>NC_042526.1:20438750-20772500 GCF_900963305.1 Echeneis naucrates | reverse complement strand
TTACTAATTCTCGATGGAGATTGATATGCTACATGACCTATATAGGTATCTGTCAAATAGATGAGCAATTTTCTATATTTCAACTGGCTGATGAATCATTTGGTTGAAAAAAAATGTGTGTTAAACTTGCAAATAGAATTTTTTTGGCTAGACATTCATTTCAAATTGTACTGCGTGAGCATTACAGATGCTAGTAACTTGTAACTCTATTTCCCCTTTGAGATTTAGCAAGAAACACCATAAAGTGTAAAGCCTTTGTTTTCCAAAAGGGAATCACAAGGGAATGGCCTTTCATGACCTACTAAGCTCACACAAGTTGAGAGTGTGGTAGATAGAAATCATGTCAGTTAGAAGATAACAGTGTAAATGGTCTTGTAGAGTAAAGCACACTAACAGCAATGGTTCACTGAGTCAAGCCACATCACAATGAGCACAATTTTACTTGTTCAGCTGCTGATGTGGGTTGTACTGGTTAATTTAAATTTAAATTAAGCTCATTCTTGGCAGAAACAGGTGATTTCCTGCTACTCACGTTGAGAACATCCTGTCGTAGCTGTTGTGGTTCAATGCAGGTGAGCATTCGGAGCAGCAGGTCCATGATAGCAGATGTCCCAATGTGTTTGATCATCAAGTCTACAAAGTCCTCCCGCTTCCGCAGAAAATCGACAATCTATAAAGATCAAAAAACATGCACATCTCACAATTTTTACATAAGATAAACCACGGGCCATATTTACCAAAAACCGATGACTTCATTTTTTAAAAGAATGAAATATCTGAAAGTTATAGATAGTCACAGTATCACACTAACACAGGCAGACATGCTAACCTTTTGGACAAAGTTTTTTTCTCAAATATCTGATTTAAAAGAATCCTTGCAAAGGGAGGAACATAGAGGCATAAAGTCTTGGAGAACATTTGAGAAAAATACGCAGTGGGGTGAAGTGGTGCTTGTTGCCCTGCAGATTCAGGAACTCTCGAGTTCAGAGAGTCTTCTTAACTTCTCATCCCTGCCCTGTGAGGAATGTTTCACAACTTTAATACTCTGAAAAGGTGCTGGTAGTTTGAGTTTCATTTAAGAGTGCCACAAGAGGCCATCTGTCTGAGGTGAAAACCAAAATTATTTTATGACAGGTGCCTCTGCAGCAAATGTATGGAGCAGTTTGAATCCATAGAGGAAAGCCTGACAAGTAGTCAGTTTAATAAAATTTAATTTCTCGTGATTAAATTGTTTATATACATAAAAATGTATAGTTCATATTTACAATTCTGGCACAATCAGCTCTCTTTCAGTGAAAGGAAAAAATAAATAAGGTTTGTTGTGAGGTTTTAGTGCTGCATTAGCTTCATGTAGTGCTGAAATGAAAATTGATGCACAATTACTGTCTTTCTACATCTTTTTTTCTCGAAGCACTTGTACAAGCATATAAATAAAGTTTTTTTTTGGAAATTATACACCATCAAAACAAGCTGTGGCACATTTAAATAATGATGCTTTTGTATGTTTTCTGTTTATGAGCTGGCAGACCACAGATGTATCAGTTTTGCAAACATGGGCATGTTAAGGTCTGTATTATGTTCTGATGTTTATTAATGTGTGCTGTCCCTTTTAAATATAAGTCATAAAATTACAACAATTTATTAATTCAAAATACACTAACTTACAATTTATAGGGTCATGTCAGTCAAAGTTATAGGAAACAAAGTTTAATGCAACCTCTTATTAAAAGCAATGTCAACACTTTGATCATTATTGTGTTCAAAGTGCCTTTTGTTTTGGTATAATTTCTGAAAAAGAGTTGCGTATTATGACAACTTCCTTCCTACCTGACTTACCTGTTCAGGCTTGCGTCCTATAAGAATAGACAGAACCTTGGAGAAGAAACTGGCCAGGAGTGGGTTGAGTGGTGGCACATTCTGGAGGAAGCCATAAAGTTTCATCAGCAGTTTTTCGTCTTCTCCCAGTCTGTCATTTATCTGGCTCACATCCGATGTAAGCAGCTCGCATGATATGTTTGGATACCTGGAAGATAACATAAGCTGCTCCTTAACAGTGCTGTGCTGAATTTTCAGAGTTATTAAGTTGTTAATGAGGATAAAGTAAGTGTACTTGGTGCTAATGGCATTTTTTGTGAAGAATGCAACAACTATCATTTACATCTCCATAACAAAAAAGCCTTTTGACCATAAAAAACCATAACGGGGGTCCACCATTGGGGACTGGTATCATATTGGTTATTTAAATTTGGTTGTGACATGCATTTCTGAATTTCATTAAAACTATAACTGCTGATAAAAAAAAAAGCTATTCAGTTTCTGAAACAGCCCTCTGTACAGTTAAAACTAAAACAGCTAAAGGGCACACTGGAACAGTAAAAAAGGTCATTGGTGTTATATTTTCCCTGTCTATCACAGCTCCTGATTTCCAGATAGTCTTTTCAGAGTTACCCTCGCTGATAACCCAGGAACAAACCTGTCAGTCACATGTCACTCACAAGCAGTACATACCATCAATATCAATATTTATTCAAGCAAGGCCACAGATGCGTATAGACTTCAAATTCAGCTTTTGATCATGACGTTTTGACTGGAGCATTGCTTCTTTACTTCTTCCTATCGACCACTTTTGACACTTGTGACATCTGGAGTCACATTAAACACTCCTATTCGTTCAGTTTGTGATGGCACAGCCCAAAATTACAAGACTGATCCAAGCTTGTAAAGCCATTTACTTTGGCTATATAAGCCATTGTAAAGCCAAACATGTGGTGCACTGAAATATTTTAAATTGTAACATTACAAGGACATCCTCAAAAGGCACACAAAAAAAAGAAAAGCCTTAATGTGGATCTCATAAAATTAAGTATTAAGTTCTTGTTTTGTATATTGTCAACCCAAAGGAAAAGCTTGATGACTCATTATTGTTTTCTTGTCTGTTAGAATGGCACATCAAACCATGTTACTACTGAAAATTGTCCAAATTCAAGGGCTTGGGATGCAGTTTTTACATTTTTGCTAACACAACTGCAACTTGCATGAAATGTTACAGGGAAAGACCAACAGAAAAGCAACATCGGTACTTTCTTTTTTCTGATTACTATGACGACTTAATTCCCAAAACCATTTGATTTCCAAAATGCGTTTACTATGCACAACACAATTCTATGAAAAAAATTTATATTGTATAATTAAATTGTAAAACACTCCATTCTCCAGGCAAAGGCTGATAATTCTTCAACGATTAATGGCAAACTAAACTGTATGGCAAATTAATTGTTGCTATACATGCAATAGAGTATGTCAAGAAGTGAGTCTTATAAAGCAGTTAACACAGTTTTCCCTTTTCTCTTACTTGTATTTAACCTTCTCCTCAACATCAGTACTGGGTTCCTGTGTGATGAAGGTGACCAGGTCTTCCATGCACTGTGGTCTCAACAAGAAGTCAACCAGTTTGTGGTTCTGGGCCTTGCACTCCTGTAGGACATCATCCTCATCCATTACCTCTGTCAGCGTCACATCCTCCTTCTCTAGCAATGTGTCGATGTGGGATGTGGTGTGAAGGTCAAATTTCCAAAACATGGTGGCTCTGAAATGATCAATATGTAAAGTAAATATCATTGACATAACATGCCTTCACATGAAGCTCTTGCATGAAAGGATACAGGATCATAACCTACAATTGTAATGATGATTGTAATGATCTGTTTTGAATATACCGTCCTCCTGCACTCATTCTCTCCCTACTCTTCCCAACTTTGCCCCCCCACCCTCTCACTCTCAACTGGTCGAGGCAGATGGCTGCCCCTCCTGAGCCTGGTTCTGCCCAAGGTTTCTGCCTCTTAAAGGAAGTTTTTCCTTGCCACTGTTGCCAAGTGCTTGCTCATTGGGGGATCTGTTGGGTCTCCTTAAATCATTTTATGAAGAGTTTGGTCTAGAACTGCTCCATATGTAAAGTGGCTTGATGTAACTTTGTTGTGATTTGGTGCTATATAAGTAAATCTGATTTGATCAACTGAAAGATCATTTAAAAGTTTCTTCTATCTACCTGTGATTATGAGTCCAGACTGCAGAGCTCAGTTTAAAAAGAGGTGTGTTCTAGTCCTTGAGAATCGTGGCCCATTCCAGGCTAACTCACTGGACACTGAGGCAAACAGACAGCAGCTCTGGGCAGACTGACCAACAGCATATGCATACAGCAGTTCAACAGCACACACCTGTCAAGTGAAGAAACACAAACAAATATAGAAGCAGATGTTAATGGTCAACTCAACAGCCAGTATGATTCATTGCAAGGAGGTCTACAGTGACAATATTTTCTGGCTAAAAGAGCAGCTGAAGAATAATGCATCCTTGTATTATTTCACCTTTTTGTGCAAAGACAGGTGCAAATGCTGTTGTGTTAAACAACACACCTGGCTCTCAAATATCAGCATGCTCTCTCTAGATCATACAGTGAGATGGCAAAATACAGACCTGTTTGATTCAATCTGAATAAGCAAAAGCAAGAAAACTAGATATGACTGCTTTATAAAATGGACAAATACCACATACTAAACATGGATTCCCTCAAGTAAGAGAGTAAGTCTATTGCACTTGACATCTTGTGGATTTTGTGGGCACGTTCCCAAGCAATGGGCTAGATATGCTAATTTTCTGAGATGATATTGCACTAGATGAAATGAAAGATGGTTGGGAATAATGTAAGTTGTGTTACTGAAACCTTTCCATACATACTAAAATCTAAACAAACAAAATATTACTCTATTTTAGTATTACAAATATTTATAGACACATCCAGTCTCAAAGACCTACCAATTCAAATGAATTAAAATTACACACACGGACACACAATCTGCACTATTATACATCATTCGTCATTGTTTTTGTTTAAAAAATATGTAATTTCTAAGACAGAAGTGACTAGTGAAACGTATCAACATATGCAGAACTCAATACGTTGGGTCTCCTTTTGCATGAATTACTGCTGAAATTCGACATGGCATGGAGGCTCTGATAGCAGTGTTTCACACCTTCCTCTCTACAACACCCCAAAAATTCTCTATAGGTTTTAAGTCAGGCGATTTTGCTGGCCAATCAAGTATGGGATACCATAGTCCTTAAACCAGGTATTGCTATTTCAAATTTCCCCATTCGGGAACTAGTAAAAATTATCTCATCTTATCCTGCTTTTGGCTGTGTGGGCAGGTGCCAAGTCCTGCTGGAAAATTAAATCAGCATATCCATAAAGTTGGTCGGCAGAGGGAAGCATGAAATGCTCTAAAACATCCTGATAGATGGATGCACAGACCTTTGACTCAATAAAACACAGTGGACCAACACTAACAGACATGTCTCCACAAACCACCACTGACGATGGAAACTTTATGATTTCCAAAAGAGAAACAAAACTTGCATTCATTTAAGAAGAGGGCATTGGAAAACTGAGCAACAGTCCAGGTCCTGTTAGTCTTTAATATAGGTAAGACTCCTGATATCTGCTCAAAAAGTAGTTTGACACAAGGAATGCAACAATTGTAGCATGTGTCCTGAATATGTCTGTGCAAGGCAGCTCTTGAGCACTGACTCCAGCTGTAGTCCACTTCTTGCGTACCTCCACCAAAATTCTTCAGTGGGCTTTGTTTCACAATCCTCTTAGGGCTCCAGTTATCCCTGCTGATTGCACTTCTTAAAAAAAAAAAAAAAAAAATCATTCCATTCAACTTTCATGCTTGGACACAGGACTCTGTTAACAGCCAGCTTCCTTAGCAATGACCTTTTGTGTCTTACCCTTGTTGTGCAGGGTGTCAATGGTTGTTTTCTGGACCACTGTCAAATCAGCAGTCTTCCCCATGACTGTCTAGCCTACTGAACCAGACTGAGATATCACATTAAGACTCAAAAAATAAATTAATTGGTGGAATAGAGTTTGACACCCTGAGTCTCCAAAATGGAACATTTTCACAATATTTAAAGTTTGAGTTTTTTCAGAATTTTGGGTTTTCTTTAGCTTTATGTCATAATCAGTAAATTAAAAAAAATAAACAACAACAACAACAACAAAAAACATGTTTTCCTGCGGGGGTCCTTGCATGGGTTGGTCTGTGGCTGTCTCCAAGGGGGTTGGCCTGGGGTGTTGCTAGGTGCCCTGGTGACTTGTCTGCCTGCAATCCTGGGCTGGGGGCGTGTTGTTCCGGCCCCCCACGTCAGCTACAGTCAGCTACCCACAGCATCCAATGACAAACCGTAGCATACGCATACACACACAAGGTGCACAACTGATAGATAACCACACACTCATACATTTATTTTAAATTATATTAAACAAAACCGTAAATTTGCATTGGAAATCCCGGGACCAATGCTGTCAATGCTGTTGATATTGTAGTTGTGGTTGTTGTAAACCCCCCCCCCCAAATCTTCCCTATCCTTTCCCTGTTCTCCCTTTCTATCCACTCCGGGGCCTCAGACCAGTAGCTTTATCAATAAACCAATACCATTGCCAATATAGTTAAACACAGATGGCAACAGGAAGAGAATATCAGACTCCTCCTTCGCACTTGAAATATAATAATACTTGAAATAATACAGTCTGCGCATAATGTGTGTGTGTGTGTGTGTGTGTGTGTGTGTGTGTGTATATATAAATAAGATTCACTTTGTGAAATAAATTACAGAAATAAATCAACCTTTTCATGGTATTCTAATTTATTCCATTTCATTAATTTGATTACAGACTACTGACCAGCTTTTCATATCAAATCACATCATCCCACAGAGTGCAAAACCATCTGAGAAACAGACTTTTTCAATAACTTGTTTTCTTGCATTATAAGACAGGACGCACTGCTGCAAAAAATCTTGTTGACACTGAAGAAAATGGTAACAAGGGCCACCAGTAAATATCTGATAACCAGCCAAGGTAACCAAAAACATAAATAAATCTTAAATAAGGTTACATACCATACCTACCTAAATTTATTCTGTTAGGATTTAAATTGTACGTATTATTTTTATATTAGAACAACTGCTGGTCAAGTCCAATCTAGATATTCGAAAACGAGGAGGAGAACGGAGAGAGCTTTATTATCCCCAAAACGCTCCAAAATAACAATACTGAGGGCAGCTTAGCTCAACCTCAAGATGACAATTTACAGGTCCTTACGGAAGTTCCTGGTGAGATATCCCAGGATATCCACCACTGCCAAAGAACCCAAACACAATCAGTCTAAACAGCTAATCACGTTTTCGATAAATATGGCGAGTATTTCTTTCCCAAATTACGACGGGATATGCATGACCAAGAGACAACCGTGTCTCCCTTTTCTTTCTCAGCGAAGTTGTCCCAAGTCTTCACCGAGTCATACGTCATTTTTAAATTGCTAGCCCCAAACGTAGACACTGGCCTACTGCAAGCTTCCCCTCAACATTCATCGTAAGTTATCACCACTGGGTACACTATTTATCAGTTGAAAACAAATGTGTACACTTTACGTTTAATTTGACGAACGATTAAAAGGGGCTTTATTGTATGTTTATGTGTGTCTGTTTTATACTTTCTCTCTCACACACATCCGGCTCTCTCTACATCTGGCTAATGATATTTGCTTTTCGCTGTCGAAAAACTACGTTTACAGTTACGTCCTTTATTTACATACCAGGGCCCAAAGAGTCTAACTGTTATAGCCAACGCAACAGATACAGACCGGCTTTGGCTAACAAGCTAACGTTACTAGCTATCGTTAGCTACTGTTAGCTAACCTTAAGTCGAGATCAAACTAAGGTAAGAGACATCTGGTTAAATGATAGCAGCACGCTTTAATGCCAAGGTTAACTGGTTAACGGAATAAGGTAACAGCTTCACGATACCTAATTGCACTGAAATGAAATGAAATGTTAACATTATCCCTGCCCTTGCCAGGAGTACATCAAGAGTATCTGACAGCAGTGTTAAAATGGCCATGTATGCTTCTTGCTAGCCAGCTAACGTTTGCTGGCTATCAGAGGACTGCTGGCTAATCGTCTCTTCGGCACCAACCAACTGCATGAGCTGGCAAGTGTACTTACCGATATATAACGGTAAACGGCGGGTCTCCAGCATGTGGCTTATTTTCCCATTAGCTGTGGATATTGACGGAAAGAATGCAGAGATAACCCTGAATCCCGGCGAAGAAAATAAACTTAAAATGGGTAGTGACAGGCGCGAAAAGGTAGACTATCGGAGGGCACTTTTCAAGATGGCGGTTCAGTCAACTTCGGCAACCCCTTCCCCCACTACCGCTGCAGCGTCTGTCGCTCAAACAATTCAAACAAAGCTATTGGTCTACATCCATTCGCTCAAACATGTCTTTGAAATCTTATTGGCTTAAGAGCGTGCCAGTTTGGAATGTAGTTTCAGCCAAGTGCGAATACTATGAGGTCCGGAAGAGCGGAGCTTTTGTTGTTTCATTAGACGTAAATGTTTGGCTGTGTACAGAAGGTCCAGTAGTAATATACAAAGTTAAGAATTAATTCTGGTTAGATTAATACATTATATAATGGTACTGGGAAGAATTTGCTGAAAGTGAAGCACGAATGTACTTGCTCAGCACGAACACGCCCTCGGTTCATTCAGAAACGCCCAATCTGTCAACGGCTTTATATTGAGATAATTTTGTTGTTGTTGTTTTTTTTTAACCTTTCTTTATAACACTGACGATTACAGACAGAATAATTTCATGACGGTACACTTGAAACTGGGCGAAAACTATTTACACATTAATTGTAATGTGAACAAACTAAAAACATGAAAGCCATACAAAAAGATAGAATCAATTAAGGATTTTGTATTTCCTGTAAAGGGGCACACTTATAGAGTCCGATGGCAGTACTAGTTACAAAAACAAACAGAAAAAGCACAGAGGGGAAAAAAATACAAACATACACAAGATTTTTACATTATATTTTATACTACTATACTATACTACACAATGGTACACCAGGAGCTAGAAACAGGAAGTTAAGGTGCCCCTGCAGACCTCCTGATGTAAGATTACCATTTATTAAATTTTTGTATGAAGAAGTCAACTCTCTTCAAAAGTCTGAAGGACAACTTTTCTAGTGCTGCTAAATGTCCAAGCACGCAAGACCAGAGGTTCAGATAGGGTGCATTGGGGGCTTTCCATTCACACATAATTAATTTGCAATCTATATCTATATTCCTGAAAAGAGAGGGATCACCCAACACAAATAGTCTGGGAGAGAAGGGCATTTTACATTTCTGAATTCGAAATGGGAACTAACCCCCACCCAGTAGTCTTGTATGTGGGGGCAGTCCCACATCATGCGCCTTCGAGTGCCCTCTCCTCCCTGACATTTCCAGCATTTGGGACTGTCCCTTAAATTTCCTCTGTATAGTTTAGACAGTGTCCAGTAGGTTCTGTTTAGGATTTTAATGTGGATAAGCCTTGATCTAAGATCTCTGGAAATTTCTTTAGAGTTTTTTTAATATCAGGTTCCATTCTCCACCTGTGTGGAGCCAAACATCTTAATTATCTGTGTGGGAATATCTGCACTGACGAGTGGAGTGGAGGAAGATCCGAATGATTCCTCTGTCAAACCATACTGAACATAACAGGGGAGTGGCCTATACATAGCTTCTGGTTTAGCCATTTCGAGGCTGAGAGATGACAACGGGAGTCCAATTTACATATATCAGCAACTCTCTTCCAAAGCCACTGTATATGAGATATCATTGGATGACTTGGTCATCTGCTGTCAGCTTGGTTGTAACAAACTGAATAGCATAAAGTGGCTTGCAGAGGAGTCTCTCAATGGAATGCCATGGAGGGCCTCGTTCTGCAGGTAAGGACCAATGGGCCAGATGTTGGCTGAAGGCTAGGCAATATAATAGAAGGTTTGGGATGCTGAGTCCTACCTGATCCACTGGTCCCTGCAGCTTTCTTAAATTCAATCTAGGGCATTCGCCATTCCAGACAAAAAGATTACATCATCTGCAGAATTGTTTGAAGTATTTCAATGGTATATGAATAGGATCGATTGTCATAAATAATTGAATTTTGGTACACAGTTCATTTTGTGGACATTAGCCTTTCTGCACAAAGAGAGATATAGGTGCCCATCTCTCATTATCAGTTTTTAATTTCTCCAGTAGCGGTTTAATATTAATACACATAACGTCATTTAACGTCATTATGCGTATTATATTGCGTTATTCGTAGTTGTGGAGGGAATATTATACCAATGTACTTGATCCCAATAGAGGGCCATAGAAATTTGCCTGGTTTACACAGGTTTTTAGGGCAGTAGGCTGTCAGAGGGAATGCCTCAGATTTTGCCCAAATGACTGTATCCTGATCATTTGGAGAAATCATTGATCAATGTAAACAGAGATGGAAGATACTGTTCGGGTTCTGTTACCAGGACTAATGTACCATCATGAACCTTTGAGTTCAGTCACTTCAGACTTCACTTTCAAGCTGCAAATAGTATTTATTGACTTACACAATAATTAACAAAGCCAACAATTATTTCAATCAATAATTACTACACTACAAAGTAATGCTAAGCAAAACACATAAAGATAGCAGTGGTGTAAAGACGAAACCGGTATCATACAGCATGTGTGTAAACAACACACAGAGTTGCCGCAAGGTTCGTTGCTATTCTGGCGTTATCTGACGATTGGATGTGCAGAGCGGAGTGGCGCAAACACAAACAAATGAATATCCTGAATGGGATTGCACAGAACAGTTTAGCGTGGTGAACACAAACTAAACGAGTAGCAACTTCAAATTACTCCTCAGGGTACAACAGAGGGCGGTTAGCGTTAGGCGTTAGTCCGTTAAAACACACACAGTAATTTATGTGGGGAATTTATATATGTTTGAATCATAATCTGGTAGTGTAACAGTAAAGCAGAACATCTTACGTAATCATGGCCTTGACGAGCTGCTCGAGCGAAGCAGAACAACCTATGTAATCATGGCCTTGAGAAAACTGCTCTGAACAAGAAAACGGGGGGGGGGGGGGGGACCCAAGAACTGCAAAGACTCACTGTCATTCGAACACAGAAAAACAACTTCACAATAGGAAAATATACCAGAGCATAGGGGGATCCAGGGGTACAAAAGACAGGGATCTCTCTTTGTTGTTCAGAGCATTTTCACACACGGCGCTTGCATGTAATGCTCTCCAACGATCGTTGAATAAAGTGACCTGTGAATGTCTGCACAGGTCACGGGGACAAGGCACAGGATATCCTCAGATCACACCTCGAGGGCACCCTGGGCGTGGAGGCGGTGGGCATGGTCCTGTCCGCCAAATGTCAGCTTCCGGTAGCCAGTTCTGGTCATACCATGCCCAGTGACACACCCCACAGAGAGACTTGGGGGGCATCTTAACGGCAGACCCGATGCTACCCGTCTCAGTCGACAAACAGGTGCTGCCATTTCTGGTCGATACCGGCGCAACTTGCTCCACGATGAACACCTCTCGACCAGCTGCACTGTCAGACCAAACTACCACCGTCATGGGTTCATCTGAGGAATCACAAACTCTGCCATTGACCAAGCTAACCACTAACCACTGTTAACTACCGTGGGGAAGCAAAGCCTCATACATCCGTTCATTTACCATAGGCAGAGACTTGTTGATAAAACTGGGGGCATTCATAATGTGTGGACCAGATGGACTCACAGTGACTCTACCAGATGGGACTGAGTTGCCCTGTTCCAGGACCCCCTCTAAACAAGGCAGCTATCTCCTCCAGCCAGTATAAGTTTCCTATGCGGACATCTATTGGGCCATGTTGAAACCTGAAACTACTGAGCATCGTGGCATTCTCTCAGCCTTCATGAGGTGGAAGCCCTGGATTGCGTCCCTCGAGCCTTACGTGTCTCCCCCTGATCCTCCACACATAACATTGTTTTATGATCGTAACCAAACAGAATGGTTCCAGGAAAGGTTCCGAGAACAATTAGAGGGGAAGGACTGGCAGATCACCACCCGAAACATATACGTCGCTCCTGTGAGAGTAGCAGCAGCGGTGTCCCTGACACCAGACAAATTGCAGTGGTATCAGATGTCAGAAGAGGCTGCCCCACATGTGTCTCTAGCTTTACATCCTAAACATCACCAGACACCATTCAGGGCCTCATATCACAGGATGTATTGGAACCTTCTGTGTGTGCTTGGAACATTCCCCTTCTGCCAGTTGAAAAGAAAGGCACAGGTAAATACAGAATGGCACATGATCTGCGCGCCATTAATGACATTTTAGTGACTCCAACCGTACCAGTGCCTAATCCCTATGTGGTCCTGACTAACCTGGCCCCTTCGCATGAGTAGTTCACCTGTATTGATTTGGCTAACGCATTTTTCTGTCTTCCCTTAGTGGAAGATCGCAGCGATATCTTTTCATTCACTTTCAAGGGAACTCAATGGAGGTACACTCGTTTACCGCAAGGCTTTGCATTGTCCCCAGGACTGTTCAATCAAATCCTTAAGAATGTGTTGTCTGAGTGTGAGCTCCCAGAGGGGGTCACACTGGTGCAGGGAAGAGGAAGAGAAAGTCAGACCAGATCTACAAGCTGAGCCCTTAGAAGGGGGAATGAACCTATACACAGCTTTCTCCGCTTTCTCTAAGCAGGTCGGCAAGCAGCGCTCAGGAAACCAGGCAGCAGTTAAACACAGAGTGGTTGACTTAATTGGTAGACATGGGGGCATAGAAGTTATCTGTGTCTCCGCAAAGAAGCTCTTTCTTCCTTCTGCAGGTAATAGCTGAGAGCTCAGTGGGTTGCAGCAGATTCTCACAGATATGGAAAAAGTGTTCAGGCAAACACGGGTCAGGTCTTGTCTCGTCCAGTGAGGGTGAAACTCCAAAAAGGGGAAATAAGCACACGTGCACAGGTCACTTTCATGGGTTATCTAGCTGGTGGAAAAGGCGAACCTTCTCCTGAGCATGAATATCAGAAAGAGAACGAAATAAGTGCCCGGCCCGTGTTTAAACGGGGAGTGATGTCATGGCCTTTTTATCTCGGTTCCCGAGATACATCTTTGCCAATCAGAGATGAGAGTCTGCCACCTCCTGGTGAGTTCACACCTGGGTGTGAACTACAAGGGATGAGTGGAAATTGAGTCTGTGGATGGATCCCGGCCAGAACGGAGGTGACCTTGTGGTCAGGCCTCTGGTTTTGCATGTAGGCCTTTCTTTGTCTGACCTTGTGATGGTGGCCTAGCAAAATTCTTAAGCTCTTTACTCTTGGTCTGATATAATTCCTGTCCTGTTTGTAAGAACAAAGAAAACACCACCGTGGAGATATGACAATATCAAGAAATTTAAAATAAAATGCAGGAGTGCAGAGAGACGGTGGAGAAAAACCAAACTGACAGTTCATTATGAAATATATCGGAATCAACTCAAAACTTACAATAACACAATCAAACTGGCAAGAAGGGCTCACTTCTCAAAACGTCTAGAAGACAATAAAAACAACCCTAGATTTCTTTTCTCCAACCAGCACTGATTTTAATAAATCCTCCATGGCAGAAAGCAAGGCCCTATGTCAGGACTTTGCAGACCACTTCAGAAGTAAGATTGATAACATCAGATCCGGTATTTTATCTCATCAGAATGTTGTTTTTAATACACCTGAACAGTCGCTTTTATCCAAGCAAACACTGTAGAGTTTTACCGTGGTTGGTGCAAGGACACTTGGTTGAGATCCAATTCCCACATCACTTCTAAAAACATTTTATGAATTCTTTGAGGAACAGATTTTAAACATAGTAAATTGCTCTTTTCAGACAAGTGTCTTCCCCACTGCCTATAAAACAGCAGTGGTGAAGCCCCTTCTGAAGAAGAGCAATTTAGATCACAGAATTTCTAATAACTACAGACCTGTATCCAACTTACAATTTTAGAAAAACTGTTTTTTAACCAAATAAACAATCTTACAGAAATTTTAATCTGGTTTTAGGATGAACCACAGTACCAAGACAACACTTTTAAAGATTTTAAATGACACCAGGTGCAATTTAGATAACCACAAACTCATTGGTGACTTTAACCAGAGCTGTTTCTGTGCTGTGATTGGCTCTAAATCCCAACTGAAACTCTTCAAGCAAACCGTTCCCATCCAGATGGTCGTGTAATTGGTTTACTACTGCTTTCGCAATGATTTGAGAAATGAATGGAAGGTTCAATATGGGTCTATAGTTGGCCAAAACATCTAGACCAAGATTCGGTTTCCACACGCTATAGAAATCACAGCACACCACTGCAGAATTGAATTGCCAGGCACACCACTACACTCCCAGCCTGTGAGCTACTGCATGCTGGACCCCCTGCAAGGCTACTATCCACCCCTCCCTGTTGGCCCCCCCTCACAATTTAAAATTAATTATGTTGTGCCTTGGATTATGTATAGCGGCCACAAAACCCAAACATCAAAAGCAAAAAGAAAAGAAAAAAACAGAAGAGAAATGAAAGGCGGATGGGACTGGCTCAGGTCAAGCGGCCGTGGTTGCCAGGCAACTTGGGATGCTGAGCCTGAGTGCGGTGCAGCCAAACTTCCGAACTTGTCCCGACTGTCAGCGGTCTCTATTATGAGTCGAGACTTAGCCTTCGTTAACAAGTGTTCAAGTCCCGAATTCTGAATAAACAAAAGGGAACAAAACTTTTGTATTTGTTTAGCTCTCCTCCCTCGAACTTCTTCTCAACTTCTACCCTGATAAATTATGCATCATCTATTTATTGGAGGGCAGAACCATTGGCGTGGGCTTATTGTCGGCGCGACATCGGCCCAATCGTATTTCTCTCTCTGGCTTCTTGGCGTTAGGGGACGGTCTTGGATTTGGTCTTGGATGCCTTTCATTCACCCAAGTTTGAAATTACATCTTACACAGAGAAATGTGTGACTTTGAGTACAGTTTTCTCCATACACCATGGTCGATTCAATGGGCGCGGGATACATCATCTTCTGCGAAGCACAATCAAGTGGTTATCTCGTGCTCACATCATCACAGAACACACATTACAATTGAACAAAGAGAAGAACATTTCTGTGTATGTTTTGATTGGTTAGGAAGAATCAGAATTACATGACTATGGGCAGTGTACGAAGTATCTTTCTCTTTTCTCAGACATTTATGAGTGGACCCAAGTACGTAGGAATGATGTAGTGGCAACACGCCATCTATTCCGATGACTCGCCATCAGGTGGTGCTGTGGCTGCGTGGTTGGAGTAGTTCAATGTTCGGCACAAATCCTATCTCTGCCGAATTGGCACAAAGAAAAACGGTTCGAACAGCTACGAAGTCCTCTCTTTGCAGGGAAGTCAGTCCGGTGTCTTTGCAGTCTCTTACTTGCTCAAAGTATCCTATTTTCTATATTGTCAATCCGTGTGTCCTTATGAGTATGGATACATTCCAGGGCAGCAATTTGCGTTCGCTGTCTTATAAGGTTAACAGGTCACCCTGAGTGTGGGGTCAGAGAAGGTGTACCTCTCTGCGGGTGAGGCAGGTTCATGCTGATTTGTGACGTTGACTGCAATTTCTGATCTTGGGAAAGCGGGGTCTCTAGATGCCCAGTTCGGATAAGGGTCCAGGATAGCACTAAACAGAGACCTGAGAAATCCCGGTTGGAGGCCATAGTCAAACAAAGTCAAGTTTGAGGGATGTGTGGGACTGAAATGTCCACACCCCCCTTTTCTTTGGACCTCACAACAATTAATAAACTAACACAACCTAAATATATCACACAAGACACAAGTGCAATAATAACGAAATAAAAGTAAATTATACTCAACTCGCCCACTGGCGACGAACCCCCCCCGGCTACCTAAAGGCTACCTAAAGGAGGCAACTAGCCCCCCTCACTCAGGACAGGACCTTAATTTCTTCACGCCAGCAGCCCTAACCAGCTGCAAGCGCCCCTCCCCAACCCAAAGGAGTGCCAGTTGCTGATCCACAAAAGCAGTTCCAGACACCACCGCAGAATGACAGTCCTATTTAACACCTCTTCTCTCTACCTGGCATCATTGTCTATGATTAGTCTCTCTTGCAGGGAAAACAGCTCTGCCTGTTGTCTCACTACACAACTTTCCAGTTCGAGTAGGAAATACTAAGAGTGAGGCTTTCAACCACTCCACACCACAGCCAGATCTTGGTCGAATCAAATCTGCAAATTTTTACTAGTGCAAATTTAGTGTTACCAGGTTGATATCACTGTGTTTTCTATGTGCGGTGCTTGCATTTTCTAAGACATCTTTTCTCCTCCTGCTTTTTCTTTCTCCATTCCTCTACTGCAGTGATTCCCAACATGTGGGCCGCTAAGGTATTGCAAGTGGGCTGCCAAATCATTACCAGGAAAGTATGATTTTTGTGGGGGATCAAGAAGTGTGTCATTTTTATAACTATATAAAAAAAATGCCATGTATAAAGTGCCTTGATGTAACTTGATTATTATTTGGCGCTGTATAAGTACTTTTTCATTTTGGATCATCAATATTATTATTATTATTATTATTATTATTATTATTATTATTATTATTATTATTATTATTATTATTATTATTATTATTATTATCATCATTATTATTACTGAGGAGGGCTAACCTCCGTTCATTAAGAAAATCGTTTTGTCCGTCTTTCTCCGAAACACCTGAATGCAGCATTTAGTCGGCCTGAATCCTCTTTGTTAATCGCCTCTCGCCGGCTGGTAGAGAGAGACATCATTGAGTCATCTGTGGGTGGTGACAAACTCATACATGTAAAGAATCAGAGTGACAAAGACAGACACACACACGCACACGCACACACAGTGCTCCGCTGAATTCGAATTCAGCTCCAGCCAGAACAATGGCGATGAAAATGAATTTAAGTACCATCATTGAGCAAATGGAGACCGGAAGGCAGGAAGCTGCGCTGACGGCTCTACAGAGCTACAACCAGGAGGTAAACATTAGCACATCCGCACATGCACGACATGCACTCTACATAGAAGTATAAAGTTATTATCTTGTCCTGTAAATGTAATCTGTTATGGCCTTTGCATCAATAGCCTCTTTTTAAACTTTATGTGAAAAAAGACATATTGAGTTGAGATGATGACGTTTGTCTCCTCCCGATCAGAGGAGGCCAGGGTTGGTTGGGATAAAATAAAATTGTTTTTCCTATTCAAGTGGCACTGATCTTATTTGAAAGCCTTATGAACTTGTGTTGCTGACCACTTGGGGGCAGCTGAAAAAGCTGTGAATCATGTTATCATAGAAAAAAAAAAAATTGTGAACACAAAGCAGTCAGAGTAACAGTGTTCTGCTGATAAAGGTAAATTCAACGTCCACTTTCATGTAGCTCTGGATTCGTTTTAACCAGCTCCTGATGCTCTGTAGTTCCAAGTGATCCATTTGTTCTCCTGCTGGCTTCTGATAGTCTCTGTGCTGTTTGCTTCTGAGCAGTTGGTTTTTTCAGCTTTTTCACCACAACAGACTAAGCCATAATAGCAAACATGTTGCTTGCTCATAGAAGTCACTGGTGGATTCATTTTTGATACGAACAGACACATCTACAATGGCCAATATGTGATCCACAGGCCCTGATTCCTTGGCCAAAGTCTGGCCCATATGCTGAATTATTCTCTGATGCTACTTCCACATCTAGACATATTCTGGCGTACACTCAGAGAATCTGGCTGTTAGTCAATGCTGGAGGACAGCAACTGGAATGTACCCAGATATGGAAGTACCACATTGGAAAGCCACACCTGGGTTGTGGAACCATATACTTGGCCAAAAGTTTGATTTTGCTTTTCAAGCTGTAGGTGAACTGATGGAAAAATCAGGGTTGCATACAACCAAGTATGTGTCGAAATAATATGGCTTACATCCCTGACAAGCGTTCACTCACATTGACAATCAGACTAAGTCACACGAACAAGATATTATTACTGGCACTATAATCTTTTTGTTGTTGTTGTTTTTTAATCAACATACTTTTTCCATTTGAATGAAATTTTCACACAATAAGTGCAACTTGAATCCAGCTAAATTGCATAAGAATAATTCAGAATAATTATAGAATAATTACAAAGCAACAAATGTGAGACAGTTTACCTGGTTGCAAAGAAACCAAATATATCAAAGCTGGAAACCATGTAGGAGGAAATACAAATACAGTTTTTTTTTTTTTTAAAAAGCATGTAGAGCCTTCAGTAATCTCTGCAAGCATTTCTTCCACTGTATGTATGGCTTATCAACCCAAATGGTAAACTGGTGGTAAGAGTTAAAAATCCAGACTAACAGTACTTGCTGCACAATTTCTTCACTCATTTCCACAGAACAACTCAAGCAGTTCCTGCTCCTAATCAAAAGTGGGGAACATTTCTATAAAATGTTCCCACTTAGTTATTGATATTTGTTCTCAAGTTTAAGATTGCTTGTCATTGCTACAGCTGCTGTTCTCTTGAGTACCATTGCTTCTTTTCTGCTTTCCAGCCTCAGGCCTAATGAAGAGGCTGCAGTAGGAAATTTTAACTTGCTTTATACCTTTCTCAAGAACAATGACTAAATCGTGCTTATATTCTTAAGAGCAGCTGCTCCCCAAACTTCACTATGCGATGTCTGCTAAATACAGGTAAGTAGTGGTTCTCTTAGTCTCAGCGACTTCAGCTGTGTGGGGCTTGATCTCAAAGGCAATAGGATTAGATTCTCTGATACACAAATAGCGATTCCTACAGGTCTGTCCGGTCCTACTCTGCTAAGCACTCTCAGAAATGAGGAGCTTAGTGTTGCAGAAGACTCAACCATATAAGCTGCTGGACTGGCTAATCTTATCCAACATGTGAGGAAACCCATCAGATGTGTAATAAATGAAGGGGTTTACATTTACTTCTTTTCGACACTAATAATGACCACATTTATTTCATACCATGGCTATGGAGAATTCTTCATTCTGATTGGCTGGAAGATTTGGATTCAGCTTCTGTACCTGGACAGTACAACTATGGTACGCAATGTATGTTCTTAGGCGTATGCCAGATTTGGAATTGTAGTAGTTTTCCCAGTTCAAAAAAACTTTGGCTCAGGTCTGGGCTCAGTCTTCTAAGCCCCTTCCTGTTTACCCAGATGTTGCCTTGCAAAACAAACCACAGAAATCTTGATGTACAGAAACTCATGGCTTCTTATCAATCATCTCTTCCATAAACAGCAGAAGATCAAGTAACTACATGTAGAGAATTTCTGACTTTACACTTACCGCATTCACTCTTTGTTTTGTTTTTTCAGCCCATGCCCACTGAAAATATCTGATAACCCACCATTCACTACATAACAGAGCCTCATATAATTTATTTGTAAGTAATTCTTTTGGTAATACTATAATAGAGGCATTGGTAGAGAGACAGGAAGTCAGACTGGAGAAAGAGAGAGAGAGGATGATCTGCAATTGATGATTGAAATTTCCCAACAGTGGGACAAATAAAGAATTAGAAATTAAATTAAAAAATGTAAAATTATAACAGCAAACGGCTGCTGTCATTGTTTTTACTTTAAGAAAAATTTATATTATTGTACAGACCAAAGCATGTATTAATAATAAATAATAAATGAGAAACCGCTGAGGCTTTTTCTGTATAACAGTATGCCTTTTTGTTCTAACCGCACAATTTTGCTCCAACATCTGACACAGTTCAGTGATATTATGTAACAAAGCTCTACCTTTGTATAAAAGCATCCATTCTCAGATGCTTTAGTTTTACTTAGCCAGTTAGCATTTGTAGTTGTGGGTTTTCCAAATCACTGTCATCATACGTTTGGCCAAGCAGAATCAAATCAACTTCATTTATATAGTCCTAATTTATAACAGAGTTACATCGAGACCCAACAAATTCCTCCACGAGAAGCATATATCACCATATATAGTTCCTATTTTCATCACAGAATGCTTGAATTATTGGGTAGGAACAGGATATGCATATGATCCCCAATTTTTCCAATTTTATGCTCTCCAACATAATTCCACAGAAGGTTCTTTCACATATTATGAAAGTTAAGTGGGCTATTAAAATGATTATTTATTGGCCCAATCAAATTTCTACCATAATTGGTAATTGATTCCTTTATGAGAATTAACACACAGGTAATCTTAAATTGTATAATCTATCAGAGAGATGTGTCTTTGATTTTGTATTTGCTACATGCTACCAAGCAACAAGCTCTCATTGTGGGGGTAAGACCTGATGTGGCAGGCTCTGTGTTTACACAAACGTTGCCTGTTGCTGTGACGCTGTTGTGGTCTGCACTGGTGGAATTTTTATTGATTAAATGCCACCTGTTTTAACCAAGGGAATCTATGGCCAAAATGCTTGTTGCTGTTTACATCTGTCCTGGCCCCAACAACAGGAGTGAGGTACTGAATGAACTATACCAACGCACCATTGAGCAGCAGACAGCCCACTCAGATGCTTTTCTTGGCTGGGAATTTTAATTGTACAGATCCAAAGAGTGCGTTTCCCAAATTATGCCAATGCATTGACTTTCAGTATACCACAGGTGATACCACAAGTGTTTTAATGTTTCTAGCCGTATTGAAAAGAACTTAAGCTTGATCTACATGTCTTGATGTGTACAAGGCATGGTGAATTAGGTTATTGATTAGATAATTCCTATAGTAATCTTGATGGGTCACCACATCGACGGGTTGGTTGAAAAATTTGTAAAGCTTTTACTGGCCCTCCCTGTGTACATGCCCTTCACTGAAACTGGGGTCTGCTCTCCTGTATGTAGTCTATGTCGTGGTACGCTCACAATGGTCACTTAGGGGAGGTGCACTTATGTTCTTATTGGGGACCAATTTATCTCAGCAGGGAAAGACATATAGAGCACAGGAAATAAATTGATTCCCAAGATATGTCTATACCAGTTAAGACATTTCTATTGATTTTAATATAATCATGAGGCAGATTAAGGCTCTGGCCATTTTCTGAAGAACACAGTAACTGTTGAAAGCTGTTGTGAATTTGCTGATCATCATGGCTGATTATGTATCAAATAATTTTGAGAGAGAAACAACCAGTAAAAATTCCAAAAATTGTTTGACACTCTCAGTCATGGGTGTTGAATATATTTACAAAAAATGTTTTCTCTTCCTCGTCTTTGCCATCCTCTTCCACTTGCCCCCTGTGTTTTCCCTGTGACTTCCTCTGGTCACTCAATCTATTTAACTCATACATTTCTTTGTGTATCTTACTTTCATATTCTTCAGATGAACCAGTGTTTCACATTCAGCAGTGAAGAAGAGCGGGACAGACAGGTATTCCTAACATTCTGATTACGGCTTATCGTATGTATGAAAAAACATGAATTCTCTTAATTACTATAATTCATTCTGCTGGGTTAGAACACAGATGACTTGCAAAACTTTATGGCTTTGTCATGCTTTTTTTGAAACAACATTTAAGAGCATGTAAAATCTTTGAATTTCACAAAGTAATTACATATAATTCTTAAAATGCCATTAACATGTATAAATACACTTAAATTGGTGAAATTAGAAAGCAATCTTGCTAGATCAAAACCTAACTCCAAAGCATGCAAGACATGACAAACCTAATCAACCTTTTTCTAGCTGTTGACCACAAACTACTTTGTTCTGATATCATAAAGTCACAGAAGTCCTGAAAGCTGGTTTTATGGCTCAGTTTCGAAATATAGGCAGAGAGCATTTTTCTGTGGACTGAGACCTTTAATACTTTCAATGAACTGATGTAGAACCTATACCTGTTTTACAATCAAAGGCAACATGGAGGTCTAGTTTGAGACCCTATAGATCTTTAACATCTACCTGTATGCCACATGGACAATTACATCCACCTTTCAACCATATGGACCTTTAACATCTACCTTTAAACTGTACAGATCTTTAACATCAGCCTTTCGACCATATGGACCTTTAACATCTACCTTTAAACTGTACAGATCTTTAACATCAGCCTTTAGACCATCTGGACCTTTAACATTTTTCTTTAAATTTACATTGTTGTTCCCCAACATCTAAAGCTGTGGCATTAACTTTGAAGGCAATAGGTGGCAAATTTCAGATGGAAGGTGTTTGAGACAATAAAGCTTCAAACATTAATGGGCCTTTTTTCACATTGTGGATGTACCTTTTAAAATAGCAATAGAACTTCCACACTGTAACCTGAGATAAACTTGATGACTCAAAAGCAGGAGACAGACTTGCTTGGAAAAAAGGGGGATTTCTTTATTGTATGCAGAGGAATGTGCTGATGAGGTAGAGTGAGGTTTCCAAAGATTGAAGCAAGGGTCTGGAGTAAGGTTGTAGAAGATGGTAGACAGGAGGATTAAACTAGAAATCTGATTCCTGGTGTCCAGCCTACTTTTGGATTAACCCAATTTTTATTCCTGTGCTTTAAAGTTTCACTGAGAGAACCTTAGGCAGCCAAAGTATTTCTAACTATACAAATTGACAGAATAATCTGGCAATTGGTTAAGGGGCGACCACAGTTCAAATACTGTAGAGTTGATGAAATGATGTCTCATTCATTCATTCATTCAGATTTATTTCTATAACGCCAAATCATAACACGGTTTAATCAAGGCGGTTTACATATAGACCCATGAGCAAACAGAAACCTCGGGCAGAACCATGCTTAGGGGGGGCGGCCATCTGCCTCGACCGGTTGGGTTGAGAGAGAGAGAGATGGGGCAAGGCAAAGTTGGGTAGACTAGGGAGAGAACGAGAGCAGGAAGAGGGGATATTCAATACAGGTGCAGGCAGGAACATGATGCTGCATGAAGTTCATAGAAGTGATGCTGTATGGAATTCATGAAGATATGGGAGCATCAGGCGTTGCACTAACATGGGATGGCAATGATTCACCACCTGCAGGATGAGGGAAGGGAGAGAGAGGAGAGGAACTGGGAGAGACAGAGACTTGTGGAAATCATGGTTAGTAAGTCTGTCAGCTGTGCAGGTGAGTTCCTCCAGCCACAGAGACAAAGAGACTAACACACACACAAGAAACACAAGAGAGGAGAAGAGAGGGGGGGGGTACACGAAGAAGTAGGGGACCATGTTGGAAGCCATGCCATTCAATAGATACTTACTAACCTAAATCTATGGTCATGTGTTGCTTCCATCAGTTCAGAAGGTCAATAACAATGACAAATCAACAATTCAGTTTAAGAACAAAACTAATGAAGTTAAAATGAAGACATTATGCATCATTGTACAAGGAGGACAAGGGTAATATGATGCACAACTTATAAAACCGGTGATAATTAATTATTCAGATAAAATATTCACTAGCCAGGAACAATGGATGATGCAGACCATCCAGGCTGAAGTTACCTTTAAAGCTTTACATAGCATCATCACAGTCAAACCCTAACTCTGATGTTGTTTTAAAAAGTGACATTTCTAAAAAATGTAAACTGTGTAAACCCCAGCTCTATTAAAGAAGCAGAAGGAGACCCAAAGAGGGCTACCAAGGAAACAACTGTACCAACTGCGCACTGATCAGAACCAGTATTAGGTACCTGTGTGAGGTCACTTCACCAGCTAGAAAACATAAGTGACTCGCAGTGTTACTACTACCTCTTAAAAAAATAGAGACTGAAAAAAAATCTCAGTGAAGTCAGATTAATTAAATTAAGAATGATAATTTTCATAACATTTCATGATCATAGTAACATATTTCAGTCCTATAGAAATTGAATGGCCTTTGTGGCAGTTACTAAAATGCAACTATTTATTCATTTATCTTCTATCGCTTATCTGTTTACAGGTTGGGGGGATGCTGGAGCCAATCCCAGCTCACATTGGGTGAGAGTGGGTTGTGCTTAAATCTAATTTGATATATTTCTTGTGTAATGCAGCATCTGGGTGAGCTGGTGGTTGGGTTCCTAAATAGGGAGCTGCAGCCTTCCTGTCTGCTGGCATGTCTAGAAACAGCTCGCATCCTGTCCAGAGACAAGCACTGCCTGGACCCCTTCATTTGCCACTCCGCCATGTCCACACTAGCCCACTATGCTGGCATTGCAGTAACCAGCAAGAGCACACCTGCCCGGATTAAGCAAGAAGAGGTCCATGGTGAGATTTGCATACTGGTGTTTCATTCATTCATCTTCAACCACTTATCCATTTCTGGGTCGTGGGGGGTACTGGTACAACTCAAACTCACACTCAGACCAACAGACAATTTAGAGTCAGTAAAGGCCCCAGGCTGGGAACCGAACCTACGACTTTCTTATTGTGGGGCAATAGTCCTGTGCTGCCCACTGGTGTTTCATCTATCCATCCATCTTCTACCGGTTTTCTGTTTCCGGGTCACGGGGTGCTGAAGCCAATCCTAACCAACATTCTGGGCCAGAGGTGGGGTACAACCAAAGACAAACAGAGACAAACAACCACTTACACTTGCATTCAGACATACGAACAATTTAGAGTCACCATTTAACCTAGACATGCATGTCTTTGGACAGTGGAAAACTGGAGTACCCAGAAGAAACCCACGCAGACACAAGGAGAACATGCAAACTCTGCACAGAAAGGACCCAGACCGGGAACCGAACCTGCAACCTTCTTATTGTTTGGCAACAGCTATGCCACTGTGCTGACCACTGGTGTTTCAATAACACTTAAAAATGACATCATCATACTTTATGTAATTATATATTCAATGAATTTTAAGGTGTAGGCCTAATTGAACCGAACTCCATAGACTTCTCATCAAGAAAGAACAATATATTCTTTACAGTAATTGCATGTTGATTGCTGTATGTTCACAGTTCTTGCTGGTTTGTGTATAAGGTGTTCATGCGTGGGCATTTATTGTGTCATAGCACAACAAATACCCACTCTTCTATCCTCAACTTTTCACATGAAGCTTTTCACTTTAAAGCAATTGATAAAAAGGTTGAATGGACCTCACTACTTTGCCATGATTTCTCTGTCTAGTGGAGGGTGATGGGGGGGAAAAGGGGGTGAGAATGTAAGCATAAACAGTGAGTTGTTGAAGGTGGCCTCCCCTTTTTCAGAAAACCCTGACCAGGAAGTGATTGTCGAGGCTCTCAAGTCTATTTGTAATATCCTCCTACACAATGAGACAGGACAGGTCAGTGTGCTATGAGTTTATATTTACATAAAAACTTCAGATTGTGTTTGTGGATACCTCTAACATTTATCTTTGGGTGGATGGATGGATGGATGGTTGACAGGTGGAAGTTGCAGATCTGCAGCTGATAAACGGTGTGGCAGAGAGGCTGAAGCAGTGTCATGATCTCACCTGGAGCCATGAGGTATGGATGTCAGTAAGGTGGACCTTATGTATTAGATGTTTGTTTCTTTGAACAGGTCATTGAATGACCTACTACTGTTCATGAAAGTGCTAATGAGTCAATTCCTCTGCGCTGCTATGGCCAGAGACATAATGTTGACTGATTTTCCATTCATCTGTCCTCAGAAACATTGATAATTTCAAATTTGGCACAGAAATTAGCTTGAACTGAAGCAAGAATTGATAAAGTTTAGGTTGTAAAAGACTAAAGGTCATGATCATTGGCATCTCATGTCAGTTGATATCAAATCAGATTTATTTCTATAGCACCAAATCATAACAAAGTTACATCAAGGCACGTTACATGTAGAGCAGGTCTAGACCAAAGTCTTTATTAAGTGATTTAAAGAGACCCAACAGATCCCCCATTGAACAAGCGCTTGGCAACAGTGGCAAGGAAAAACTTCATTTAAGAGGCAGAGACCTCGGGCAGAACTAAGCTTGGGGGGGACGGCCATCTGCCTCGACCGGTAGGGTTGAGAGTGGGAGAGAGGGAGTGAGAGCAAGAGAGGGGGATATTCAAAACAGTTGTCTGCTGTAACATAATGCTTCATGGAGTTCATTGAGATGATGCTGTAATATGGAATTAATGGGAATATGGGAGCAGCAGGCGTTACAGGAACATGGGATGTCACTGAGTCACCACCTGCAGGATGAGGACAGGGAGCGAGAGGAGAGGAACTGGGAGAGACAGAGACTTTGGGAAAACATGGTTAGTAAATGCCGTACAAATGCTTAGAACTGGGAGAAACAGGGATTTCTAAGAAGCATGGTTAGTGTCGGAAAATTGAAAATTGCTTAGGAGTCCGCCCCCCGGACCGATACTGGAATTTGGTTCCATCGAAGAGGAGCCTGATAAATGAAAGATCTGCCTCCAGATTTACTCTTAGAGACTCTAGGATCCAAAAGTAAACCTCCATCTAGAGAGCAGAGTGGCCTACTAGGACAATAAGGAGCTATGCGCTCTCTGAGATGTGATGGAGCTTGGCCATTAAGAGATTTATATGTTAACAGAAGGATTTTAAATTCTACTCTGTATTTGGCAGCCAATGAAGAGTAGCTAACACAGGAGAGATGTGATTACTTTTCCAAGTTCCTGTTAATATTCGTGCAGCAGCGTTCTGAATCAATTGAAGGCCTTTCAGAGATTTGTTTGGATATCCAGATAATAATGAGTTATAGTAGTCCAGCCTAGAAGTAACAAATGCATGGACTAGTTTTTCTGAATCCTCTTGAGAGAGGATGTTTCTGATTTTCCTAATGTTTCTCAGGTGAAAGAAAACTGCTCTACTGACTTCTTTTATGTGAGGGACAAAGAACATGTCCTGGTCAGAGGTTATTCCAGGATTTCTTACAGTGGAGCTGAAAGCCAAAGTAATGCCGTCCAGACTGATTAGATGATTAGATAGGGTTTCTCTGAGGGTTTCTCTTAGGGCTGAGTACAATAACTTCAGTTTTGTAAGAATTTAGGAGTAAAATGTTATGGGTCATCCAGACTTTAATGTCTTCAAGACATGTCTGCAGTCTGACTATCTGACTGACTTCATTTGGCTTCATCAGTTTTTTTAAAGAGGCTAGTTGGTACTGGGTATAATAGACAGGTTGATAATCTGGATGATGAGACAAAAGAGGCTAGCTCTGAGAGATTCAGAGGTGAGAGGTGTTGCAGTTGATCCAGGAGTTGCTGTATTCAGTAGAAGATTATTGTCTCATGTAGGTAAGAGCTGATGAATTCTTTCTCTGATTGTTAGAATTATATCTGTGAAAAAGTCCATAAAATCATCACTGCTGAGAGCTAAGGGGATCGTTGGTTCAACTGAGCTATGACTCTCTGTCAGCCTGGCTACAGTGCTGAAGAGAAAGTTGGGCTTGTTCTTGTTTTCTTCTGTTAGCACTGAGTAATATGAGCTTCTAGCACTGCAGAGAGCTCTTTTATACGTTTTTAAGCTGTCTTTCCAGGCTCTGTGAGACTCTTCTGAGTTACTGGAACGCCAACATCTTTATAATTTCCTTGATGTCTGCACAAATTTGGGAATTATACCTGGGAGCCAGCCTCATCATCAAGATTTGAACACAGTGTGGCCATAGTGCTAATCACTAGGCCAACCTGGCCTCCCATAACCTTCTGTATGGGAGAAATCCTCATTTGAATTTAGATATGGCGTTGCTGGAATTGATAGCCGAATGTTCTCTTTAAATTCAGCCACAGCATCTTCAGATAAACATCTTCTATAGCTGAATTTATTCCAAGATGCTGTGCAGCCAATTAAAGTAAACTCAAATGCAATGAGGTAATGGTCAGTCAAGAGAGAGTTTTGAGGGAAGATTGTTAACTTGTCAATTTCAATGCCATATGTTAGAACAAGGTCAAGGGTAAGATTTTAGTGGTGAATGGGTCTAGCAGTGAAAGAAACCCAGAACTAAGGCTGTCACTTTCTACGACATGCATCGACATGCATCGACATGCATCTTGAAATTTCTCAGTATAATGATTTATGATCTGTACTGAGTACTAACTCTGATATAAACTCAGAAAACTCTGATAGGAATTCTGAGTACGGACCAGGTGGATGGTATACTGTAACTAACAGAAATGGTTTTTCACCTTTCCAGTTTGAGTGGGAAAGACTAAGAGTGAGACCTTCAAAAGATCTACAGTCAGATTTTGGTCAAGGCTTGATTGAAATATTGCAGCCAACCCCCCTCCTCGACCTGTGGTAAGAGGGATATGAAAATTAAGTGGGTGGTGGGTGTTGCTTCATTCGGACTAACATACTCATCCTGCTGCAGCCAGGTTTCAGTTATACAAAATAAATCAATACAATGATCTGTTATGAGATCATTGACTAGTAGGGATTTTGATTATAGTGATCGAATATTCAACAATCCACATTTAATTGTAGTGTTATTTGAGACCAAATTTGTGGCTGTTTTGTTTTCAATTAAGTTTTGTTTTTGTTTTTAGTACCTCTTCTGTTTCATTTGGGTTTAGGAACTTGTCTAAGTGTAGGTGGTTGGGGGACAGACAGTTTCTATAGACCTAAAAATACAGACTCTATTTTATTCTCGGCAGGTGACCGCTTTGACTGAGGCACAGAGGAGCGTGTTAGGAGGCAGAGTGAACTGCCGCTCTGCCTCCTGGTCTCGACTATGGGCTGTCAGGGTTTTGGCTTCCTAATAAAATCGGCCATATTCCTAGATATAAGACAGGCCCCATCTATGGTGGGATGGGAACCATCTCTCCTAATCAGACCAGGTGTCCCCCAGAAAGTCTTCCAGTTATTTATGTAGCCCACATTGTTCATGGGATACCACCTAAACAGCCAGCAGTTAAATGACGACATGCTGTACATGTCATCACTGGTCCGATTGGGGAGGGGGCCAGAAAAAACTACAGTGTACTTTTTGTGACTTCCGACTGGCGAAGTCGGGTGTTGTTACTGCAGACGTGAATTACGTGAACGTGAATGTGAATTACAATTACATATTTACACTTATCCTTAGCCAGCAGTTACCTGCTCTGGCCCCCGAGATACACTTAACTATGGCTGCCGGTGTTGCTAACTTCACCTTCCTTAGTCACCAATCACGAGAGTCAGCTTTTCAGCGGGTGTGTCACTGAGTGGGGGGAACCTGTTGGAAACGTAAACTGGTTGGTGGTGAACTGGAGGCTACTGCCTACAACTATGCCTCTTGTCTCGGACAGTCACCCAGCCACCCTGACTAGATCCTAGCTGCTCTCTCGGCTGACGTAGGAGCTGGTCTAGGTCGGCCCGCACTAGCTACAGGGGAGCGGCTAGCTACACTAGCATAGGTTGGGCTAGCTAAGGTGCAGAGCCGCAACTCTAACTCGCTAATTTTCAGCTCCATTTATACCATCTTCCTGCACCTATGACAAGAGGTGCTATCATAAACAGAGGCAGAAGAATAGCTAGACATGTAGTACACAGTACAGGAGAGGAGAGGAGAAGAAGAGAGGAGGAGAGAGAGTAGAGAGAGCTCTCGCGTAGCTACAGAATTGTCTGTAAAGCTTAGAAAGGGGGAAGAGACGGAGTTCTTGGCTAGTATCAGTTTGATAACGGTTTACTGTTGATTAATCAGGTGAATAGCAAAACAATAGCAGACACAGCACACGATGTAACAGAGCAACAACCACCAGTGACAGGAAATGATGTAACACGCTTACCGCAACACTTGGACCAGAGCGGACACAATCCTATAACCATTAAGCCATATGCAACATATGACAACCTATCTCCCTTCAAACCCATTCCAGCTTGTATATCACAAATATAGATCCACAGAGGGAGGCCATCTCCACCACAGTCAGCATGATGTCACATCTGGAAAAGAAGAACATGTACTCCAGGTTGCTTGTCATTGACTTAAGCTCTGTGTTTAACAAATTTGTTCCCCTACAGCTTGTGTAGAAGCTGAAGTCTGAAATTATCCTTGTATGTGCAACTGCGTCCCAAATTTTTGATTCACAGTTACAGCAAATACTTAAGATGGGCAGATGTGCATCAAATACACACAGTATTTGACACTGGCACACATCAAGGTTGTGTCCTGAGCCCCCTGCTGTTCAACCTTCTTAGCCACAATTGTACTCCTAGATTCAGCATGAACCGTATTTAAGATGACACAATGCCTATTACAGTAAGTGACTGTGATGGACTGCAGTGGAACAGGTCACATTGTTACATTGAGTTCCTTGGCATCCATTTTCTGCCAACCTGATCACTGCCACACACACCACAGCAATTATAAAGAAACCTTTTTGAAGACATGAGAAAGCAGGTCTACCCCATTCCACACCTCACCACCTTCTACAGAATAGGGATAACATCAAATCAGATCTAAAGCGCCAAAATAATAAGAAAAGTTATCAAGATACTTTACATATAGAGCAGGTCTAGACTGAACTTTTTAAGGAGTTGTTAAAGACACCCAACATATCCCTCCAAGAGCAAGCACTTGGCAACAGTAGCAAGGAAAAATTTCCTTCAGGCACGGTGCATGACCCTAATCCTTCCACTTCCTGGTTGCTGTAAGCGTGTTACGCCATTTGCAGTCACTGGTGGTTGTGCTCTGTTTTACCTTGTGTGCTGGCTCTGCTTTTCTTGCTATTCACCTGGTTAATTGACAGCAAACTGTCATCAGCCTTGTACTAGTGTAGAACTTAATCTCTTTCCACTTTCCAAAGCTTATAGACGATACTGTAGTTCCGCTAATCAAACTAAACGATTAGCAATGGCCTTGAGTTCTCGCTCTTCACTCTCTCTTTCTCCTTCTCCTTCTACCTCTCCTCTTCTCTCCTGCCCTGTGTGTTACATGTCTAGTTACCTCTCTGTCTCCTTTCATGATAGCACTTCTTGTCATAGATGCAGGATGATGGTAGAAATGGAGTCAAGTATTAGTGTGTTAGAGTCCTGGCTATGCACCTTAGCTAGTCCAACTTATGCTAGTGTAGCTAGCTGTCCCCTTGTAGCAGGTGTGGGCTGACCTAAAGCAGTTCCAGCTGAGAGAGTCCTCCCCTCCCAGCAGCTCCCGGGCAACCAAGACCTAGTAAGGGTGGCTGGGTGACTGTCCGAGACAAGAGGCATAGTTGTAGGCAGCAGCCCCCCTGGTTCACCACCAACCAGTTCACATTTCTAACAGGTTCTACCCACTCAGCAACACACCCGCTGAAAAGCCGACTCTAGTGATTGGCGACTCTAGTCTGAGGAACGTGAAGTTAGTGACACTGGCAGTCATAGTTAAGTGTGCCCCGGGCGCCAGAGCAGGGGACATCCAGTCATACCTGAAACTGCTGGCTAAGGATAAGTGTAAAACATGGTAAAACTGGCGAGGTAGGAAGGCAGGAGACAAGGGATGGAGACAGGCAACAGCGAAACTGTGGACACAGAGAGCAAGGATTTGACAAGCTTAAAACGGAACAGAAGTATGAATATGAGGCTTGCCGTGCGACTGACTGTGGTTAACAGAGTCTATGATCTGGCAGCATGGTGGAGGTTGGACTGGTCTTTATAGCAGAGCTGATGTGATGATGGGCAGCTGGTTGCCTGAGTCCCACACATTTGTCTCCACTCCTGCAATTAAGCACAGTCAAAGGGAAGGAAGAGACGCACACACACTAGTAGGAGGAGGCCAAAGTAGAGGGCATGACTGAAAGGGAGGTTAGATATGGATCTTTAATTAGTCAAAAACTCTTGTTCATTATTAGGTCTTTTAAAGGCAGGTTTAATAACATCAATATTGAAAAGCTGTGGTACATAACCAAGAGATAACCTCACATTGATCAAAAATGTACATGTTAATTAGTGGGAAATCTTCTTTAAACAGTCTGGTAGGTATCAGGTTTAAAAGACAAGTTGATGGTTTAGATGATGAGACTTCAGAAACTTTCTTGGAGAGATTTAAAGGTCAAAAAGATTCCAAAGAAAAAGCAGGTGTTCCAGTTGATTGAGAGGCTGCTGCATTTGATAGTGGACTAATACCAATTGTAGGTAAAAGCTGTTAAATTTTGTCTCTGATTGTTACGATTTTATCTGTAAAAAAAAAAAAAAAAAGTCCATAAAATCATCGCTGCTAAGAGCTAAAGGAATCATTGGTTCCATTGAGCTATAACTGTCAGCCAGGCTACAGTACTGAAGAGGATCCTGGGATTGTTCCTGTTTTTCTTCTATCAAGGCTGAGTAGAAGGGAGCTTCTGGCAAAAGTGTGCTAACTCAACTATGAACACCACTTTTTCTGCAAAGCAACTGCAATAATCAAGAATCTTCATCATCCATCCTATGAACTCTTTCCATCCACTGCTTGCAATTACTATAGCTTTGTGATGCCTTCCACTTGGTAACAAATAAAATCTAAGGTTCGATCTGAGAGTCTGGACTACCCACAGACTCTGATTAATTTTCCATGTCCCTGCTCTGTCTGTCCAGGTGCGTTTCTTTGACCTCCGCCTCACCTTCCTTCTGACTGCCCTGAGAGTGGATGTCAGGGCACACCTGGCTAAGGAGCTTCATGGCATCAGTCTGCTAGGTAACCAATAAAGGGTAACACTGACCCATTATTTATAACTACTGACCTCCTTCACCAAGATTAGGTCTTGGCTAACACTTCCTCATGTCAATGGTGTGTGGTTACTTTCATATATGACTAATAACTAATTATTAACTAATAAACTAATTAAATTTACTTGTTTACTTGCTACTGCTGCACAGGTTTTTTACACATACACAACGTAGAGTGCTGCTTGAAAGTGAACTCTCCAGTCATGGTCACTGTTTTTGTAAAAAAAAACATTAAATTAAGCTCATACATAAAGCACACCTTCCAAACCATGGACACATACACAAAAACAGTTATTTTCATTATGTAATTCAACAAAGGTGGTTTATGTCACAAAAACTAAAAATTTAACATGTGCAAAAGTATGCGAACTCTTGTATTAGCAGCTTGTTCCTCCTCCTTTTGCAGCCATTCCTTCAACCAAATGTCTTCTGTAAACCACAAACCAGTCTCTTGCATCTGCTTATGGGGATTTTTGCCCACTCCTCCTTGCAGAACTGAACCAACTTCTCCAGGTCTCACCAAACAACACAATGAGATTAAGGTTCAGACTTTGACTGGGCCAGTCTAGACCACGAATCATCTTTCTCTGAAGCCATTCCTATGTAGTTTTGCTGGATTTCTTTGGGTCATTGTCTTGTTGCATAATCCATTTTCATCCCAGCTTCAACTCCCTGACCGATTTTGTCAAACAATTTGTTGATATGCCGGAGAATTCATGGTTCCTTTGATAATATGGAGTGGTTCAGGTCCAGAAGCAGAAAAGCAGACCAAGACCTTCATTACCACCACCACACTTCACTGTTGTGAGGAGCTTCTTTTCTTCATATGCAGTGTTGGCCTCTCTTCAAGCATGTTGGTTTTGATTGTGACCAAATAAGTCCATTCTCTGGACAGACAAGGTCCAGAGAGTGGTCCAGAAGTCCTCTGGTTTGTCCAAGCTCTCTCTTGAAAAGTTGAGTTTTTCTTCTTTTTTGAGAGCAGAGGTTTCCTTCTAGCAACCCTCCCATAAATGTCATGGTTATTAAATTTTCATCTGATTGTAGGCACTTGCACATTTGTCCCAGATGCTACCAGGGAGGTCTGAAACGTTCTAGATGTGAGGTGTGGGTTGACCTTTACCTAATTTATTATTTTTCTGGTGCTTCTGGTTGATAGATTTTTTTGATGGGCGTCCACTTCCAGGCAGAGTTGCTGTCATGTTGAAGCCCTCCATTTGTAAATTATTTGTCTTACAGTGGATGGATAGAGCCTGAATCTTTTGGAGATGGGCTGTCACTACCTCTTCTTCATATCCTTGGATATCTCCTCTGTTCTCAGCATTGTTGATTTGTATGGGACCACAGTGGTTTGGTTGGTTTCCTGAGTACTGAGTTACCTGCTTGACTCAACCAATGCAGCTGGGGGTTCACTTGCTTTTGCACATATACTCATTCCATGTTTCATGTCGTTTTTTGGCCACTTAAACAAGTCCCACTAGATGAGTTCATACAATTGATAAACATATATCTGACATTTCATACATTAAAACTGGTGATGATACAATAAGAAGGTCGTGGTAAAACAACAGAAACATTTTAACTGCTCAAGGGGTTCACATACTTTCAAGCTGCACTGTACATGTGCACATCCATTTGAAGCTGCATTATCATGACTGAGTCTCAAAACTGAGTCATGCGCAGCTTGTCTATCAGACTTTGGTTGTACCTTGCTTTCAGAGACAATGTCTGGTGCAAGAGAATAGTAAATTACATAATAAATGCAAAGAGGCATCAGATTCTGCTTCAAGGTAATCAGCCATATCAGAAGCTTTGTAAACTCAAGCTACAAAGAGCATTAGTTGGTAACTTTCTGTCCTTTGTGTTCTAGGCAACCAGTTGGAAGCCACATTGAGTCTTTGTTGGCCAAATACATTTGAGGTGGCCAGAACAGGGTTAGAGGACATCCCACCAGAAGAATGGCCCCCGCTGAGTCAGCAACAGACAGAGCTAGCCATGGAAATCCTGAAAATATTATTCAATATCACGTTTGACACAACAAGGCATAAAGTTGATGAGGTGCTGAAGAAAAAAAATTTTATTTGATATTATCTCTGTGAAACTTTGCCAGCTTCATTGTGCTGTCATTCACATGCGCCTTAGCATGAAAAGTCAGAGCCACCAAAGTTATTGTGCTTCGTATTGAATGTAAGATTTGTGCCAATTCAGGAAGTAGATTTTGAGATATTTTATTGGACATATGAAAACATATGAAAACCTCTTTGCTAGGGATCAAAGTCACTTTCATAGCACCCCATTCAAAAGTTCTTAAGACACTCAATGCTAAACCACAACTTTAAGGTAACACTCAATGAAGTCATAACAAAGTTCCTGCTCATTCTTTATTGAGATGCAGTTTGGTCCAAAGCAGTTTTACAAAATTAAAATTGAATCCGGTGTTTCCTCTAGGATTTTCTTCAGTAGTGGGGGCAGACCCCCCTGCTGTGGCGGCATAAACAAATGACACGTGCAGATTTAACTTTTACAGTACATTTATTGGCTGGCCAACTGAAAATGGCTTTTTCCCTTACAACCACTGCAACTTCTATATCTCAGCCACATACAATGTCAGATTAAGGCTAAATGTAAAAAAATTTACAATAAAATTAAGTCAGTAAAAGGCTAATGATGCCTGACTAGCGTCGTCTTCATCAGTTGTCTTTGTCTTCTTAGAGACATTTTTGAACAAGCTCATCTGAAAATACAGTCAGTTAATACATCATGGTGTGCAGATATTCGCTTAATGCTATCAGTTAGTTTACCCACGTTAGTGTCACTGAGTTGGCACCAGGTCCAATTAACTTAAGCTACTGGTATGTTACGTAACGTTAGCTGGCCATCAATATTTTGCGAACGTCTATTTAACTTGTAAAATCTATGATGAGTTATCTTAAGCTAATAAGTCTTCATTTTCTCCAGTAAGTCGCTGCCCTATTTTCTAGGATGACACTCCTCTGACTCTCTGACCTGGTGCCTGGGTGCCTGACATCATGTCACTTTCAAGGCAGTGCTCTTGCGAGTAATTAATGTTGTATTAACTCCAATAGGATCCCCCCTGTCGTTGCGCTCATCACCAGGCTGTGCTGTGAAGGTGGACAAATGTAGTGGTGGTGTATTTGCGGCAATAAAAAAAAAAAAAAGAAAGAAATTTGAAGGAGTGGTAGTCCGCCACTCCTAAATGAATGTAGAGGAAACACTGTAATCCCTTATCCTTAGTCCATCAAGTAACGATCCTGCTATGTTTTCGCTGAATTTAAGCGAGATGTTTACGACAGATGAAATATTTCAATGTTGTTCTTGTCAGAAAACAAAACATGAGTTAGTTTGATTTGCCTCAGGCCATCTATAACAATATATGTGTAATTGTGTGTGAAGGAAGAGGCAGCAGAGTACAGACATCTTGCGGCAATACTGAGACACTGTCTGATTAGCCATGCAGATGGAAAGGAGCGGACTGAAGAGTTCCACAGGTAAGACAACTCACATGCCACTTCTGCTTGAAAGTCCTTGTCTTTCATGACTTTGTCCCACTAATAATTCCTGTCATTTTTTTTCACAGCCATACTATTAATTTGTTGGTTAACCTCCCTCTGCCCTGTTTGGATGTATTGCTGATGCCCAAGGTGAAACAGGGCTCCATTGAGTACATGGGGGTCAACATGGATGCTGTCAACATGTTGTTGGAGTTCATGGAGAAGAGACTTGACCGGGTGAGACCTCCATAATGAATATTACCTGAATTTCATAAATGTTTTTAATATATCCTAAAATAAAATGCACATATAGTTTTTGTTTGGTTAAAAGATTTGCATTATTTTTATTCTTTAAACAAACAAACCCCTGTATGCACCAGTTTGTCACTAAGTTGTCACTAAGTTGTCCTTTATATTTAAATTTATTGCTGGTGAATTAGGACTTATTAAATATAGTCTTGGTTAAAGCTTTAATATATAAGTTCAATATTAAAGTTTCCCCAGAAAATATTTTCAGAGAAGATGGGCAGGGGAAATTAAGCAGATGGTGCTGGTAGGAACTAGTGGAATGAAGGATCATGTGCTTTTCCTGTCACCTCTCTCAGGATTATGAGAATCCAGAGGATTTCTGTGTAAATCTTGGGAGCAATGTGAGTCCAGATAGGTGAACGTGTCCCAACAGAGGAACCGAGTCAAAGATAGGTTACATGGTGATAGATTTAAAGAACAGCTCAGCTGATTTTTGACAGTATTCATCAATTCTTCATGAAATGGCGCAATATGAGCTGGCATGTGAAACCATACATGGATATGGGCATTCCTGAAATATGAATGAGACCATCACCAGGGCCCAGAGTTTGGTCAGGGATTGGGGGAAAAGTATGTATGTTGTGTGCCTAAATGTGCCTGTGAGAAATTACATAGAGCGAACTGTGTGCCGATTGCAGAGTGATATTGCCTCAATTTAAGAGGCTAAGCAAGGTGAAGACCCGGTCCCCTGCAGGGGGGGCAGGGCAAGCCAGCCTACCCAGCAGCCACTGTGAAGCAACACAGGCCAGCCATTGAACGGCACCACAAGCACCCCCCCAATCACTGTGGAAGACATGGCTCTGCCCCCAGATGCACAGAGACACCGCCCACCACAAGCTCCTGGCTCAAGCATGCCAAAGACCCAGGACTCAGTTATACCAACATCAGAAGGGAGGAATAGCCACCCCCCCCCCCACAGCCAACAGCGGCAAACCAGGGCACACCACCAGAGAGTTGACACTCTGGTGTAAATAATACATTTTTTGTTTGAATTGGTTTAAAAAAATCACAAATCCAAAAAAAGGGTCTGGTAGCATCGGAGAGATTGAGTCTCATTTCTAAAACTCAGTCAGACCCAGACCCAGATCAGAACTCTGTTGAGACAGACATGAGAGATTGGCAAAGATCAGAACAGTTAGTGTCGCCAGCACCTTCCATTTTTTTACATTGTTAGCTAGCTGGTAACTGGCAGGGGCTGTGTTCGAGGTTTTGCTAACTCCAGCTCTCTCCACTGCCAAGCTGTCAGGTGTAAATAGCTCTGCCCCTGTTCCTACAGGTTGACAAGATTGGGTTCTGAGGTTGGTGATGTATGAATCCCTGACTGTTTTTATTATCATTGTTTGACTGCATCTCAAGGTGGAAGGGTGGCATTAGCAAGCCAGTCAGTCACTTAGTCAGTTAGTCAGCTAGTTGGTTATCAATGGGGTGAAATGGACAATGCCCCAGGGGCTCTTACTACTTCCAATTAGGGGTGGATCATCAGTGTTTTATGTTGATGTGATATTTTCTGCTCTATTCCACTTGACTGGTTGTTGAAAAGTAATTTGTTTGCAATTTCATAAGGGACATAAACTGAAGGAGACTCTTCTGCCCTCACTGAACTTGCTGACTGAGAGTGGCCGCATCCACCGAGAAACGAGAAGGTTCCTCAGGTCAAAGGTCTGTACAGTCCATCTGTACAAAATCCATTATCAAAAGATTCATTTTGAGTACTGTTGGTGTTGTAATGCTCAAATATCCATAAATATATGTATGTATGTGTGTGTGTTCAGGTGTTGCCCCCATTGCGTGATGTGAAGAACAGACCAGAGGTGGGCAGTTCACTGAGGAACAAATTAGTCCGTCTTATGACAAACATTGACACCAGCGTCAAAGACTGTGCTGCTGAATTCCTTTTTGTCCTCTGCAAGGAAAGTGGTGAGGAAATTACCTTTCTTTGAATAAATATGGATGTCTGTGCTTTAACAGCTCCGTTCAGTGTGACATATGCAGTTACCTATGGCTAAAGTTGAGATTGAAGCCTCATTCCAGCGACATTAAATTCCATTTACATGACATTTTTTGCACTACTTCAAAGTTTTTCCTGTTGTTGCTGCTGTAATAATGAATTTCCCATATGTGGGATAAATACTAAATATAAATAAATACTAAATAATACTAAGTAAAAATACTAAAATAAGTACTACCTTAAAGTCACTGACCAAGGTAATTTTCACATCACCCCTTTCTTATCAATGAATAAATCTTGTTATATCCAGGGTATGGTGGAAATTTTCTATTTCCAAGGTAAGAGAATGAATATCCTCAATGCAGGTAAGCTTGAAAGATTTAAGATTTTATTTAAATAAACATTAAATAAAACACTGCATAGATTACAACATGAAACAGCTACAAGCAAGTAACAAGTCAGGGTTGTATCTAACTAAAAAGAATTATTTCTCCCAGGTGGGTTAGAGAAGTCTGGCATTACCCTGTGACTAGAGATGCACTGATGCAGTACATCAGCCAAATATTGGTATCAGCCGATGTTCCCCTTGTTAGCTGGCATCGGCTTATTGGTAAATTAGATAGAATTCTCCAATGTATTGGATATTTCCAGTTGGACATTCCGACTCATACAGCAGCAGCAACAATACACAGAGGTGACTATACCATATCTGAGAAAGATCCGCGATATGCAGTACGTAAGACATGCTCGAGTGAAATTTCAAGAGGAGGTGCTACATCAAAGAATTTTAACACATCAAATCTCATCAGCCCCCTGAAAAACAGACATGAGGCAGAATACAACAACTACTTGAAAGTGGATAAAAAAAAGAGAGATGAACAGGACAGGAAGAGGGAACAACCTGCCACCTGCAGAAGTCAGTGGTCAATTAGCACTGCATTTGAGAAAGGGAAAAAAATGCCTTTGGACAGTGCCAAAGCTAAAGGGATATGTAAAAAGATGATGGAGTTCATCGCATTAGATGATCAGCCTTTCCCCATTGTGGAGGACACAGGATTTAGAGGTGTAATGGAGTATCTGGATCCTTGCTACACACTGCCCAGCTGCTGACATTTTGCAGACATCTGTCTCCCTGAAATCCGCAACGCTGTGGCCTTTGACTGACTCCATGTGTGTCATGTCCGGCTGAGACGTTGAGCTGAGAGAGAAAATGCAGAAGTTGGAAGGCTACATCTGAAGATTAAATAATCTTTGGCCTGGATAAAGATATTGAAAACGGAAACCCCACTCAGTTCATGTCGTCCTTCCTTAAAGAGGTATTCAGAGAGAAAAAGCTTCCCTGTTTATCTGAAGTGGAAATAGTGCACAGAGTGGGACCAGGAAATAAATCTGGCTCCAACGATACGATATCAGGTGAAGGAAGCAATTTTGGATATTGACATGGAAAGAAAAAGTTCTGAAATACAAGGAAAAGAAAATAAAAATATTCTCTGTTTTGACATCTGAAATGGTGAAGAGGAGAGTGCAGTTCAAAGACCTGAGGATTAAATTATATTGAGCAGGGATTAAAAATGGCTAAATCATTCTCCAATGCTCCTAACTTTTGATGGCGTGATGACCTATTTCCATGACAACGAAAAAGCAGTGCTTCATTCAAAACATTCAACCATCACTTTCAGCTGGTTGGGATGGAAAGGACAAATGAGAGGCAAGCAGGTGAGAATGAGCAATAGAGCTGATTCATTATGAACAATATATGCTAGTGAACATGAACATTGAACATATAAACTTACCTATGGGTAAAGAAGGGAGAATAACTCAACACTTCTTGGACTGACAATCACATGACATGTGGAAGGTGAACTGTTGAAGCTTTCAGTCATAAAGGATAAAATAACTTGAAATTTAATTTATAATTAATATAGGCTACAATTAATTTCTCAATGTTAGTGTACATTTTGCATATTTTATCTACAATATACAAATAATCTACATATACTAGTGGTATCCAAGACTCATTTAGATTCTACATTTGAGGATGCAACTCTATTGATACATGAATATAATATCTTCAGAAATTACCTGTTATTTACCAGTGACATGAATGTTGATTGGAACTCAAGTTGCTGTCCAATGAGAATGAAATTTGTGAATGTGTGTGCATCTTGTGGATTATCACAGGGTTTAAACAAGCCCACAAGAATATGTTTAAAAAGCAATGGTAAACACGTTTTGACCTGCATTGATTATATATATTTAAACAAACCAAAATTGATCAATTTGATTGACCAAAATTTAAAAAAATTATAACAAAAAGTAAGGTGCCTAAGCAAGGTTCGAAAATAATCAAAATAATGTAATTGATCAAGAAAAATATATTAAAGATATTATAAATGCCGAATGGTCTAATGTATTTTTAGAAATTGATCCAGAAAAGGCATTTAGTGTTTTCAAAGAAATTTTAATGGAGATTGTTGACTTTCATGAAAAATGCCAATATCCTGTGGTTAGATAAGGAACTCAAAGAATATATGATAGAAAGAGATCAAGCTAAATTAATTGCTGGATCTTCAAATTTTACATCAGATTGGCAAGTATACTGTAAATTCAGAAATTTTGTTTCTAAGTTAAATAAGAAGAAAAAGAAAAAAATATTATGAAAATATGCATGAAGCAAAACATGACATTAACAGTTATGGAACAAATTGAATTATCTACTGAAGAGAAACTCTAGGTACGCCTCATCTTGTTTAGATACTGGAGAGAATTTTCTAACCAAACCCAAGGAAATAGCAAATCACTTTATTAATTATTTTATAACAAATATTGATAATCTAAAAAGTACAGTGCAGCACAAGAATAATGCTTTTGGAGCAATATTAATTGATCAGATCATGGAGGCGAAAGAGTGTAAATTTTAATTTAAAAATATTAGTGTTGCAAAAGTTGCAAAAAACTAACGGTTGCAGTTTTCAGAATCAAATAGTAGGCCTATAAGTTTATTACCAAATTTAAGTAAAATAATGGGAAGATGTGTGTATGAACAGATTTAGTTTTCTTTTTCAAACAATAAACTATTTACAAATTTTCAGCATGCATATAAAGAAAATACTCGACTGCCACTGCCCTTGCGCAAGTGGTAGATGATTGGTCTAAGGCAATATAAAACAGAGCAAAATAATAGTGTTTTTAGATTTTACAGCAGTAAACAATGATTTCTTTGTTTCTCTGTGGAATGAATAACAACAAAACATAAAGACATGATCCCCCAAAAAATATCGGTATTGGTGGATATCTGCTATTGGCAAAATTCTTATTTTAAAAATCCGGTGCAGCCTCACCTGTGACTTGAGTTCAGTTTTATATATGTAATATCTTGGGAGATCTGGCGATGATGTGTCTGTCACTCCACAGGCTTGTTTTAGGGTCTGCAGGACTTTTTTGTGGGTCATGACAGGGAAAACACTACCTCTCCTTTACCAGTGGATGAGTGTTGGTAGGGCCTCTTTTGACAGAGGTGTGATGCATGCTGGCCTTGCTGATGATATGGGCTGAGGGATTTATGGCACAGCATATGGTGGTGGTGGAGCAACAGGAGGGGCGGAGTCCAGATTGGGATCCACTAATTTCCTCAATGCCTCAGAGAGACACAGATAAAATGTCTGTGGATCAGTAGTTCTAACACATTCTTTGACATTAGTAATTTTACAGTGTTTTTCAGATTCAAGTGAATTAACTGCTTTCAATCTCCGACTTTCCCTTTTCTCTGCCATTTTTCCACATAGTGAAAGTAAATATTTAATTTCTTTTTAGCATTCTTTTACACAGGGCTGCATGCTGGACTGCACTTCTGAATTGTTCCTTTAGCTGTTTTAATAGATTTTTACTTAGACTGCCTTCTGAAGGAAATCCCATCTCCACCCAATTCTGCATGATGATTCCAGAATAATGTTCAGACATAAATTTGCATAAAAGTGATAGAATCCCCATGCTTGGGATTATCTCCCCTTTACCTTGACTGTTGCCCATCTATAGTGATTTGTCCTATTCTGTATTATACTTGACATGCTTCAATAAACCTCCAAGACTTACCAGGTGCATACAACTCTAGAGCAATACGACACAATAACCAGAACACATCTGTCAACAACTTTCAGTGGTTGTGAGACTAGCATTATCCAATATTCCTAACTCCTTAGTTGATCGTCCTCTGTATTAGACCAGACGTGTGCCAGTTCTCCACCAGGTGAATATAATACAATGAAAAACTAATACACATCTGTCAGCAACCCTCTTCCTGTTGCAAGTAAGGTTCTACACTTCAGAAAATTATTTCTTTGTTTTGAGCAAATTGAAACTCTCTTCTATTTGATAACCTCTCTGTTCTTCCGATGGAGTCCAGATTATGCATCAAATCCCATCCTCATTGCCAAGTCAAAGTCGTATCTAACTAGTCAGCTGAGTGTGGACAGAGTTCTTTCTCCCAGGTGGGTTAGAGAAGTTTGACAATTACCATGTGACTTGAGCTCAGTTTTATACATGTAGCATCTGGGGAGATCAAAGGATGCTGATAGTCCTTTGCCCATCGTTTCCCTGGGGGTGTCAGATAAGTTTCTTGCCCTGTGATAAATTCAATTTCCTGATTATTTTGATAGGATCTTCACAAATGAGGCTTTAAAGACCAGGGTAATCAGTTGAAGGAATCAGTCAGGAGCCACTTTGTGGTACATTTGGGGTGTCACAGTTCAGATTTCTCCCATACAGGACTTTACTCCAGTGAGAAGGAAACGTAAGGGGCAATGAATGATTTGATTCAATATGACCAAATCAAATCAAACTGAATTCTTCTCTTCAAATGCCCACATTCCCTGCTGCTTGAAAAATACCAGTCTGGATTTAGGAGCAATCACAGTACAGAAACAGCCCTGCTAGAGATTGTCAACGAGCTCAGGTGTAACCTGGACTCATGCAAGTTATCAGCCCTGCTACTACTCTAAGCGCTGTCGTCAACACAGTACATCACCCTATTCTTTTAAACAGACTTCAACAACTGGTTAGCCTCTCTGGTACTGTTATTAAGTGTTTCACTTCCTATCTCACTAATAGAAATGTCTTGGCAAATATGGATACATGCTCTTCAAAGACCCATTCAATTAAATGTGGTGTCCCCCAAGGGTCAATTTTAGGTCCCATACTTTTTAATCTGTACATGCTGCCTCTTGGTTATGTCATCAGCAGACATGATATTAACTTGCACAGTTATGCTGATGATACACAAATGTCTCCTGATGACACAGGGCCAATTGATGTCCCTTTAAATTGTATTTTAGACATCAAATCCTGGATGGCACAAAACTCTGTACAGCTCAACCAGGACAAAACTGAAGTTTTAATCATTGGTGCTGAGGCTCAGAGAGAGAAACTTTTATCTTAACTGCAGGGATTGTCCTTAAATCCATCAATTCAACTTAAAAACCTGAGCGTTATTTTTGACTCTGAGCTTAGATTTATTCCACACATTAAGCATTAAACATTAAACAGGATTTTATCATCTAAAAAACATAGCCAGAGTCCGTCGGTTTCTCTCCCGAGTTAACACAGAGACACTAAGGCATGCTTTTATCTCCAGTCGTATTGACTACTATAACGCCTTGCTCTCTGATCTTCCCAAAAAAAGTATTTCAGGCCTACAACTTTTACAAAGTTCTGCTGCACATGTGCTGACACAGAGCAGAAGGCGGGCCCACATTACACCATTTTTTTTTTTTTTTTTATAAACGTCTTAATGGTCTTAATCATTCCCAAAGTTAGAATATGTGCCCAAGGTGAGGCATCTTTCCATCATTATGGCACTTGTCTGTGGAAGAGCCTGCTGGAGGACCTCATGGCTGCGGAGAATGTTAATGTTTTTAAAAGCAATCTCAAGACAAATGTAGTTAATCTGGGTTTTAACTAATATTTTGTTAGTACATTCATGTTTTACTTTAACCTAGGTCTTAACATTATGATTAGTCTTTTACTGATGTTTTTAATCAGTGAAATTTATAAATCTTTTTAATCGTTTGGTGATTGGCTATCAAAAATGTACTATTAGTATGAAAGATATTCATGATGAATGATAACTTTAATATCAAAGTTAACCGCAGGGCCCGATCCAAAAACTAATCAAAAGATAATTAACTGAAACACAGTTTCACTGCGATGCCATTGCCATCACTACCGTGTATTCAATGACATTTGGCTAGCATCTCCATGTGTGACTGGCTAGTATGTTACAGCATGAAAAGGCCCTCTTCTTATTTTATCATACAGTTTGAGCTTTACATTGTATTGTTGTTAATCCAGATCCATTCCCAATCGGCTTCACTCTTTGCTACTTTGCTTATCTTATGCTCTCTCCTATGTTGGTATGAAAAGTTTTAACAAAAGTCTTGCTATGATGGTTTTAATGACGTTTTTTACTTTAAATGTGTTAAAATGTTGTCACATTTATAGTCATATTTTCTATCCAGTGTCAAGGTTCATCAAGTATACTGGATACGGTAATGCTGCAGGACTGCTGGCTGCCAGAGGACTGCTCGGAGGGGCCAGAAACTCTGGGGTCTACTCTGAAGATGAAGACTCTGAGACCGAGGAGTACAAAGAAGCCAAAGCTCAGTCAGTACCATTTTGACACTGTCAATCTTAACTCAGTGTCTAGTATATGTCATTATGAAGTGATAGCTTTCCAGGCAGATACTCTGTGTAATTCTTGAGTCTACATGTTCCACCATTGATCCATATTTATATAAATTCATTTTGGGGTGGCAATACACCATGCAGTGTAGCTCAGATGGTATTTATAGTTCAGGTGGGTTACCCCATCAGCAGGTTCTTGATTTGCTCCCCAGTCTCCTTCAAGAATACCCCAAGAGAGACATCAAACTGCTATCCTGAGGCCTGTACCAACTAAAGGACTGAATGAACAAATCCAGGACTAATGGCTTCAGAAGTTTCCTACTGTAAGATAACTGGAGTGTTAGGCAGAAGCTAGAGACTGGACCCACAAAGCAGACCAGAGACAAATGAAAATGAAAGTGGGAGTGGTACATAGCGTAGTGCTCTACAACATCAGTTTTCTTTCCATTCAGAAGGGTAAAATATTTTCAGTTCAAATTAAATCAGATTTATTTATATAGCGCCAAATCATAACAAAGTTACATCAAGGCACTTTATATATATATAGAGCGGGTCTAGACCAAACTCTTGATAAAATGATTTAAAGAGACTCAACAGATCCCCCATGAGCAAGGACTTGGCGACAGTGGCAAGGAGAAACTTCCTTTAAGAGGCAGAAACCTCGGGCAGAACCAGGCTGAGTGGGGGTATCCATCTGCCACGACTGGTTGAGTTGAGAGAGGGAGCGAGAGAGAGTGAGAGAGTGAGAGAGGCACAGGGGGAGGCAAACTTGGGTAGATTAGGGTGAAAATGTGAGCAGGAGAGGGGGATATTCAATCCAGGTGCAGGCAGGAACATGAAAGAGCATGAAGTTCATGTAGATGATACTGTAGTATGGAATTCATGAGGATAAGGGAGCAGCAGGTGTTGCAGGAACATGGAATGGTGATGAGGGATGTTAGCGGAGAAGGAGGCCAAAGATTATTCGATCTCACCAAATCGAATTATCTGAAAATTGCAAATCTTGACCATGCTCTAAATATGGGGTTGGAACTATAACATTGGCCGTCAGTCATCAGGTACACTTATTATCTTTTGACTCCTGTCTTCTTCTTTCTGATATTCGGCATTCTGTAAACAAACACGTGCTTTCACTGACTTTTAGGATCATAACTGATTATTATTCATTTAACATGTCATCTAGTTTATGTAGGCCAAATGCATTAGCTTATTGTTTATTGTTTCATTCATTTACCTTTGCACTTATTCTTTTTTATAATAATAATGAACAAGAGGTGACATGAGAGAGAATTGTGCTGAAGATTTATGTCAGGTACTGCCTCTCTTGTTTGATGTGGCAGACTTCCTGTGCAGCACCTCGGGGGGTGGCTCATTAGTGATCATGATTCATTTTCCAGTCTTCAAAAGTCAACCTGATCATATTCTGCTTTGGAGAGAATACTTGTTGTTATATTGTTACTGTAGCACCCCCAGTTGTCATAAAGGGCTCATATACAACACACTTTTGTATCGTGAATGAATGTACAACATATTGCATATTTCCACTGTGACAATCACATGACAGCATATTCCCATAACAGTCTTCCGCCCCCACCAGGCTCCACCAATGCTGTCCGAATGAAAAAAATTTGTGAATAAATGAGTCTACTGAACCTACTAGTATGTTTAGTGGGGCCCTCCAAGCCCATATATTTGGGAGAGACGTGCGATGATCAGTGTTGCTAGCTCCTCAGTAAGGAAAGTCAGTCAATCATTTGCCATCATCAATTTGCATAATTTATTGATCATAGGAGTGTAATTGTAATAGACACTGTAGGAGAGAGTCTAACGCCAGGGGAGTGACAAAAAGTGGGTAAAAAACATTTTAAATGTATTTAGAGCTATAAATGAACTTCTTTCTGTTGATTCTTTCTTATTTTTTGCCATAGAAACAGGCCATCACTTTTCTGAATAACTCCATGACATTTATTAATCCTTGTTGAAAGCTGCATTACATAGGAGAAATACATTTTGTCCTGCATTATTTCATGTTAGAATATAGAAAAACCAAATGTGAAACTTTGCATTTACATTTAGGGTGGGATCAGCTTTGATTCATTTGCAATCTGGATGCTTTGGGGCTCACGGCAGCACCCACTGCTGCTGCTGCTTGTTGGGAGCTGCAGAGCAGTGCAAGCTTTCACGTCAGTCTACACCAGAAAATCGCTAAATCTATTGGCAAAGACACTATGTTGGCAACACTGGTGACAATAACGCTGATTGATGAGCTTATCTTATGGCCTCAGCTTCCGTCTTCACTACTGCAACAATAGCCAATGATCATGTGTAGGCTAATGTCACCTTTTGCTAACACCCTAAACCACCATCAACTCACATGATTCCAACATCTAAGAAGGGCTGACGTTTTCACAAAACATGAAATGTGATTGTGTAATAACTGTACCTATCAAAAAGCTTTGTTTCCACCAAAGTTCAAAGTCTTGTGACCTGTTTAAATTTGAACTGTATTTGTGTGACAAAGTATGACAAAGTAGTGTGGCTCCAAAGAGGAGTGGGTTTGATCCAGTTGCCTCGGTGATTTGAGAATTTGCTTTGTTCAGCAGCCAAAATCTCCCCAGAAAGTGGCTTATGATAAGGTCCCGCACTACTGTTAATTATGAGAAAACCATAACTCCTGTCCAAAAAGCAAAAACACAGAAAGAGACAGAAAAGCCTGCAGATTCTTACAGTCTTTATTTGAATGAATGAATGAACACTCCTTAAAATGAGCGAGTAAGCTCAGTGCAAAGTCCGAGTTAGATTCTTCAGAATAAAACTTTTGATTATATTACATTCATTTAGGACAGACATAGGTGTTGCTGGCAATCTGGGCCCCCCCGTTAAAATTTTGTGCAGAGCTCACCTGTCAAAGTTGCATTTTATGAATCCCAACACCTGTGTCTACATTCTGACCAAAATTATTTGCCTACTTTTTACAGTTTGGCTGTGAGCTCAAGTTAAAAATAAAAATGATAAAAATTTTCATGCTTCTCCCACTCCACTCTAGCTTTGACAAAAAAGTGATTTGGACTCCTCCTTTGAGCGCGAATAGTTTGAAAAGTTTACTTTTTATGTCAAGTCAAGTCAAGTGAAGTTTATTTGTATAGCGTATTTCATACACAGAGGTCATTCAATGTGCTTTACATAAACAAAACCAAACAGTAATAGAAGAAAAGCATAGATGGGCAACAGTCAAAGAGTAAATAAAAAAAAAAAATAATAATAAAAATGCATAAAAAGAAAGCATAAAATGAGGTCAAATCATTTAAAAAGTAAAGAATAATTAACAAGAAAAACGAGCAGGTGTGTACAGCTGAAACATGTCTGACAGGTATTTAGGTCCTGCTCCTTTTATTGAGTTATAAACAAGTAGTAGCGCTTTAAAGTCAATTCTGTTACTTACTGGAAGCCAGTGTAGGGACTTAAGAATTGGAGTAATGTGATCTGCTCTTTTTGTTTTTGTGAGAACTCTAGCTGCTGCGTTTTGAATCACCTGAAGCTTTTGGATATTCTTTTTAGGAAGGCCTGTAAAAATTCCATGGCAGTAATCTACCCTGCTAGAGATAAATGCATGAATGAGTTTTCCTAAATCATGTTTTGACATCAGCCCTCGAAGTTTGGCAATATTTTTTGGATGGTAAAAAGCTAATTTAGTTATCACTTCCATGTGGCTATTGAAATTTAGATCACTGTCGATTAATACATCAAGATTCTTCACAGTATCCTTTGCTTTCAATCCTTTTGTGTCAAGGAGAGTGGCAACCTTAAGTCTTTCCTCCTTTTTTCCAAATATAATTACTTCAGTTTTTTCTTTGTTCAGCTGGAGAAAATTGTGGAACATCCAGGTGTTGATTTGTTCTATACACTGACACAGAGATTCAAGGGGACTATAGTAGCTTGGGGATAGAGCTAAGTAAATTTGTGTGTCATCTGCATAGCAATGATATGAAATCAAATTATTTTGAATGATTTGTCCAAGTGGGAGCATATAGAGGTTAAATAATAGTGGCCCCAAGATCGGGCCCTGTGGAACACCACAGGTCAAGGACATGGGTGTTGAGGTACAGTTGCCGATGGCAACAAAGAAGCTCCTTTCTTATAGATATGATTTGAGCCAGTTGATAAATATGCCTGTAAATCCAACCCAGTGTTCTAGTCTGTGTAGTAAAATATTATGATCAACAGTGTCAAATGCTGCCCTAAGGTCCAGTAGCAGTAGGATTAATGTTTTACCTGAATCTATGTTGATGCATATGTCATTGAAAACCTTAATGAGAGCGGTTTCAGTGCTGTGATTTGCCCGAAAACCAGACTAATCAAAACACCCATTTGATGTTAGGAAGGTGGTTACTACTTTTTCAATAATTTTGCCTATAAAAGGTAGCTTGTATATGGGCCTGTAATTGTTTAGCATGGAGGCATCCAGGTTATTCTTCTTGAGCAGTGGCTTTACAACAGCTGTTTTCAGTGACTTAGGAAAAGTGCCAGACAGCAGTGATACATTTACAATGGATTTAATGGAGCAATGTCACCCATAATGTTTGCCATTTTTGCATTTTTGCATTAAAGTGATCCAATAAGTCTTCTACCGAGTCTGACAGTTAGGGTGATGTCTGTGAAAGTGCTTGCTCAAAAAGACCATCATGGTCATTTATGATTCTCCTTTTTACCAGCATAGATCTGTTCTGAGTATGTGGGGCCATAGACATATCAAAGAACACGCAGAAATGATTGGATAACGCCAGGTCTTTAAGTGTGGAGACATTGAGACCCTTTGTGATAACAAGGTCGAGGGTATGGCCTTGAGAGTGTGTTGGCCCCTGTACATGCTGTATTAGGGAGAAAGTATCGATTACTGCAATTAATTCCTTGGCATAATTGTTTCCAGGATTGTCCACATGCAGGTTTAGCTCCCCTGATATAATAAGACAGTCAAACTATGCAAATGACAGATAGCAGTTCAACTAATTCTTCAAGAAAGACTTTAACTGAATGTTTTGGAGGCCTGTAAATAGTCAGTAATTAAATCTGAGGAGAAGACAATGTATGCACACAGATATTCAAATGAAGTAAAGTCACCAAATAATGACTGATTGCACTGAAAGGATGTCTTGAAAATTGTGGCTATCCCCCCACCTCTTTTGTTTGTTCTGATAGCAATCAAAAAACTGAAATTTGGGGGAGCTGATTTGATGAGAGTAGTAGCACTGTTTGCTTGATCTAACGATCTCAGTTAAAATGAATACAAAATCAAGTTTGTGTGTGCAAATGAGATAATTAATTGAGAATGATTTGTTTGAAAGAGATCTGATATTTAGGAGCGCTAGTTTTGCTGTAAGAGTTGGGGAGCTCTGATCCATGGGGGAAATCTGAGGCTGTAGTCGTACTGGTAGGAGATTTGACTGGTTTACCCTGTATGATCGATACGCTTGTCTTCTATTTCTTGTCAATACAGGAATAGAGAATGACATAGGCTTACTGGGTCCCAACATTTTCTCAAAACTACTGTCATTACCCTTTCTATTGCGGGGACCCTCAGAATATCATAGAATACTGTAATCGTATAATTGTCCCCTGCAGCTGCCATCAGTATTTGCCAGCTGAGAATATGAACTAAGAGGTTGATGCTTAAGAGCTCCTTCTGCACACAGAGGGAGAGGGTGTGGAGGTGCACTGCACTTCATGTGCTTGGGTGGGGATGGTGATGGGTGTATAGGAGATCCTGGGTAGAGTGCTTGTCTATGAGTCATTTCAGCAGCACCCATCTTATCATGCCCAGTGGACATGGCTGGGCATTGATGCTCTGGTTGTTTACGTTTCTCTAAGGTCTGCATTTCAGTGGAGGCTACCGGGTGATTACCAGAAGGCTTCACACCAGAGGGGGTTTGGCCTATGTCCATTTCAGCTTGTGCATAGTGTATTGATTTAGCCAAGTTGTCGATGTCCTCAGCTTGTTCCGTCTGCATTGCTCCTGAGCGCTTTTCAGAGGCTCAGCTCAAGGTTGGCAAAAAATAAGGTTGGGTGCAGGAGAGAAAGGTGATAGTTTTGAGTTAAGATGTTGGCCCCAGTCCAATTCAGCTCTGTGCTATTTGGTCTGAAATATTCCCTGTGATTTCAGAAAAAGTTAAAATTGTCAATAGAATTTATCCCAACTGAAAAGCATTTTTTGCGAGCCAGGTGTTTAAACTGAATAGCCTGGTAAATACAAAGCTTCCATCTGTCTGTTTTTCTGATATGAGGCCTGGAGTTAGCATCTGAGTTTACTGGTGTTGAGGTAATTACAGTTCTTGTATTACTTGTTTTGCCTTTTGGCCTGGCACCTTGCCTGTGCCAAGGCTCAGTACTCTCATTTCCCTTTGTGAGGTTGATGCATTCAATGCTATTAGCAGACTGCTGGGTTATATTCTGTTTCCAGTTGTTGCTGTACTCGCTCCACAAGTTCATCCATCCTTGATGAAAGGGCATCAATCTTTGATTCCAAAGTAGAAATCCTCTGTTGTAACATTTTCAACATGATCTCCTGGGTCTCGGGCTGGAGGAGCGCATTTTGTTTTAATCCAACTTCAAGGTGATTTGACGTTCAGTTTTTGATCAATGTTATCACCAATAAAAACATTTATCCTCGTCTACACATGAAAACTATCCAAAAAACAGACCGTCTGGTTTTATTTAATATTTCCAGATGGTTTAATTTTTCTTAGCGACGCATTTCCTTCAGGAAGTGTCCTCACACAGCCGAGATGATCCGTGACAGGGGGAAAAAAACATTTTTTATTCACTGTTTTTATCCCTAAAAACAGGAGGTTCGCCCACTCATTTACCTGGGATGGCTCTTGGACAGCGGAGGCAAGCTAGAAGGTTATAGGTGCCTGGATACACAGTGGTGTGGCGGGAGTGCCTTCGGACTATACAGGTGCTCATGTTCCGTAAATACCTGGCAAAACCGTTGATCTTCATAACTGTTTCTCCAGGGCAAGTACCAGAGCATCATCTGGCCAACCATAAGCCGCAACCAATTAATCCCTTATAACTTTTTTGATGTTTTTGCAACCAAGACTTCTTTTGGCCACTAAGAGGTGCTGTTCAATTCCATTTTGTAAAAAAGATTTGTTGGTATTTTTGGAAAAGTACAGGTTTTCCTCCGTTTTAAAGTTTGAATGACATTTCTACATGCAGGTATGAGAAAACTAGCTGACTGAGAAAAAAAGTGTTGGTGGTGAAGTTTTGTGGTGTTTTTTTTTTTTTTTTTTAGTTCCCTATCGAGCCGCATGTTTTGATGTATATTTTGGTGGGGTTTGGCAGGGCGTCTGGCTTGACGTTGCGGGAGCCTGGCCGATAGGACAGGGAAAAGTTGAATCTGGTGAAGAATAATGACCACCGGGCTTGCCGGGAGTTAAGTCTCTTGGCTGAACGGATGCACTCTAGGTTTTTATGGTCGGTCCAGATCAAAAAGGGCAGCTTAGTTCCCTTCAGCCAGTGGCGCCATTCCTCCAGTGCCAGCTTTACTGCCAATAGTTCTTGGTTCCCAATGTCATAATTTATTTTGGCCGGGGACAGTTGACGGGAGAAAAAGGTGCAGGGGTGCAGTTTCTTGTCCTCCGCAGACCGCTGAGAGAGAACGGCTCCCACCCCCACATCAGAGGCGTCCACCTCCACCACAAACTGTCTCTTGGGGTCGGGAACCAGGAGGATGGGGGAAGACATGAACCGGGCCTTGAGGTTCTGGAACGCCTCCTCCGCTGCCTGGGACCAGCAGAAGGGAACCTTGGAGGAGGTGAGAGCGGTGATGGGTGTGGCCACGGTACCGCACCCTCGGATGAACCTCCGGTAGAAGTTGGCGAAACCCAGAAACCGTTGCAGCTGTTTCCGGGACTCAGGGACGGACCAGGAGGTGATGGTAGAGACCTTGGTGGGGTCCATCTCCATGCTACCTAAGCCAATGATGTACCCCAGGAATGAGATGGTGGTGGCGTGGAACTCACATTTTTCAGCTTTCACGAACAAAGAATTCTCCAGCAGATGTTGGAGGCCAAAAGGCATTACCAGGTACTCGTAATGTCCAGAGGGCATGTTGAAAGCCGTCTTCCACTCGTCCCCCTCCCGGATTTGGACCAGGTTATAGGCGTTGCGGAGATCCAGCTTGGTGAAGATCGTGGCCCCCTGAAGCAACTCGAAGGCGGAGGCGATGAGGGGCAGGGGGTAACAATTCTTGATGGTGATGTCATTCAGGCCCCTGTAGTCGATGCAGGGCCTCAGGGACTTGTCTTTCTTTTCGATGAAGAAGAATCCAGCACCAGCAGGTGAGGAGGAGGGACGGATGATAACGGCAGCCAAGGCATCATTGATGTACAGATCCATGGCTTCTCTTTCAGGTGCAGACAGAGTCGAAGCAACCCATGGGGGGTGAGGTGCCAGGCAGGAGGTCAATGGCACAGTCGTATGGCCGATGAGGGGGCAGGGAGGTCGCCTTGGCCTTGTTGAATACCTCCCTGAAGTCGTGGTATTCAGAGGGCACCCCGGACAGGTCTGGAGGAGGATTGGAGCTGGCCGCTGGCTGAGGTGCTGCTGCTTGTTTTAGGCAGACCTGATGGCATAAGGAGCTCCAACCCAGAATGGACCCTGTTGACCAGTCGATGTGGGGGTTGTGACGATGGAGCCAGGGGTAGCCGAGGATCAGCGGGAGACGTGGTGACTTCAGGACATGAAACTGTATAGTCTCATGGTGGTTACCAGACAGGAGCATGTGGATGGGCGTGGTCTAATGGGTGACTGTCGGCTCCAGAGTCAATGAAGGTGGCGAGGGTTTGAGAGCCCCCTGCCAACAGCAGCCGGACATGGAACAGGGGTCGTCAGTTAGGGGGAGAGTCTTGGGTTTGGCTCAGCAGGACCCCCCTGTTCACTGCTGAGCCCTTCCTTTTGCTGGGCAACGGGAGATGAAGTATCCAGCTTGGCCGCAGTAGAGACAGAGGTTCCCTTGGCGTCGTCGCTCTCGCTACTCCAGCGTTAGGCTGGTACGTCCCACCTACATGGGTTCAGCCCCCCCCCGGAAAGAGTCCCTGAGGATTGGTTGGAGGGGGCTGGGGCCCCCCGCAGACGGACAGACGGCTGGCGATCCACCCCTGCCTGGCATACCTCCCTTCTCCTCGCCTGGATGCGCCTGTCCAACCTGGAAGTCAATTCGATGAGGCCATCAAGGGAGGAGGGTAGGTCAAACAAAACCAACTCGTCCTTGATGTACGGTGCTAGTCCATGGAGGAAGGCGTCACACTGGGCAGCAGCATTCCAGCCATTGAGGCGAGCCCGGGTCTGAAAGTCAATAGCATAATCTGCCACGGTCTGAGCCCCCTGTCTCAGGCCCATGAGTCCTCCAGTGGTATCAGGTCCCAACGGAACAGGTCCGAAAACTTTACGTAGCTCTGTAGCAAATGCCTGGAATGAGGAGCATGCAGTCGTGCCTCTCTCCCACTCTGCCGTTCCCCAAAGGCGGGGTTGGCCAGTTAGATGATTAACGGTGAAGGCTACCTTCGCTGCCTCTGAGGCGAAGGTGTGGGGCTGCAGAGCGAACAGAATGGAGCAGTTCGTTAGGAAAGGGTTGCAGCCCTCGGGGTCCCCCGAATAGCATTCCGGGGTACCCACCCGGGGCTGAGGAGCGGAGCCCAGCGGAGGAGCTGGAGCTGGAGGGGCTGGAGCGGGAGCCGCCGGTGAAGACAGGGAAGCTGCTAACTGTTGTACCTGGTTAGCTAGCGATGTTAGCGCTTGCTCCAACGCTGACGATGTCTGCCTAGCCTCCGCTGCATTGGAGGCCATCTGAGCCTCGTGGTGCTGGAGCATTCCCTCCACCTGCTCCAAGCGGGCTTGAGGGGAGGGAGAGTGTGCTGGGTCCATTTGTGGCCAGATTGTACTGTGACGGATGTGTATGTAACCCAAATGCAGCACTCCAGAGCCCAGGAACAGTTGGTAATGACTTTTATTTTCACAGCAGTTAAACAGGAGTTTTAGCAGGTGAATTATCTTAGCGTTCAGTTCACACTTCAGGCTGGTAGCCCAAAAATAGTCTCTGGCTATCTGGCTGGGATGGGGATGAGTTCAACCCGGCCACAGGAACGAGGAGGGGGGCGTGCACCCTCGTACCCGTAAAGCTCTGTCCTTCGGCGGCCGGGAGAAACGTGAAAAGGCTTACTTCGAATGAAGCCGTCGACACTTGGTGTCCGGAGCCAGACGGATCAGCCGGAGGTGCAGAGGGATCGACGAGCGGCGAGCCACGGTGGAGTCGTGGCCAGGCAGCAGAGTCGGAACCAGGAGAGCAGGCAGACGCTGGAGACGCTGAGGCTGAACCCATGGTCAGAGACAGAAGGCAGGTCGGTAAACTGGGAGGCAGACGAGAAGAGCAGGTCGGGGACAGGCAGGGTCGGCACCAGGAGATCAGGTGAAGAAGGAACGCTGGAGAGTCTCTCATAGTAGAACAATCTGGCGAGGAGTGAAAGTGCTGGAGGAGCTTATATGCCAGGCTGATGACAGGCAGAGGGCAATACAGAGGGCAGAGGGGAACCAGGAGAACAGAGCTGTGACAACATTCTTACTGAGAATGTGCACAATTAGTGCACTCTTAACTTGTTTCTGATTTGAGAAAGTCAAAGTGTGATAGCTATTCCATGTTACAACTGTCCCTAGTCTCCCCGACTGAGTCAGATGACTGCATGTACAGTGAGGTCTGCAGTCCTTGCTTTCCAACTCCTTCTGCCTTCCTTCTGCCTGCGTTCCTGCATTAGCACTGACATTTCTACAGAAGTGAAGTTTCTTTGCCAATTACAATGTGAAGTGTGAACTAAGTAACACCTCTACTGGGTTGAGAGCAGATGCAACATATCAAAATAAACACAAGCTCATCCTTCAAAAATTACATGCTTTCTGTTTCTTCTTTGTCTCCAGTATTAACCCAATAACAGGAGTTGTGGAGGAGGAGCAGCCTAATCCCATGGAGGGGATGACAGAGGATCAGAAAGAATACGAAGCCGTGAAACTGGTCAACATGTTTGAAAAACTGTCGAGGTTAGTGAAAGTACACCACACACAAACACACACATAGGGCGTAAGCGCATGTAATTGCACTGCACTTAATAGGTTTTAACTAATCAGTACAATATATCGTCATCTGTAATCCATTTCCAAATTGTATTTGTTCGTAATAGAAAATCTTACAGCAGGTACATTCAAATTTATAGTATGCAACATAAGTCAGAGTGACCTGGGAAGCAACAGCACTTTGCACTGGGAACGGGTGGGGTACATCCTGAGCAGGTCTATCAGATTCATGCCTATGGGCACTTTTAGAGCTGACCATTAACCTAACCTGCATGTCTTTGGGCTGTGATAGGAAGCTGGTGTAAAAACCTATGAGGATTCTGGGAAAACATGCATTGTTGTGACTGTTGTGAGGCAACGCTGCTAACCTCTGCTCCACTATGCTGCACCATACACCATTTGTGCAATCTCTGCACTCTGTACTGACAGTAAAACCTGGAAGTGTGACGTTATAAAGATATACGAGAGCAAAGATTGAGGGGATGGGACATAAACAGGTTTAGTTTTAGTGTTTTAGTTTATTAATACACAAATAAAAAAAAAAAGAACAGTGAAGCTTACATTTCAAGACGCAGGAGAGGAGTGGCAATAACGGAGACAATGATCCCAAAATTAAGAAGAAAGAAAAAACCACGACTTGGACCTATATATAGAGCTTTTAGTTCAATTGAAATTTAGGGATTCAAACATTCCACACACTTCATCCTTCTTGGGATGTGACTAATACTTATTGCATTACATTAAGAGGATTTAACATTTAAGTGACACTGGCCAGGCCTGTGGTTAGTTTTGTCCTATCGTGTATGATGGCGAATTTGATTTCTGATATATTCTTCTCTGTAGGAACAATGTGTTTCAGCCCATGCAACTCTGTATGGATGGGAAGATGAGGGAGATGACTGCAGAGGATATGCATAGAGTGGTCCACAATCCTTTTCTCAAGCCAGAAGAACCAGCAAATTCAGACAGTGAAAATGAGACTAAATAATCACATAAAAGCAGCACATCCCAGAGGCTTCTGTATGTTTATGCTGATGGGAGATAACGTAGACGGCTGGGGTTAATTTAGATTGTGTAAAAACATACTTGGAGTACATGAGATAGTGTTTATTTTCTGTCCTGTAAAGTTCAAATCAGTGTTTTATTATTGGTCCTTTTCCACATTGTAGCACTAGTTTTCTTTCACCCAGATATTTGCTTCAGTCCATTTCATCACAGCAGGAAAAGCAACTTGGTGAGGACTCTTGTACTAACAACCCTACACAGCGTAAGCGTGAATGATTTCCAGTAATACGGTTCATTTGAGGGTGATTTTATGGATTTTATTTGTTGGAATTATCACCATATTGGATCACAGAGCATTGTAAATCAGTGGTTTTAATCAGTAATGTCTTGAAAATTACACACCTATAACCTCCTAGTTGCTGTTCCACAGCAGATTATCACTCTTTACTGAGATCTACTCACACAGGAAATAGTAGATTCCAGTCTGTGTTCCTATTTGAAGTTGACATTTGTAGGAAGGTTTTTTACGTCAGAGTTGTCTGTTTTTCACATCAGATGGTTTATTTTTAGAGGCAGGTATGTTACAAAGAGTCTGTAATCTGACACACAACATATTTTAATTGTGTTGATGTTCTTATTTTATTGCTACTGTACAAAATATCCTGGACTTCAATAAATGTTTAAAACAACATCATAATTATGTTTTATCTTTGATGCCGTTGAGAGGAAGTTCAACGAAGGAGAAATGTTCCACTATCATTATCATCACGTTTGTTTACAATGTGCTTATACAACAGTTTGATTGGATGAGAGTCATTCCACAAGTGTGTGTACAAGATAGTCACAACACTGATGATGTGTTGCTTAGCAACAGTCTAATACCATTACAGTTGTGGAGTTATGAGCAACCAGTCGCTCATATTCAGCACATTTCTCTCACGTGATGTTTCATTCATCTGAAATTGATGGACCAAGAGAGATAGGTTTAATTTTTTATCATGTAGTCAACAACATCAGGTAAATACTTGATGAAACAACTCAAATTTCTGATGTGATTTAAGATTAAATTTGGTAGATACTCTTTTTTTCTGGGATCTCTGCTTACTGCTAACTTGAATTTGGTACAAATGTATATTCTGGGGACTTCTGGTGATGACCTCTGTTTTTTGTTTGTTTGATTGCTTGTTTTTTAATTTTTTTTGTGTTATGGATTTATCTTCCCAGGATCTAGATCTTCCAGGAAAGATAACTGTACATAGTTTTTATAGGGGTCTGGCCATGGTTTCATGCCATTGTGAATCTCTATTGAATGTCCAGAATTATTACTTATGGAGCAACTTTTGTCCTATTTGGGATAATGGCTAAAGGAATGAATAAGAGAGACAGCATTCAAACAATCCATTCTTATGGACTTATATTAATCACCCCATATGATGGGGTCTGGTATCAAATTTTGCTCCTGGAATGTGAGAGGTATACACCACCCAGTTAACCGGAAGAAAATTCTACCTGAATAGGGAAGGGGTTAAAATAGCCTTTTTACAGGAAACTCACCTCAAAGACACAAAGCATACCAAAGTAAACTGTGAATGGGTGGGACAGGTACTATTTTCTTCTTTTTCCACCAAAAGCTGAGGGATATGCATCCAAATCCATAAATCATTACCTTTTAAAGTTGAAAAATACATGAGATGTGGGAGGACCATATGGTATTTGGTAAGCACATTACTTTGATGAATATTTAATAACCCTCTAATCATCCACCTGAAATAATTACAAAAGCTGTCACAGAATTTGCTGAGGTAGAATGTGAACTGGCAATAATAGGAGGAGATTTTAATTTTCTCTTGGACCTGCTAATGGGTAAGTCACCTCTGGAGAACCGACATACTACCAAAAGGGCCTGAGCAATAATGGGATTTTGTGAACAGATGGGGTAGTTAGATGTTTGGAGGACCGCACATCCAGGAAAGAAGGATTTTACCTTTTTCTCAAATGTTCATAAAAGTAACTCAAGAATAGATTACTTCTTCATTCCTAAGTCTAACTTGAATTTGGTAACCTCCTGCTCTATTGGAAATATTACAATCTCAGACCACAGCAATGTATTCCTTCAGCTCTTCCTCGAAGGAAGTACTCATCCCACCAAGATATAGAGACTCAATTCCTCTTTGCTCAGCGATCCAAACTTTATCTCTTAGGGTTAGGGTTAACCCTAACCGCAGGCAGACAGGCAGGTAAGTAATGAACGCGGGAATGCTAGGCAAGAAAAAACACACTAGATGATCTGGCAGAGAGCAGGGGAAAGCGGACTGGTATAAGTATAGGAGGCTGATGGGGGAATGGGCCTGAGGTGGGGAGATGGGCCTTAGAGTGGAGCAAACCAGGTGCAGGGAATGAAGGTGATTGCCAGGCAGGTGGGTGTGTCAGGAGCTGCAAAGACATGAGAGAGTGATCAGGCAAATGTCACTGTGACAGGGTATTATGGTAACTCCATCTCTTCACCAGTTAGATAGATACTTTATTTATCCCAGACTGGGAAATTGCAGTGTAACAGCAGCATTACACATAGGGAATAAAATATATAACATGAATGCATCTGGGTGTTCAGTCAGTAGTTTGGCAGCGGTGGAGCTGATGACTTCACAGGCTACCGCTGCATCAGCTGACGGGGGGATGTAAACAGTGATAACAATGGTGTACGTGAACTTCCTTGGTAAATAATACGGGCGCATTCCTACAGCCAGCAGTTCGATGTCTGGGTTATAGAGACGTTCCTTCATGACATTTGGAAAAGTCTCTGTCTCCCCGTACCAAACTGTAACCTGGGACCTCAACGCTTCTGTCCGGGATGTGCGAGTGCAGCCATGTTTCACTGAAGCAACATATGCTACAGTCACGGTATTCCCTCTGGGTCTTCACAAGCGCTGCCAGTTCGTCCGTCTTGTTCCCCAAAGACCTCACGTTCCCCGTTATGATCGCTGGGACCGCTGGTTTGTGTCTTCTCCTTTTTTCCCTCCGTTTCGCTCCGGACCTGCAGCCCCGGTGTCTCCTCCGTAGCTCCTGCGGGACCACAGGCCTGTCTCGAGGCAACAGCGCGGGTTTACACAGCGCAATCAACTGCCACAACTGCCGGCGGCGATCTTCCAAGCCACAAAAGTAGGAAAGTAGGAGAAAAACCAAACCAACCAAGTAATTTCGCAACTTTAACAGAAGGTTGTGATTGAACAGAAGAAAAACAACAAAAGAGCGAACCACCAAATTAACGAAGTTAACACGAAACACGACGAGGAGCTGCGGCTACAGGTTGCCGCTAGAACGGCGGCAAAAAATAAATAAATAAATAAATAAATAAATAAATAAATAAATAAATATACACGTCATAGTGTTTGTGTCTCTGATTTTTTGTGTCTGTCTGTGTATGTCTGTATGTATGTATGTACCTAAGTATAGGGCTGTAAGTCTTTGTGTCTCTTTGTATGTGATTGGCTGCTTGTTTGTGTCCCATAGATGGCCATAGTCAGTGTTCATCAGCTGTGTGTTTGTGTGTCTGTTTCTGTGTGTGTCAGCTGTTTGTGTATCTCTTTGGGTTTGTCTGTGTATGTGTTTCTAAGTATAATTGTTCCTATGAACAGAGATGTATATGACTGTGTATTTGTGTCTGTTTGTGTTTGTGTTTCTGTGTGTGTGAGTGCATCTGTATATTTGTCTGTGTGAGTCTGTATGTCTGTGTATTGGTCTGTGTGTGTGTGTCTGTGTGTGTCCTGCAGTCTAACACAAATGTCAGTGGTAGCAGTTGTTCAGCTGCTCTCCGATCAGAGGAGTCTGATGACTTAATTGACTGCAGCTGTGTGTCTGAGCTTGGATTGCATCATCCTTCTCAGAAAGCCCATGAGAAAACAGGTTCATTTCTGTCAGCGAGCCTCTCACTGTAATGCAATTTGTGACAAAACGGTAACTCCTATCAGAAAACCGAGAAGACGCTGAGCGCCACAAGTGTCTGAAGCTGTGTGTGCATTTTAGTGTTTCTAGGATGTAAAATGTGGACATGGGAGCGAGTTAAAAACACATGAAAATGTGAACTCCTCTCCTTCCGGCCAGAGAAAAATACATGGGGAGTAATAGGAGAGAGGAGGGGTGAGCATGTCCTTTAGAGGGGCACAGTTATCTTTATTTTCGGCGCCGACGTTAGACATTTTGACGTATATGAAATGTAATCGCTAAGGACTGTATTTAAACTTGCGCACTGACCTGAGCAGCAATGTTCTCCCATGCCGTCTCCCTCTCTTCGGCAGCCGCAGCGGTGGCACACTTCTTTCTAAAAACATGTTCAAACTCACCTTATGATCGCATTAAAGCCCCTTGCCTTTCAATCGGACTGCATGGGACGTCCTCTCGGTGACCTGGAGAAATATCCAGTTCTAGCGGGGTGTAAAACACAGCCCTCTGTCAGGTTTAAGCCACCTAGAACATTATTAAACACACAGGGAAGAAAGACAAGGGACAACAGCGCTCATTTTACTTGCAAGGAGAGCAGACAGAGATATGCTCAGTTACATTCTCTACCTGCTCTGATGTATCTCTTCTGTTCTCCCATATTTATTTCCTTAGGGTGGTCCCTAGTTACATGGTGTTGCAGCTCTAAAGGGTGGGGAAACATACAGCTGCAACATAGTAGATAGATGCTTATTGTGTAATCATATTCAAGGTACAACTTTGAAACATGACACACCAAACACTGTGAGAAGCTAGTTCATAACCAAAGTAATCTTGTTTCTGCCTCCTCCCTGTCTTCATGTTCCTCTTCGAAGGTCGTTGATTATCTTCAGAGGTTTGTTTTCAGCTCCTGTAAGAAAAACACAAGTTTCTGCATTCTTGCAGGGTCAGTAAAAGTAGAGCAATACTGTGATAATCACTTTATGTACATTTATTCTAACACCCTCCTCTTGCGCTTTTTTTCACTCCCCCCCCCCCCTAATTTTAGACATTCCAAAGGCTATGTGTATGTCTCATCTCAGTGACTCTGTTCTCAAGGTAAAAGCCATAGTATGCGTTTTTATCAGTAACTGGCAATTAGAGTGAGTTTGATACTTTTCCCGTTTGCTCCTCTATGGTTCACACAGTCTAAACTTGTGATAGTAAGTATTGCAGAAACAAATCAAATCAGATTTATTTGTATAGCGTGAAATCATAACAAAGTTACATCAAAGCACTTTACATATAGAGCAGGTCTAGACCAAACTCTTTATAAATTTTTTTAAAGAGACCCAACAGATCCCCCCATGAGCAAGCACTTGGCAACAGTGGCAAGGAAAAACTTCCTTTAAGAGGCAGAAACCTCAAGCAGAACCAGGCTCAGGGGGGGCGGCCATCTGCCTCGACCGGTTGGGTTGAGAGAAACATATTGTATTAGTATTAAGCATATCACAATTACAATGTATTAGCATTAAATATCTCACAATTATAGTATATTAGTACTAAACATATCACAAACCTAGTATATTGGTTTTAAACCATGTCACAATTCCCCCTTTTGATCTCTACTCTACGATCACCATCCTCTAGTGAACAAAAGGCACAATTCGAGTGATATATGGTCCCAAACAAGTGGTTTAGGCCCAACATTGCTTCTACCTGTTGTAGATCCTGATTTTTGAAATCAAATCAAATCAAATCAGATTTATTTGTATAGCGCCAAATCATAACAAAGTTACATCAAGGCACTTTACATATAGAGCAGGTCTAGACCAAACTCTTTATAAATGTATTTAAAGAGACCCAACAGATCCCCCGATGAGCAAGCACTTGGCAACAGTGGGAAGGAAAAACTTCCTTTAAGAGGCAGAGACCTCGAGCAGAACCAGGCTCAGGGGGGGCGGCCATCTGCCTCGACTTTCACCTATCTCTGACACGCAACCGAACGTGTCCCTGACTTACTTCACCTACACCAGGGGTCGGCAACCTTTAACACCGAAAGAGCCATTTGATCCGGTTTCCATGGAAAAGAAAACACTGGGAGCCGCAAATACTTTTTGACATCTAAAATGAATTTATTTATGAATGCATTTATTAAATAGAAAGAAAAAATATTTAAAAAAACAACAACTTCCCTTTCATGCTTCGGGGTTCACCCCAGCCCTACACTTATTAGTGCTTTGACTACCCTTTTGAAGATGGGCTATCATCTTATCTAAAATGAAGATAACACTGTATATATTGCTTTTTCTTACCTTTACACTTTGTATAAACAACTAAAGTGTGTTGCTTATGAAATCCACGAAGTGCTACAGAGAAAATTAAATTTTATCTATGTAATGAACACATTTTGAACATTTTGAATTCAATAAAAAATAATACAATGTCTGAATGTCTCTTTCAAATAAATTAAAAAGCTGAACTTAAATTATCCATGTAGCAAACAAAAGCAAAAAAATGCCGTGAGCCGTCATCCTTATATCGCCTTTGGGCTTTCAGAGCATGTAGCGGAGCCTTGACCTGAATTTAAAAAATAAATTGGGGAAAAAAGCACTGTGTCACTAAACAATGAAAAATAAATATTTGCTAAATATCTGCATAAATATTTATTTTACCTGGTTAATGGGACTTCTGCTCCTGAACCTCTGCGCACAGCGTCTGCAAATTGGGGCTAATACGAAGTCACTCTCATCTTTACGCAGGAATGTAAGCTGTCATCTGTGAGGCGTGAGCGGTGTTTGTTTTTAATGTAGTTCATGGTGGAGAATAGCTGCTCACATACATATGTGGATCCGAAGATCGACAGGACTCCAAAGGCATATGTCTTCATGTTCATGTAGGTGTCGGGGATGGCATTCCATGTTTCAAACACGAGTTTGTCCGGTCTTGGAAGGTTCTCAATATCACTCCATTTGTGATTCTGAGCAAGAGTGGCCTTCTGACGGGCAACATCTTCAAGGTCCTCTGTCAAGCGTTTGAATTTGGACACCCACATGTCTTTGTCAGCTATGTCAGCCAGCTCCAGCCCCAGATCAGATTGACTTACACCTGCAAATGCAGTCACATTTAGCAGGGATGGATCGATGTTCAGGGGAGTGACGGGGAAGGACAATGTGGTTTTTTCCTCTCTGAACTCACGGAATCGTTTCCCAAACGATGCTTGCATTGTGGTGATTGCAGACTGCAAATACTCTGAATTGATCACCTTGTGAGCTTGTTTGAACTCCCTTAAAGAGGGGAAGTGAGACAGTGTGCCTCTCTGTAAATCTCTGGCTAAAACTGTCAGTTTGCGCTCAAACGCTAAGACCTCCTCCAGCATGTGTAGCGCTGTGCCTCCTCTCCCCTGAAGAGTTGTGTTCAGCGTTCAGGTTCGCTGTCATGTCCACCATGAAGTGCAGCTTTTCCAGCCACTCTGGCTGTTCCAGCTCTGGAAAGGTGAGCCCTATGCTTCTCATGAAAGTTTTCACCTCTCCCAGACATGCAGCAAAACGTTTCAGCACCTCTCCTCTGGACAGCCAACGGACTCTGTTGTGCAGCAGGAGATCAGATTATGTGCTGTCCACCTCATCCAGTAACGAACGGAACTGGCGGTGATTTAAACCTTTTGCCATTATTTTGTTGACAATCTGAATGACAACATTCATGACCTCTGTGCATTCTGAAGGAAAAGTTTGCGCGCACAATGCCTCTTGGTGCAGGATGCAGTGAAAAGTGAGCAGCTTTCTATCCAGTGACTTCTGCAGCAAGGCCACAAAGCCCCTGTGCGCTCCAGTCATACTCTGTGCCCCATCAGTAGCCACTGACACTAGGTGGGTTGTTTTTATTTCTTTGGCTCGTAAACTATCAAGCACAGCCTCACAGATGTCCTCCCCCCGTGTCTGGCTTTTTAGTGGTATCAGCTCAACCATTTCTTCCTGTGGTCCAGCAGAGTTCACATATCGGCAGAACAGCGCTATTTGTTCAATGTCACTTTTGTCTTTGGACTCATCACAGGCGATTGAGTACGCTGCAGCTGAATTGATGTCTTTAATTTGCTGTTTTGTGATATTTTCTGACATTTTTATGGTTCTGTCTTTGACAGTCTTCGCAGAGAGAGGCATCTGATTTTCTTCACAATTTCATGCTTGTTTTTAAAGTCCGCGAATAGGTGTTCTGAAATCTTAAGGAATGATTGTTTCATATAATCTCCATCTGTGAACGGTTTCCCATGTCTGACTATTTCCTGAGTTGAATTTGTAGACTTCACCCACTTCTTGAAGTGATTTTTCGTCAGATCAGCCTTCCGCATCAGTTCCGAAACAGCTTTTTTTCTCTCTTCTCCCTCTGGATATTTTTCAGCAAAGGCTCTGTGTGTATTGTTGAAATGTCTTGCGACATTTGACCGTTTATTGTTAGACAGTTTTTCTCCACAAATTATGCATACTGGTAGGCCACTCTCATCAGAGGTAAATGCAAATGAATCTGCCCAGGCATCATTGAATGTTCTATTTTCTTCAGATATTTTTCTTTTCTTACATTTCTCAATACTTGGCCTTGCTGGGGTTGAAAGTCGCGACAAATGGACGGCGTTTTGGCGGGTATACCGGCTTTCGCGAGTATGACGTTTATTTTGAGCGACGAAAAACAATAAAATATATTTATTCTAATATGTCAAGATCACAATAATCTTCCAATTTAGAACTAACACAAATAAAATAAATTTTAATTAAATACTTAGTTTTTATTTTTTTAGTAATTTATTTTCCCAAGCCACTCAGAGCCGCAGTATAAGGATGAAAGAACCGCGGGTTGCCGACCCCTGACCTACACCATGTCTGTCCTTCGCGTGGTCAAAGGACTACTGGTCCATGTATCTGATGATCACTTGCCTCCCGCACTCGTCATGCCTCAGAAACACAGGGGGGTGATGTTGACACACACTCACGACTCCCCGTGTGCAGGACACAAATGCGTCAAAGCAACATACACTGCACTAAAACAAATGGCCATTTGGCCACACATGCAACAAGATGTGGCAGATTACATAAAAGTATGTCCAAGCCACTTCAAAGGGCACCTATGCACCACAGAGGCATTTCCTTCCCCTGGTCAGATCTTCAACTCGATTGGGTGGGGCCTTTTACCAAATACACTCTCGGTCACATGCGCCTTCACCAAATGGGTGGAATGCCTGCCGGCACCCAACGACATAGCGCAAACCACCGCCTGCCTCTTGATGAACCACATCTTTTCCAGGTTCCGCCTACTGACTTGAGTCGATTCTGACAGGGGCACGCACTTCACCGTGCAGGTGAAGATACTGAAGATACAGGTACTGGGAGTGAAAACCAACTTCCACAAAAGCCACCACCCCCAGTCCTCGGGCCAAGTGGGACGTGCAAACTGAATGGTGGTCAGTATACTGAGAAAGTTTGTGACTGGCCACCACAGAGACTGGGATCTGAAAGTGCCATTAGTCCTGATGGCAATACGAGCTATCCCGCACTCAATGACAGGAGTCTCTCCTTCGAAATGATGACAGGAAGACAGATGGTCCTCCCACTGCACCTCTTGTATATGCCGGTTGAGGCCATTGTCGCCACAGCGTATACAACACACCAATATGTAACGCACCTGAACGACCAACTCAGGCAGACGTTTGCTTTCGCTCAGAAGAAACTGGCCAGGAGTAAAACGTATTCTTACAAGAAAGCATCATATGAAGAGCTCCAAGTTGGAGACAAGGTATGGTACGACCTGTTCACACAGACTGAGCTCGGGCCCCGGAGGACTGATAGGCTTACCCGGAAGTTCCTCCCTCGCTGGGCTGGCCCATACATGATCACCGATAAAATCGCACCCATCATATACCAAATTCGGATCACCAAAGGCAAACAGACCACTCACAAATGGGTCCACCGCAATCAGATCAAACATCACAAAAACCCCATGAGAACTACGGGGGAAGCTACAGTCTCTCAGTAATTTATAAATTTAACAAAAAGGAAAAACCACAACAAACAAGACAAGACAAAAAAAAATACCCCAAGGTCCCATAATTCCTAATCGTTAAATAAGACACAGAAACGCTGCTAGCAGGATCGCCAATATCCCTCGTGCATACTCTTGCTCGCAGTATTACTAGTGTCTGTAAATTGTTGTATACCAAAGAGGTCAACCCAGTAACTGTCCCTAACCCTGTCCATTCTCCCTACCAAGATGGCGAAACCACTAGTACTCCTGATCCTCAGCCTTGCGCTTGTGGCAGTCTGCTTGGAGATCATAGAACAGGGCCCAAGCTCAGGAATCATCCTGAAGGCACAACCCGGACTCCTCATCACTAACTGCCGACTACATACCCAGAAGGTGTTCGTAATGTTAAACCCCCGAAAGGCGTGTAGAAAAGTTTACCCCACTACCACTAGCCAAGGCCTTCGAGGCCTACTGACAGCTGCCTCCCTGGTAGGATCCCTGTTTGGGTTTGGACTCTCTGCATATAATTTGGTTAATGTAGCCACTATCCGACACCATTTGAGAGAAATGCAGGCCAGAGATCCCTGAACTTAGGAAGTTGATTAACAGGCAGAAGCAGGAACCAAACACCATTGTACAATCACTAGACTCTAGACACTCTATCAGTTGTTGCCGTAGACTATGCCCATACACAACTTATCAGTCTGTTAATGGCCGATATGCTTTGCGACATCACTTCATCCATAGACAGCCTGGCCATGGGTCGAATTCCCCTGTACTTGGTGCCCCTGTCGCTCATCCAGAACATTATGGTCTCCGCCACCAGAAAAAACGGTCACGCCACTCCAAGCTCATCTGTCCTACACCCTGGGGAGCACCTGAAATTTATATTTTTACTTTGTTGATTCATGTGATTTTTTTCTGTGACACACTCACTACTGATTGTAATCTTTGTCTTTTCTTTTTTATCAGGTCACTGCCCTTTCCGGCAGTGTATACCAAGCAAGCCAGCAAAATATGGCATCAAAAGGGTGGGTGGCCTGTGAAAAAATCCAGCTTTGCATGGAATATCCAGGTCTACACCGGGAAGCTGCCCAGTGGAGCACCAGAGAAGAACCAGTGGATGCGTGTTATACTTGATTTGACAGTTGGACTGAGGGGGCACAACATCACGTGACAACTTTTTGACCTCCTACGAACCTGGCCAACAGCTCCTGAAAAGAAAAATGACCATGGTTGGCACTGTTCGGGAAAACAAGCCTGAACTCCCCCCTGCACTCCTCGCAAAAACAGGGAGAGTGGTCTTCTCGACAAAGTTTGCCTTCACCCCCACCATCACCCTTGTTTCTTACTTCCCACAAAAGAACAAAAACACGGTCCTGCTGAATACACTGCAAAAGGCAGCTGAAATCACTGATCGTGAAGACAGAAAGGCTCTTGTTACCCCATCTGCAGCAATTGTGAGAGCTGCAATGCAATTTCTGGACTGCAAGACGAAAGTTGTGTGCTGCACATGTGAGAAATATGTCTGCAAAGCCCATGCTCACATTTTCACATACTGTCCCACATGTGCTAATGTTCAATGTTAAGCAACTTTTTGCTGTTTTGTTATGAGACAACAGAAGAGAAGAGATGTATTTTATAATTCACTTTCTAAAGAATATTAACAAAGAATAAATTGTTGGAAAAGTTCCATACTGTTGACTGTTATTTTTCCTTTCAATAAAATTAATTCAATAGTAATTTCTTCACATTGATATAATAGTAGTAATAAACCTTAACTGTATAAAAGAAAACTATTATGACAGTTGGATTATGGTAAAATAAAAAAAAAAAAAGAAAAGAAAAAAATAAGAAACAGTTACTGGTGAACATCTTTTTTCACAGTAAAAAAAATATGATAAAACTGAATAAAATTGAGTTGATTTGATAAATAACAGGATGTTTCATCCTACAAAATAGATATTGGATTTAAAATTCAACCAAGCTGCTTTATTTTAGGGCTTTGGTGAAGTAATTTTTGACCCATAGGACAAGAGGAGTATACAGAATGTTAAGACCGCACAAGGGTTAATTAAATATGCATATATGGTCCTAACAGTGATGATCCTGCTATTTACCAAAACCTCTTTCTTTCCTAATCATCCTACTCTGGTCAATATATAATTGGTAGTGATTTTAACAATGTGCCAGACCCGTTGGATGGATCTACTGGTAGCAACATTTCCCACCAACAAACCAGAAAGACTATTCAATAATTTATGGTCGATTTCAATTTAACTGATATCTGGTGATATCTTAATCCCAATAAAAAAGACTTTTTATGTTTTCTAATACACACAAAACATACTCCAGAATAGATTACTTTTGAATTTCTAATGGTTTACTATCAAAATCTAAGAAATGCTGGTATCATGGTATATTGTTATCTGATCACACTCCAAACAAATACCTGATAATATTTTCTTTCCACCTAGATTTCGATTTCAATCTAAATGGCACCTATACCCTGATTTTTGGAATTTCTAAATGGAAAAATAAATAAATATTTATCTTTAAACACAAAGGAGGTATTCAAGGTGTATATAAGGGGTGAGATTATCAGCTATATTAAACATAAATCCAAAGTCCATTTTGAACAACTGGACACAATTGGGAAAAAAAGCTAGGGAGTTAGAACAACGTTTACATCACAGTGACATCCCAGAAAAACATAGAGCTTCTCCTACTAAAATCCCAATACATTGAGATAACTACTTATAAAATAGCTTCTAATTTGATGTGGTTAAAACAATCATACCATGACCAGGGAGAAAAAGTTGTGAAACTGCGGTGATGTCCTGGATGAGCCAGGGGCCCATAATGTTGCAGGAGGGGATCCACGACTGCTCCTCCTGGCCATACCCCTCCCAATGTTCGGGGACGATTTTTTTTTCCCAGGAGGGTGCAATAGAAAACAATTTAATTGTCATGCTAAATATAAAATAGGAAATAAATAACCTAATAATCTGGATAATCTCTTCTATCCAAGCACAGCGCCACTCATTTTAAGTCCTTTGTTGTTAGGATGTCTTCCCCTGGCTTCACAAACTTACTCTCCATCATCTCCAACAGTGACTTTGATTAAACAAACACCAGCTTGGATGTTGCGTTCATTAAAACTAGAACTAAATAACAGATGTCCGAGAAGTTTCCGACTTCTGTTATCATAGCATTCATTCTACAGGTTAACTCGGAGGAGAAAAAATAAGTTTGGCATATTACCACCATTTTCTGGACGCTAAAATATGTGCAGCAGCCATTTAGATTTATTTTGGAAGCAATAATTTCCAAATTTGACAACTTAGAGCAAATTTTTTCAGAAGTTGTTTAGAATGCAGCATCACCTGCTGCTGGACCTCAACCCAAGTTCTCCCAGACCCACCCCCACCCTACTTCTGATTGGCTAGTGATGTTAGACTGCTTGAGAGGGAATGCTGCGTTACTCTCATTCTATTGATGGGCAAACTCAATTGACTGCTTGAACCTGACAATATCCAGCATCAACAGGTTTGTTTTTTTAATGTTGATCTTTTTTTAAATCACAGCCCAACGGCACAGTGCCAGAATACTTAAAGCCCTGCAATCCACCAGGTATTGTACACCCCTGCCCCAATGGCCAGCAAGGCCTGCACGGAGTACACAAGCTCACTATTCAGCAACCAAGGGGGCGGCAGGGAGCCAGCGGAGGGAGCGAGAGGGCTCTCTGTGACCAGTTTCACCCAGCTCACATGGAAGGCCAGGTTGATCCAGGAGGACATAGGGAGCTTGAGCTTCACAGTAGAGTCATTAATAACTTTTACAATGGGATATGGTCCAATGAATCTGGGGGTGAACATGCGGCAGGAGTTCCACATGGGAAGGTCCTTGGTGGAAAGCCAAACTCGTTGCCCAGGACGGTAGACAGGTGCTGGGTGGCAGTGGTGGTCCATCGTTTTCTTGTAAGCTACTCATACTACTCAGCACTCATAGAATAAAACAAGAACAACCCCAGGTTTGTCTTCAGCACTGTAGCCAGGCTGACAGAGAGCCATAGCTCAGTTGAACTAGTGATCCCCTTAGCTCTAAGCAGTGATGATTTTATTAACCTTTTTACAGATAAAATTCTCACAATCAGAGAAAGAATTTATCAGCTCTTGCCTACATTAGATAAAAATCTCCTACTGAATACAGGGAGACCTGAATCAGCTGCAACGCCTCTGTTACATCTGGAATCATTCTCACCTCTGAGTCTCTCAGAGCTAGCTTCTATAGTTTCATCATACAGACCGTCAACCTGTCTATCAGACCCAGTACCAACTAGCCTCTTTAAAGAGATCTTTTATTTAATTGAGCCGTTCATTCTAGACTTGATTAATTTGACTTTATTTCTGGGTTATGTACCTCAGGCACTTAAGACTGCAGTCATCAAACCCCACCTTAAAAAGCTTAATCTTGATCCAGATGTTTTGACAAACTATAGACCCATATTGAACCTTCCATTTATTTCTAAAATCATTGAGAAAGCTGTAGCAAAACAACTACACGATCATCTGGATGGGAACAGTTTGTTTGAACAGTTTCAATCAGGATTAAGAGCCCATCATAGGTCAGAAACAGCACTGGTTAAAGTCTCCAATGACATTCTAAAGGCTTCAGACAATGGATCGGCCTCCAGACTTCTCCTTCTAGATCTCAGTGCTGCATTCGACACCATAGATCATAATATTTTACTACAGAGACTGGAACATGAAATTGGAATTAAAGGAACTGCACTGAGGTGGTTCAAATCCTACTTATCAGATAGACATCAGTTTGTTCATGTTAACAACAGCTCCTCCTCATGTACTGTAGTCACTCATGGAGTCCTGCAGGGTTCGGTACTTTGCCCAATCCTCTTTACGCTTTATCTGCTTCTTCTAGACAACATTATCAGGAAACACAGCATCAACTTCCACTGCTATGCAGATGATACTCAGCTGTACCTATCAAGGAAGCCATGTCTTGAAGACATAAAAGTCTGGATGACAGGAAATTTTTTACTTCTCAACTCTGACAAAACAGAAGTTATTGTAACCTAAGCACCTCAGAAAAATACTATATAATCATCTCATCAGTCTGGACGGCATCACTTTGGCTTCCAGCTCCACTGTAAGAAACCTTGGAGTAATTTTTGACCAGGACATGTCCTTTGTCCCTCACATAAAATAAGTTAGTCGGGCAGCTTTCTTCCACCTGAGAAACATTAGGAATATCAGAAACATCCTTTCTCAGGATGATGGAGAAAAACTAGTCCATGCATTTGTAACTTCTAGGCTGGACTACTGTAACTCATTACTATCTGGCTGTCCAAACAAATCTCTAAAAGGCCTTCAGCTGATTCAGAACGCAGCTGCACAAATATTAACAAGAACTGCCATATCTTTCCTGTGTTAGCTGCTCTTCATTGGCTGCCAGTAAAATATAGAGTAGAATTCAAAATCTTTCTTTTAACATATAAAGCTCTTAATGGCCAAGCTCCATCATATCTCAGAGAGCTCATAGTTCCTTACTGTCCTAGTAGGCCACTCCGCTCCCTAGATGGAGGTTTACTTGTGGTTCCTAGAGTCTCCAAGAGTAAATCTGGAGGCAGATCGTTCAGTTATCAGGCTCCTCTTCTATGGAACCAACTTCCAGTATCGGTCCAGGGGGCAGACTCTTTAGTAATTTTCAAGACCAGGTTTAAAACTTTCCTGTATGACAGAGCTTATAGTTAAAAAGTTAAAGTCCTCTACTCTTTAGCTATGCTGCTATAGGCCTAGGATGCTGGGGGAAGGACTGAGCTTCTCTCTCTTTCTCTCTCTCTCTCTCTCTCTCTCTCTCTCTCTCTCTCACTGTCTGTCTCTCCCTGTCACCCTCTCTCCCCCTCTCCCTCTTTCTCTCTCCCTTCCTCTCGCTCGCTCTCCTTTCCTCCCCCCTTGCATGTGCTGATAAGAACCATCCTTCTTAAAAAACACAGTTTCACCCAGTTCTAAGCATTTATACTGCATTTACTAACCATGTTCTGCCAAAGTCTCTGTCTCTCCCAGTTCCTCTCCTCTCTCTCCCTGTCCTCATCCTGCAGGTGGTGAATCATCGCCATCCCATATTCCTGCAACACCTGCTGGTCCCATAGTTCATCAATTCTTTACTACAGCTCATGAACAGCTCCATGAACTTCATGCAGCAACATGTTCCTGCCTATACCCTCCCCCCAATGCCTATCTCACTCTCTCTCTCCCGGTCGAGGCAGGTCCAGGCCCCCCCTGAGCCTGGTTCTGTTCAACGTTTCTGCCTCTTAAAGGAAGTTTTTCCTTGCCACTATCGCCAAGTGCTTGCTCATCGGGGGCTCTGTTGGGTCTCTTTACATAATTTTATAAAGAGTTTGGTTTAGATCTGCTCTATATGTAAACTTCCTTGATGTAACTTTGTTATGATTTGTATACAAATAAATCTGATGTGATTTGATTTGATTTGATCGTTTGTTACGACCACAAGAACCTGTCCTACATCCAGTTAGCCCAGCGCCTCAATTCATGCCAAGCAAGGATGGCTTTATTTTTTGGTAGATTTAACTTCTCTCTCACTTATCGTCCAAGCTCTCGTAACAGCAAACGTGATGCCCTGTCACGCCAGTTCACTGCTGAGGAGACTAGTTCAACCCCAGATCCCATCCTGCCACTCACTTGTGAAATTGCTGCCATCACCTGGAAAATTGAATCACTGGTGAGACAAGCTCAGAGCCTCCAACCTGCCTCAGGTAACAGTCCTCCTAATCATCTGTTTGTCCCTTACTCTGCCTGCTCCCAGGTCCTTTAGTGGGCTCATTCTACACACTCCATCCGGGCATCAGCTGCACACTAGCCTTCCTCCGCCAACATTTTTGGTGGTGTGCTGTGGATTTTGTCACTGCCCCCCCCCAAAGGTAAGATGGTCATACACGTCGGGGCCGTGGCCTGCAATACTTAGTGGACTGGGAGGGTTATGGCCTGGAGTAGCGTTGCTGGGTCCCAGGTAGCCAAATATTGGACCAATTCCTCATCAGGGACTTTCATCGGCAACACCCCGACCTTCCCGGCTGTGCGCCTACCCGGAGAGGGGGGGATACTGTCATGCCCTTCACTTCATCCTCCTAGTGTGTAGTGTGTGTCTTCCCAGATGGCAGGAGTGGAGACAGGTGTGCTGGAATCAGAGCCAAGCCCCTCCAGCTGCAACTCGTTCCTTTATCAAGACCTCTACTCATACTCAGTCCTACCAGATCCACACTGCCAGATCGTAGACTCTGTTCACACAGTCAGTCACGTTTCAAACCTCAACTAGATTCAGATTCAGATTTTGTCAGTATCGCTAATACCTGTTTCTGTGTTCCTACAGCCCTGCCTTCACTTGACTCCAACCCCTGCCTCCTGCCTTCCTGCCTTCCCACCTCACCTGCATGGCCGGTCCCTCTGCCTGACTCCCCGCTCCATTCCCTCTGCCCAGCCTATTTCTCTGCCTGGCTCCTCGCCTCAACCTTGCCCCAAGCCTCCCAGCCCCTGCTTCATAAATAAATCCTTTTGCAACTCTGTCATCTGTCGCCTGCCTCGGTGTACTGCTTTTGGGCTCATTAGTTTTAGCCCTTACAGAGGGAGTGGATTCATGAAGGAGGTTGCGAAGGTAAGTCGGGGCTATGTTGTGGAGAGCTTTATAGGTGAGGAGGAGGTTTTTGTAATGGATGTGGTATTGTGCAGGGAGCCAGTGAAGATGGATGAGAACAGGGGTGATATGGTTCATGGGGCACACCAGAGCAGGTTATATGGCCCCAGAGTGCAGAGAGGAGCCACAGGACTCAGATGAGCCTTGTGCCGGCGAAGCTAGCCTCTGGCTAATGAGTGGTTAGGCAGTAGCAGCAGACAGGTGAACACTATTTAACTGCTGTTTCATTAGATCAAGCAGCTGAGTCTAACAGATGGATTTAGAGTCCAGAGTTCATATAAGACAATCTTGAAAAGTCGATATGAAGCATCAAAATAACGAAAAACTGCGTTAAATAGCGAAAACAACGGGGCAGGCACGGCAGCAGCTTGCCAGCGGTCCATCACCTCACCTCAATAGTTCTGTGTGTCTAAATGCAAAATTGTGAGGAAAGAAACAACCCCATGGTTCACATACAGTTTGCTAGTACTCCAACAGGATTTACATATCTGGGAATCAAAATAACACCGGACATTGAAAATATTGTAGCAATTAATTATGACCCACTGATGAGAGAAATACAGTCTTTAGAGGGATGGAGTTCAATGCCCATTGATATGATAGGATGCATTAATATTATTTGCATAATGTCCATCCTGCCAAAATATCTTATCTTTTTCAGACTATTCCACTCCCCCCATCAGCCTCTTTTTTCTGTGCAATGAAAAGAATCTCCATTCACTTTATATGGAACAGTAAGTGTCCTAGACTGCGGCTCTCTCTCCTCTTCCTACCATACGATCATGGAGGGCTCAAACTGTTGAACATGAAACTTTACCACGGAGCAGCCCAGCTTCACGCTGCCATGAGCTATTTTTGCACCACTGATGTTCCTGCTTGGATGGAGATAGAAAACAACACATTCGAACTACCACTGTACTTCTATAGCTGTTAGGTTTGGCACCTATTTGTGAAAATTATAGTTTTAAACCAGGGAGGCGTGATGCAGGAATCAAACACTGGATGGAAAAAAGACTAGGAAAAAAAATATACATCACCAACCTCACACGCTGTGGACGTGCGCTCACATCACAGCAAATTTTATGCGTGGCGCTAAGGTTTTTTTTTTTTTTTTTTTTTTTTTTTCATCAGTGATGCAGAGCACTTTGGAAAGGCAACAGTGTGTAGAGCTGTGAGAATAGTAACTCTTACACTGAAACAGCTGTTCCTAATGTTGGGAGTGTTCCTGAGACACACACCTGTAAGAAACATCAAAGAGGAGTTCAACAGGATTGCAGATGACTGATTCAGAAATCAAATATTCTATTATTTTAAATTATATACATTCTGCTGCTCTCCCTGTGGCAGCAGACAGAGTTTCTTCTTCATCATCATCCTCCTCCTCTTGTGGTGCAGGAAAAGACTATACTTTGAATACTTTGAGTCTGGAATACTTATAGCTGCCGGGTGTTCAACACCAGTTGTGGATGACATCATCCACAACTGTTGGGGGCGGAGATATTTTGGTCATGTTTCGAGTTCTGTCTAGTGTGTTCAGTTTGTTTTGTCACTTCCTGTTTTATTTTGAAGTCCTGGTTCTATCGTGTTCCCCGTTGACTTACTTCCTGGTTGTTCTCTCCTGTGGTTGCCTTCCGTGCCCTAATGTGGTTCACCTGTGTCTTGTCTAGTCACTGTATTTAAGTCCTGTCTTCTGGTTAGTCCTGGTCATATCCTTGTCTCTTGTCACTGGTGATGTTGTCTCTCTGCCCGTGTCTCTCTGCCTCTATGCTGTCTCTTGGCCAGTGTCTCCCTGCCTGTGTCTCTCTGTGCCCCTTGTTCACATTTTGTCTCTTGGTTATGTTCATTGTCCCTCAGTGTATGTAGTTCTGTTTGGTCTGCCTGCCTGCCTCTCGGTTATTTTGTAGGTTTTGGTTCTTTTGCTATTAATTGCCTTTCTTCACCTCTGCCTCTGGCTCCTGCGTTTGGGTCCCCTTTTCACCACCACCCTCAACAACACCATGACAAGTATTATATAAATAAGTTTTATTTTTTAAAAGACACACATTTATACTTAGATCTAATATAAGTACATGTGTCCTGGGGGGTGACCCCGGGATGCCCTCAGCTCCTCAGCCTCTGTCAGAGGTGGTCGTGGCGGCTCCACTCGTTTTTCGGGCTAAGCAGAATTCAAATGTTAATCTCTTTTTTGAAATTAGGAGATTTTATTTTGGTCATGTACACATCAATACTTTTTAATTACTTCAATAAAAATGGGTAAACATTGTATGACGTGTTCATCTACTCAGTGGGCTATTAAATGAGATGACGTTAAAACATTTTGTTAGGGGTTTAAATTAATATTTACTTTGTTTAATACCTTAAGTCAATAAAAAAAAAAAAAAGAAGAATTAAAATCAAAGTGAGGTACGATCATCACCCAGCAAAATATCCCTTACCTTTTTGAATGATGTTTTGATGTTTAATTTTTTACTGCTTCCAAGTACGCTTCTCTCCTGATGGACTGCACCTAAATGAAAATCTTAGGTGAAATGAAAAATTAGAAAATGAAAATTTTATTCCCATTTATATTTATAACTGTAAGCTATGATCTCTTACGGTTAAATATAAAATCAATCGAAGAGTACATCCAAACTTATGCATTGACTCAGGTAGTAATTTTTTAAATTCTCCTTTGCTGCTGCAGTGGTGTTACATTTACGGCAAAACATGTGCTCATACTCTCCATAGGCCTGCATTAAGACCTCCAACTCCATTGGGTTGAAATAACTGGATCTTTTTTTTTTCTTGTTATGGTGGCCTTTTATAGAGGTTGTGCACACGCACAACTCAAAGTGAACATACTCAGAGTTTATTGAACCAACTCAGATCAGCTGTTCTGGAACTCGATACTCAGAGTTTGTTGAACCTCCTACCTGGAAAACCCCACAGAAGTTTCATTTACTCCCAACCCAAAACCACATTAAAACTTTTGTAGAGGCCAGATGTCTATGTTTTATAATATATTACTAACAGGTTCGAAGGAAAACTCCTATAATTATCTTGAAAAATCAGCTTGGAAAAATCACCTTCAGTCAGACATCTCTGTAGAGGACTGGGCAAAAACCAAAACTCCAAACTTTCTGGAAAGAGGATCTGGAACTGGTTCCTAAACTAACAGAAAATGTTATACCTGTTGAAGCCAAAATATGTTTAGTACATATATACCCTGATGATTTCCCAGCAACTATGGAGAAACAGAAATTTACTAACTTCTGCTTGTTACAGGCAAAACGGGTAATTGCATTGAGATGGAAAGATACTACAGGACGTAACTTTGTGGCTTTGTATTCCAAACGATCAGAACTTCTTAAACATTACAGATTAAGACATAGTCATTTTGGGCCTGGCTGTCGTATTAAGTGCATATATCCTGATTGTCCATGCATTTTTAAGACTTGGAATTCACTTCTGTCACACTTGTCAAGGATAAGCAGTGCCTTAAAGCACTCTAACAAATTTACATTTTCCTGTCAGTTATATGGTTTTAGTGAACTTGGAATAGAACGTGATTATTTTTTTGAAAAACCATGAGATGGCTGTGAATACAAATCCAATGTATACAGTACATTCAAGTCACACAAAAGTTGGAAACACAGTTTACATTCAGTGGTAGATTTTAAGGATGATGTAGTCAGAGGAACTATTGTTGCTGAAAATGCAGAGCCTGGTGTTTCAGACAATGAGGAATTCTGTGAAAACAGTCAGTCCGATGATGTTGACTTAAATACATCAAAGGATCAGACAGAAGTAATAGAACAAAAGCTTGCAGCAGCTTTATTAAAACTAGAAAATATTTTTCATGTGCCAAGTGCTGCAATTGATGAATTGCTGGAAGAACTTCAGTATTTGTTGAGCATAGCTACTTTGTGTAGTACAACAAATGCGATACAAGACACACTGAACAGTAACAGCCTGCAAGCTGACCAATCATCAATCAAAGAAATTACAGAACTTGCATCTGCTTTGTGTACATCTAATCCCAGCGTATAAGTCAGTTGGTGAAGGCTGTCCTTTGGCAACATCCTACAAGCGCAGAAAATACTACAAAGACAATTTTAGTTGTAGAACCCATAGAATATTTATTGGATGAAAAATGCAAAAGAACACTGCATTATATTCCAGTATTAAAGGTTTTGCAGCATGTTTCACTGATTGTCACATTCTTAACAAAGTGTTAGGAAATAGCCTACTATCAGAGGAGAGAGGGAAAGAAGTGATATTCAGGTCTTTTAGGGATGGTTTGTTTTTCAAGAAAGACCGTTTTTTATCAGGAGGTGAGTTGCGAGTGTTTTTTATTTTTACATTTTTATGTGGATGATTTTGAGCTTTGTAATCCACTGGGAACATCTTGTACTGTTTATTACACTCAGCAATTTACCACCTGGTTACCATTCCTCATTGTCTTCCATTTATTTGGCTTTATTGTGCAGGTCTGGAGATGTGAGTAATTATGGATATGAAAAGATCCTAGAGCCCTTGTTGCAGGATTTTGTGATTTTGTAAAATCAAGGTCTTTTGTTGCACATGTCAGAGATTTTGTTAGGGGCACAATACAGTGTCACATAGCAGACAATTTGGGAGCACATGGAGTTGCTGTATTTCTTGAGAGTTTTGCATGTCAATACATTTGCTGGTTTTGTGTGGCACAAAAGTCTGAAATTCAGGTGAAGGAGGTGAGTTCAGGCACATTTAATCTCAGAAGCAAAGAGATACATGAAATGCATGTTTGTTCAGCACGTGACAATGCTAAGCCATTTTATAGTGTTAAAGGGCAGTGTGTTTACTCTGCACATCTTCCTCATTTCAACGTTTGCACTGGCTACCCTCCAGACATTGCACAGGAATCAGTTAATTAAAAAATATATTTCTCACTTGACAATCTCAATGAGTCCATTTTAAAATTTCCTTACAAATGGGGCAACAAGAACAACCGTCCTTGTATAGGCCATTTGATTCCATTTTTATTTTTTCCCTGTGATTCCTGATGGGCAGGGATAAGGGGGAGGTGGGTACAGCTAGAGAACAAACGTAGGTGAAATAGTTTTGGCACTGATTTCAATTGTGGTTTCAAAGTCAGTTAGGAGCGTCACGCCACATCTCTCGATCGTGAGTTAATATATTGAGTTTGTTGTCAAGAGCTGTATAGAAAAAAGAAATGAATTGACAAGGTTTTTTTCAACGTTTTTTTTTTTTGTTTGTTTGTTTGTTTGTTTGTTTTTCGTATACTCGTATACTTTTGTATACACGCATCAGACATCCGGCTACCGCTGACATGTAATGTAACATCTAATTTGCTCTGAAGATGCCACTACAATAAATCGAGAGATTGCTTATTAACTGTTTTAATTAACTGTTACATTATGTTGAAATCCATTTTAATCAAATGTGCCATATCAGTGAAAGCTGTGTTTCTGCCCCCGTAACAAATGTAATGATTTGAATGATTGAGAAACATGACGGATGGAAATGGACTTGTGGAAAAACGTGAGGAGGATAAATTGCAACGTGACATCAGTGCAAGAAGGACAAAGTTAAGGCAGCTCACCCTAAAATCAAATCAGATCGAGGATCTTTTGGAAAAGGAACGATTTTAACGCTGTGTTTGAGGCATCAGATCCTTTTATCTTGTTCACTTGGTGTTGTTGTCTCTCTGCCCGTCTCGCTGCTTGTCTCTTGTTCACTTAGTGATGTCTCTCTCCGTGTCTCTCAGATTGTCCCTCTGTGTCTCTGCCAGTCTCTCTGTGTCCCTGATCACATGTCTCTCTGGCTGTGTCTACCTGTCACCACTTCACCTGAGTTATTTTGTAGTTTTCGTTTTTTTTTTATTAAAAACATTTATTTCACACCTACCTGGTTCTGTGGCTCCTGCGTTTGGGTTTTCATTCGCACACCACCACCCTCAACAAAAAACACCCCCGTGACACTGACGTTAAAGGAGACACATCTTGTGGCTGAAAAGGAGGAGCTAAAGATTCAAACTGCTCTGGCGGTGTTGAATCCAAAGATTAAAGTGGATGAAGAATATGACGTTTCTGAATCCACTGGCGGAATGAATGAATAGTTGGATGAAAGAAGTGTGTCACATGTTCAAAAGGATGTTGGTGTGCAAATGACGAATACAATAACAAATTCCCCCATAAACCCCATGCAGCCTCCAGTCTTGCCACTGGGAGCTAGGCCAAAGGTTAAAGACCCATATGTGACAGTCCAGAGCATGTGCCCAATTCTGGTCGTCAACGAATAAAAAATCATGACAATGAATTATATGATCTTATGAAGATACAGACGCATACAACAGAATTGCTTGTCAGACAACAACAGTCAACTCATTTCCCTCATCGTGATGTGCCTGTGTTTTGTAGAGACCCGCTTGATTTCAGATCTTTTTTGAAGGCATTTAAACATGTTGTCAACACAAAAACTGATAATCATGCAGGTAAACTCTTCTTGGAGCAGTTTACAAAAGGTGAGCTGCATGACAAACTGTTAAACTAGTCGCAGATTAAATATGAGGATGCCCTTCAGTTTTTCCCTTTTTCTTGTGACATGCATGATGCTTTGGGAGATGATGACTATATGGAGGAGCTGGATAACCCGGCCAAACTCCTGTATAAAAATGAGAGAAAGATGGAGAGCCGTGGCTTTTGACATCACAGACAGAAAGCAGAATCAGGTAAGATTTGTGTATCTGGTAACCTTTGTGGACAAAGAGGCAAGAATCATGAATTTGGTGACCTGCATGGATTGGCAGTGGACAATATGTGGTCTGCACATTGAAGTCGCTCAAAGCCTTGACACAAGTTTGTGCAGAAACGCTTTTCGTCACTTCATGTGTAGAAGAGGACAGGTGAATCTCATTAGATCTGATAATGGGACAAACCTGGATGGGGCTGAGATAGCGCACAGAGCTGCTATAAGAGGAATGGATCAAACCAAGATCCAGGACACTCTGGCAGAAAAAGGAATACATTGGATCTTCAATCCACCAGCTGAACCTCATTTTGGTGGAATATGGGAGAGGCAGGTGGGACTGGCGAAGAGGATATTAAAGTCGGTGCTTGGTGAACAGACTATGGACGATGAGTGCCTGCAGACTTTGCTTTGTGAAGTGGAAGCAGTAGTTAATGACAGGCCCATAACCATCTGATGATCCAGGTGACATAGAGGCGTTAACTCCAAATCATTTGGTGCTACTCCAGAAAAGGCCACTTCTTCCCCCCGTTCTCCTCAGTTAACATGATTGCTATTCACAAAGATGGTGGAGGCAAGCCCAGTATCTGGCCAATTTATTTTGGAGGAGATGGGCAAAACAGTATCTCCCAAGCCTCCAAGAACGCCAAAAGTGGAACAGAATAAAAAGAAACCTCAAAGTTGGAGATGTTGTCATGATCATGGATGAGAACTCACCAAGAAAGTCATGGCTAGTAGGCAGGGTGGCGCAAACTACGCTGGAAAATTGAGGTCTTGTTTGTCAGGTACAGGTCAAGACCAGGAGCAGCACCCCCGAAAGACCCATTGACAAGCTCTACCTCATCTGTGAGACTGATACCTGACTGACTGATAACTGATGAATAATGTCTGACTGACATACACAAGGGTGTGTAGGCAGATCGCTGCCCCACAATCGACTATTTTCTTATTGCAGCAAAGTATACTTCTGTATTGTTGTATTGTATTATGTATGAACTGTAATGACAAAAAGGATAGTATGGGTTAAAAAGAATAGTGGGTAGTTAGAAGATACTATTTAAAGTGTCATAATAGTGATGTGGCTCTGCTTAAGCCATAATTATAAGTCCCCCTGCCTTATAATTAGGGGCCGGGCTTGTATAGGCCATTTTTATTTTTTCCCTGTGATTCTTGTTGGGCATGGATAAGGGGGAGGTAAGCACAACCAGAGAGCAAATGCAGGTGAAATAGTTTTGGCACTGATTACAGTTGTGGTTTCAGAGTCAGCGGGGTCACACCACATCTCTCGATCGTGAGTTAATATATTGAGTTTGTTGTCAAGAGCTGTATAGAATAAAACAAACTGGACATGCATCAGAGATCAGCCTCCCGCTGACGTGTCACAACAGTCCACATGCTATTTCCAGGATGTTTGTGCTCAACAAAAGTATTGGAGGGAATGCTCACGAAAGTTTTTGGCTGGACAGTTACTGCCCCCAGGTGAGCCAACCTCACCTGGGGGCAGTAACTGGACCATTTTGGATATCGTGGAACTTGCGCCACACACACAGCATAATCACTTGTTTTCCTTGAGACCAGAATCTGTGACCACAGATGTAGGTTAAAGGAGGTGTTTCTGGGTATAAAGCTGTTACCAAAACATCGTTTTGTGGAACATTATCCACAGATGATTACATTTTTTGGTCCACTAGTTGGTACGTGGACAATGAGGTTTGAGGCAAAGCAGTTTTTTAAAACAAGATGTTTGTCACACACGCTGCGTTAAAAACATACTCTTGTCCCTGGCAGTGAAACATCAGTTTATGATGGCGTATCACAACCGAAAAGTCTAGCTTGACTGTCTCAGTTGTCTCAACTGCTGACATTTTGCATCAGGATGTACAGAGGGTTCTGAAACTAAAGTACCTTGACATTACTCACATTCAGCTCACAAAAAATGCACCTGTTAATGGAGTGACCTACAGAGGTGGCATTATTGTTGTTCATGGCTCTGCTAGTGGCTTGCCAGAATTTACAGAAGTTGTCCAGATGGTTGTTATGGAGGGGAGCTTGAGCTTCATTGCTCGAGAGATTGCTGCTTGGTATAGGGAGCATTTTAGGGCATTTGAGTTATGTCCAAATTCACAAGTCTCGCTCATTCAACTTGGTGCCCTTGTGGACCAGTACCCCTTGGCAGATTACAGGATTGGAGGCTTGCGAGTGGTGACACTTAAAAGATTAATTTATATATATAAGGTTAGATCACAGTAATTCGTGTTGTGCTCATGCGTTCAATGTATTCAGTTTTTAATGTGTATTTATATTTTCTCCTTTAACAATTAGATTGAAGAATGGCAGAGCATCTGAGCTCAGAGTCATCGTGGAAGAGGATGACTTTAGAAGACTCGATCGATCTCCCTTCAAGAAAGCCAAAGACTTTGATGAACTTGCACAATGCAATTTGCGATGCATTTGGAATTGAAAGAGACTTTTTCATTCAGTTCATGGATCCTGACTTCAATAATGAGTTCATGAACATTACAGTTGAAGACATTCAAGACAGAAGTACAATCAAGCTTGTGTATATGCAAAATGCTGGGGATATGAGTCCATTTTCTTCCAGTAAGAAGTCCAGTAAGCATTCAAACATCTCACAGTGTGTCCTCATTGTTCTCATCTGATTCAGATGCCACCATCAATCTGCTGCATTCAGACAGTGAGCTTAGAACATGTGCACGGCCATGGGAATTGTCGATTCCTTGCTTTCCATACGGTGTAGAGGTCTAGCTTCAGCATGGAAATGAGACCTTCAGAGAAACTGGCACTTCAGGGCTGAAATCTGACATCCTAGAGGAGCTAGCTGAGGAGATTTTCCAGTAAACAGCATATCCACAAAATCACCATATTGATGATGTAGCAGGGACACATTTTAAAAAAATTTCCCTGCCTGCGAGAGCCATCTGCAAATGATTACCATGGCTGGATGGTTAGCCTGAAATACAAAATGGGTAATTACTAGACAAAGATACAAAACATTGGCTGTCTTGAAGTGACTGTAAATGCTTTGAAAAACAAATCCAGCAATGAATGCCTCCCTGCCAAAAATATAAAGAAAACTAAGAAGGCTGAGGTCAACTATTGTTCCTTACACCCTGTTGGTGAAACAGTTGAAAGTCTGGAAAATGTGAGAGTCGAACTCTTGAATGATGTCAGACAAAGACACAGGACATCAAATGTAAGAGGGAAGATGTCTAAAACATCCCCCTACTGAGGAAAAGAGGTGGTGCAGCGAAATCCAGGTGATGGAGAGTTTAAACCCAGATGGCCTGACTTTTCCATATTGATGAGGTAAAGCCATGCAAACTTTTCCCCCTGTGTGTCTCTTCTCATTATGTAATTTCAGTGAGTAACTGCATTTAAAGACCAAAAAGGTAACAAAAAAGGCACCTTGTCATTTGACCTATAAAGAGAGAGGAATGTACACATTTTAAACAACCATGTATCCTACAAATTGAATGTTTATTCCTCTTCCTGAATTAATAGCTATATGTTGACTATAACACACTGTATACTAACATATGTAACTGAGGCGACCTCAGTTAATGAAGAGAAATATTGATTGATGATTAATGAATTGTAACAACAGGCCGCCGTTATGATCCAGTATGAGGAAAGACATAACATATGACGCTAATTGTAACTTATTAAAGCGTACGGAGGATGTATGGTAAAGTAAACACACATAGCTATTTTTAAATAATTTATTGATTTATTTGAGTATTTATGTAAATTGATGTTACCTGTGATGTTCATCTGTGAACACAGAAAGTTAGTGATCAACAAGTTGTGGTCACAGGGTATGAAAGACTGGGATATTGTTGCGAGCATAAAACTTACCTCTGTCGCTTCTCTTCCTCTCAGGGTGTCCGGACAAAAGAGTCACTGGGTGTCTGCGGACCTATTTATTAGTTCCGACTGATTAGAGGGAGGCAAATGAGAAGTGGACGGAGGGGGGTTAATTGCTTATTTGCATTTGTAAATTATTTATGGTTATTTATGCAGGTGTTTTGCATAGGTGTATGCATGGTGCATTTATTATATTTATATGTAATGTGCTGGTTATAATATTTTAGGGGTTTTTGTGTATATTTATGTAAGTATTTATTAGATGCATATATTAGGCAGCTGTGTAGATAAATGGTATGGGCCAGGTATTAGGGACTGCCACAGTATAAATAGAGCTCATTTGGTGGAGGTTGAAGGGGTAGAGGTTGCATGTCATGTGATGCTGAAAAATTAAATAACGAAAGAAGGATCTCGTCTGGGTCTCCTCAGTTTGGTCGCCTCAGCCGCTCGGACTAGTTAACATGAATTAATAATCAATTAATAATAGATGAATATTGCATCCTTTTAATTGATTGCCATTTCACCAATGACGGAACACTAGTCTTTGTTTTCTGTCATTTTCTTTTGTGTATAACAGATAAATGCTACAACATGTTACAACACACCCACTTGAGACAAACATCATGGCATAGTTGGACAGTCTTTTGCCCCAGCTGACATCCATTTTCCAGAAGAGGGGAGGGGTTACTGGCCAGAAACTGGCCAAACATCTGAAGATCTTACAAGAGGTAAATACATGTAAATACATACATGTTGTTGTTTAAAATTTGTCATACATGCACTTACACGCTCTCAGTGTACCTGTCTAGCACCATATGAAGCCCCTGGATTACTTGTGCAAGAGAAATTTCTAAGGAAATATGATGTCTTATGGTAATAATATAGCAGATGAGCCAGAGAAGCAGTGCTAATTTCTCTGGTGGAAAAGTACAAGTGCAAGACCTGCCTTGAACAATGTTTTTGACACTGCTTAGCTCAGTGGCCAAAAGATCAGACCATGGATCTACTTACTATAAAGAGGATAGCATTGTTGTCAGTATATGTGCCTAAATAAACAGAAATTAAAATAGTGCTTTCATCCTACACATTTATACATCTCACTAATTATAAAACCTAAGCCACTTGTAAAGACATTAAGCTGCTTTGGTTATGTTTATTGTAGGAATGGTTAATGAGATATCAAATACAGCTTCAATGGGTTTTGCAAGAAGATGAGAAAGATGAGGAAGTATTTACATAGCCACAGGTGAGGTCATTACACCCAACAAACTTACTTACTGCCCGTTATGTCTCCCTGATGGTAGTAGAGCGAAAAGTCCATTTGCCAGGTGGTTGGGACAGCTGATAATCCTCTTTGCTCTGTTCCTTCAGCGGCTGGAATAAATATCCTGTAGGTTTGGGAGGGAGGTCCTGATGGTCATCTCAGCAGAGTGATCCATCCTTCTGAGAGCCAGCTGGTTTCTTTTCGTGGTATGTCCCATCCAGTTTGTGATGCTCCAACTCAGGACACTCTCTATAGTGCAAGTATAGAAGTTCTTCAGTGTCCTGAGTGGGAGGTTGAACTCCCTCAGTCTCCTCAGCAAGAAAAGGTACTGGTCGCCTTTCTTCACCAGGGTGCTGATGTGACAGGACCAGGAGAGGTAATGGCTGATGGTGACCCCTAGGTATTTAAAGTTTTCCACCCTCTCTACCTGGGCCCCGTTTATGCAGATAGGTTGATGGTCTCTCTGCTGCTTCCTGCGGAAATCCACTATCAGCTCCTTAGTCTTGCAGATGTTGAGTGTTAAGTTATTGTTCGCACTCCAGTCCACAAGATGTTTAATCTCGGTCCAGTAAGCAGACTCATCATCATTTGAGATGAGGCCCACCTCCGCTGTGTCATCTGCAAATTCTACAAATCAAAAGGCGACTTATAATGTTTTGGAAAGAGGCTGGTGGGCCTCAATGACAGGTTTTAGATTTCACACCTAGGCCTTCAGTGATGTCCTACACAGTCCTACCTGAATTTGCTGACAGATGGATAGATGACCGCTGCTTTGTTGCTATGGAAGCTAGTACATAGCAACAACAGCAAAGTGAGGAGCGATCAGTAAGCATTAGTCCTCACAGGCTAAACTTTATTGCCAGCTGATAATGGTAACATGCAATACTTCATAGACATCACTTTTATTATTTTTGCAGAGGACAAAACATTTGATGTGTGATTGGAAAATTACACGTCACTGGCAAAAAGAAAGGAGACAGAGTACCAGACTGTGGAGCCAACTGAGAGCGCTTTGACTTTTGCACAGAGTAGGTTAATATTTTGAATCAATAAAACATAATTTCATCATAGTTTTGTTAATGTTTTTTCATCCGTTATTCCTTTGATATGTCGCCATAAGAGATAAACTCCTCATAACTCCAGCATACATTGTCCAATCTGCTCCAAATTTTGCACATATGATAAGACTCCCACCTTGATCACCCTTACATGTCAACACTGAGTCACACACAAAGCGGCACCTCCTGGACACAGAATCTCAGCCTAATAACGCAAACATCATCAGATTTAGATAATATTTACAGGATATGTTCTCCACAGACATACACACATGTACACACACATGACATAACTTGATTCAAGTTGTCTAGCGCCACATAGTGGACCCTTAAAAGCAATTTCTTATAGCTCCAACATACATTGTCCTATTTGCCCCAAATTTTGCACACTTGTGACAGTATTGACACACAAATCTGTGTGTCAATACTGAGTCACACTCGGGGCACCACCTCTTGGTCACAGGAGGTCAGCCTCATTGTGCAGACATCGATTTGTATGACATTTTCTCCACACTGTACACTTCCACATGATGTAAGACTGATGGGTGCTCTTTGGCACTACATAGCGGATACTCGCAATACATTGCATGCATGCCACTCATTAAAATGTTTAAAGTTTAACATGTTTAGGGAGGGGTGAGTCCAGAGGCCTGCGCCAAATCATATCAAAGTTACATAAAGGCACTTTACATATAGAACAGGTCTAAACCAAACTCTTTATAAAATGATTTAAAGAGACCCAACAGAGCCCCTGATGAGCAAGCAATTGGCGACAATGGCAAGGAAAAACTTCCTTTAAGAGGCAGAAACCTCAGAACCAGGCTTGGTGGTGGGGCGGCGGAGAGAGAGAGAGAGAGATTGTATGGAGTTCATGAATATGTGGGAGCAGCAGGCGTTGCAGGAACATAGGGTAGTGATGATTCATCACCTGCAGGATGAGGACAAGAGAGAGAGGAGAGGAACTGGGAGAGGCAGAGAGTTTGGGAAAACATGGTTAGTAAATGCAGTACACATGCTTAGAACTAGGAGAAATTGGGATTTCGGAGAAGCATGGTTATTGATGTCAGCGCATGTGGGGGGAACGGGAGAGAGGTGCTCAGTCCCTTCTCCCTTCCAGTAGAAACTATGTGGAAGGCTATATTCCGACAAAGAAACGAGGATTGAAAAACACTACCTAGCGCAGGTAGGCTAGTATTCCTGACACCAGAGGTAGAATATTTATGAGAGACTACTTGATACTTCCCAAGAGGTGAAAATATCAAGTTGAACTTGGCCATAATAAACAAGAAGTTACTAGTTGAATCCCAACAACAAAAATGCAAAAAAAAACAGACAAGCAAATATACCGTATGTTGCGGACCATAAGGTGCAATATCAATGAACGGGTCTATTTTCATACATAAGGCGCTTGATAAAACATGTATAAAGCGAAACAAAACAGTCAGGTAAGTCGAACTTTATTCAACTCATTCCAAATATCTCAGAATATTGTTCAGTTGTGACAGATACAGAAAAATACACTGACATTTTAATGTACAGTAAAATTTTTGGAGCAAAGCACGTACCGGTATTACAAAAAGTGGCGGAGGTAAGCGTACTGTGTACTGTTCTCTGATTGGTTTATCGTTGGCAGGGATAGCAAACACCTGAAGTTAGTGTGACGTTGGCACAACGTTGTACCCAAACATTTGATCATAATTGGATTATGGTATGGACTTGAAAATTGGGTTTACGTTAAAAACCTAATGTTGGCTTGACGTCTAATTATAGTAAGGTAACACTGACTAAATGTTGGATGATGGCTGGTTGCCGCCACTACATAATTAGTTATCTAAAGTTGTCTAACGTTGCAACTCATATCCAACCAAGGACCAACGTTAATACAACGTCCCTGTCTCAGCTGGGAATACTCCAAAAATCCATCAAGTGGAGCTTACCAAAGTTGCACAAAAACCTTTTGACAGATTTTGAGCGCAGTGTACCACACAAAGTTGATTCGAGGTCAGTAAGTACAGCAAAAATGCATACATTAGTCATGCCGGATTATAAAACGCACTGCCGATGTATGAGAAAATTTGAGGATTTTAAGTGCGCCTTGTGGTGCAAAAAATAAGGTAAGAGTCAGATAAGTCAGATAAGACACTGCAAGACTGCTGGTCAAACACGCTGGCCAACTCCTCCAGCGTAGTGTGTCACACACTATAGTCCACACAAGAATGGAAGGAAATGTGAATGAGTAGATAAGAATTAGGAACATATAATACTGTAATAAACAGGCCCAATACGGGTCTTTTCTTCATCACAAGTAGAAACATTCATGTATTGGGGCAAACAATGCCGTGGGGCTATCAAGTACGTTAGAAGCATGACAAACCTGGCGACAATTCAATTGAATACATTTGAATGTCTGAACATACCGAATTATGTATTTTTATTATTATTATTTATTGGTTTTGCTCCATAAAAACAACCCAATAGTGCATACATCGCTCAAATTATTACAAAGAGTAAAGCAGAATTGTGCTATTGAGGTAAGAAACCTGATGTGTTAGGCTAATACATCCTCAAACCCCAACTAACTGTATCAAATAATCAAGTATCAAACCGAATGCTCTTATAATTACGTCATATTGTTATCAAATCATTTTTTAATTGCATCGTATGAACAGGAGGAATTTGTATCGCATCATATGGACAGTGGGTTTCAGTGTATTGCAAATATATCGTATCGGTGGCAGTTTATCAAGATGCATATTGAATCGAACGTAGTGGTGGAGATATGCAGCCTTAGTGTGTACTTGTTTCTTTGAGTTTGTCTCCATCAAGTGGCCAACAAGATGGATTGAAGGCAGGTGATACCACCTGAAATCTGAGGCTGGGGTTTGAGCAGGAATGGGACATTAGTCCTGACTTTTTCCTTGGTTTATTTGTTCAGTAAACATTTTCCTAATTAGTTGATAGTCCAAGTCACCAGTTCCAAATCCTTAAACAAGATGTTAATATTTTAAATGGTCGTTCCATTTAAAGGAGTCCATAGTCCATCGTCCATATTAGTCCATAAGAGTGATTGACAGACTGCACCACCCAATCAGGATTGAGTACAGAACAGGTTAGCTCCACCCCTCACTCCACAGCTCTGCAAGATGGCAGACAGACAAATTACAAACTGGAGGCTTAGAAATGGCAGCTCTGAGAGGTGACGTCATGGTGGTGATGGAGGGCAGTAGATTGCTCTTTGTGAGTCATGGATCAAAAAAGAGGACCCCACTGGAATGGCTCACCTGACACACCTAATCAAATGATCACACAGGAATATACAGGATAAGTAGACATATCGTTGTTTAGCTATTATACTCATGAACACCAGGGCCACTGGTAGGCCGTCCGCCACAGGGGAGCTGTTTCAGGAGACATTGTTGTTGATTGTATCACATCATACACACTAGACATTAGGAAACAAAGTGAAGTTCAGTTCAGTGCCAGTTGTTTATTTCTCTTCATTCTCCTCAGTGATGGTTTATTTAGATTACACAGTAATGCTTTCTGGTCAGAGGTCTCTGTGACTTTGATCCATTTACAGTCATCAAACACCAATCCACAGGAGAGACCTTAATTACAGAGGTACAGGACAAATCCACAGTCAAACTGAGAGGAGCTACAGGAGGGTGACATGTAGGGCAACTGGGACAAAAATGTGGGGGGAGGGAGGGGAGCAGACTTCTAGGGATTCAACAGTTCGTCTGACGTGAAGGAAGAGGGCAGGCTGTCCAAGGCTCCCAATTCTGTAACAGACATACAACGCAGCTGAGACGATCACTGTGTACATGTGTACATGTGTAATAGCTGTGGTGACTCCCCCACCCCCATCACCACCAATTATTACTTCAGTATTATTATCATCATATTATCATCATTATGAGGTCAGAGCTCACAAGGTCCCGTTGTTGGAGACAATATGAATTAATATACAGTATGTATTGGGATGTAGCGAGAACACATTTAGTTGGCTAAGCAACTTATATACTAAAAAGGTAAATACAACTTTACTGAAAATAGTTGGTGGAGGGGGGCAGACCCTCTTCTTGAGACACTGTGGAGTTAAGGTTGTCACCTGTCTGGGATTCTTCCTATAGTAGGTCTTTATGAATAATTTATCCTATTTGAGCTTACATTCACCTGCTGATAGGCATTTACCACAGCTTCCTTCAAGTTAAACGTACTTTTGTCAATTTGAAACTTTCCCTAAAGATAGAAAATGAAACATATGAGTCTTACCTTTAAGTTTGAGGTACGACACAAAGTCAATGACAGTGTGGATGATGTCTTCATCTACTACTCGTTTAGCCCCTGTGGAGACAAAGCATATTGTGTCATCTGAGATAAATTTCTTCAACTAGAACATATTGATGTGTCTGAATGAATGCTTTAACAGAGCATAGTTGAGTTATGGGAGTTACAGAAGAAACTGAATTGAGTCTAAATTCTGGGTAAAGAGCAGCAGACGAAGCTGACTGTAACTCAGAGGTTTTTGGGTCTTGTGTTATTTTTGAGTGCTGTGATGACATTTCAATGTCAGATTGATGGACTCTGATTGTCTAACAGGAGATAGAGGTGGATTGTTCTGTGTCTGAGTGACAGACAGACCTGATCTGAAGTCATCCTCCAGACCCAAGTCCCTCTTGCCAGCCAGACCTGGCTTGTCTGCCAGTGTCCTGTGTCCATCTATTCCATCTGGACAAAGAGGAGTGATCACAATTGATAGTCACACAAACAGCAGACAGTCAGTTAACCTGCATTATTTTCATGTTTCATGTCTCATTCAATCATTGAACACGCATATTAGATGCATACATGCTCACACACACAGACACATACAGGAGGACATAGCACACTTCTGTCTAATTAAAGTTCAGGGACATTGTTGTACACTTTATTATTTCACCATGGTGTTTGATTTGTAATTGTTTGGCTTAATTTCCAAACTCGTACAGACCAGATGCAGGGTTTGGCTGACAGGATTGCAGTAAGACAAAGATTTGACCAACACTAGAAAATAAAAGGCACAATTAAAACAGAATGGACTGTAGTTTTGCACATGTCAAAATACATGAGAACAATAACGATGACAAACATAACAATAAATTGATGGACAAGCAAAGTGATGGTGGGTGAATATTCAATGCAATTTAGTATTCTGAAAGTCTATTTCCTAATCTACATACGCAGTTTAAAAAATGTTCTTTAATTCTCAACAATTTACATTGCCTGTGTACTTGTCTGTGTACTGACTGAGCAACAGGCTGCATCACTCGCAGCTACCGCTTAAAATTAGGTGCTTAAAATAACAATGGGTGCTATGTAAGTATGTCTGTTTTCATAGCTGTTGTTTGAACAGACTGTAACTTACTTACCAGCATGGAATGGATTGATTTCCACTAAAAAGACCTGAAACAGATTAACCGGCCTTTATCCACCCCACACAGTGTTCAAAACTACTTAATTCATTCATCCACTATATCTTATCTGCTTTCTCCTCACTCTGAGATCAGAAACAGACTTTGGCTATACAAACAGCTGACAGCTAGGCTTCTAAAAGAGACACTCCTGATTGGCTGTGATATCCCCCACTAGAGCTAATAGGACTGTACAATGTAGAAAAGTGACTCTCAACATCACTTACAAAGATTATGGATAAGAATCAATGGAATAACACAAAGAAGTAAAGCAGCAAAGCTCCAGTCATAGTCTGACTGATCCAAATCTGAACTAACTTTGTTAATCAATTTATCCAGTAAAGTCAGTGTTGCGTACAACTCAGGGCTTTTAAAAAAAAGCTGATACTCAAGTTTAAGGAGAACGAAATAATCCAGTCTTGAGCCAAAAATGTGCTGATTGATAATAACATTATGATTTTATCAGAAAACATGGCTCGCTGACACCTAGCTACAGAGAGAAACAGGATGCTGCCTGTAGTTCCTATGACAGAGTTATAAAAACAAATGTTTTCTTATTGTTCCACATAGAGCCAGTACATATCCTTATAAACATTCAAGAGGAAAGATTTTCTAAATAATTCACTCAGCAGTGTTTTCAGATGTGTTCTTCTCCTCAGAGTTCACACGCTCACTGGACCACTTAACTCTGAGTGGTTGTGATTGAAGAGGAGGCTGTGAAGTGGCCATTGTTTGACTCATCTTAGCAGCTTCCTCATTAGCTGAAGTACTTGAGCTGGAACCTGCCAAATTCTGAGTATGTTGAATTATCAGCATTAAATTCTAATCCTGAAAAAGATATATTTATCGGTTTCAAGTAAAAACTGCTACTCCTGTTTTGTTTTTTACTGTTAAAGTTAATCTAAGTTAATCCAGTCTAATGATAGACATCCATGGTGTCTAAATCAGGTCTAGGTAATATATAAATACAGTGTCTGAGTCCATAGAAAAATGCTTACATCCTGTATTCAGAAACTGAGCCTCAAAACAAACCGCCTGGACTTGTGGTACTTTGTGATGTTACAACAAAGCAATCACTGCCCTCAACCTCCTCCCAGGCTCCTGCCTCCTAGACCCACCTCCAACCTTGATTTTGTGTCAGTGTTTCATGTCTGTTGTGTCAGAGGCAGGTCCAGACTTGATATGAGCACAAAGACTGCAAAAGAAACGCTGAGCTGAACTCCTGTTAAAGACAGATAGCTCTGGACTCACCTAATTAACCCACTAAACGTGACAGCTTTAACTTGCCCATCACATGATGTTCCAAAGAGATGGTGCAAAGCATGTCTTCTTGCAGCACAGCTTGGAAAGATTGTGCCAAGATAAGCTAACCTGGACTGACCTGCATCAGTTGAAAGTGATTCTGCAGTAAGAAATATTTGGAAAAGTTTTCAGCTCCATTTCTATTGTTTGCCATGACATTTTTGAAAAACAATCAATGTGTAATGGATGCATAAGCACAGACAGCGGGGGAATGATAATTGGCTGATTGGCTGAAGCAGCTGAAAGGCGGGATGTTGGACACAGCAATTCCTGCCCTGACACCAAGGCCCTGCAGCGGCTGTATGTTTCTATCTTACATGGAGCGACCTGCTCGCCTCTGCCTCTGGGACTGGGAGAATCCTTTATCTGAATTAGGTGATCAATACGACCTGAAACACAGATTGAGGCAGGAGCAACCTTTACCTGGGCTTCACACACACACACACACACACACACACACACACACACACACACACACACACACACAGCGAGAGAGAGAGAGAGAGACATAGGGAGAAAGAGAGAGTGAGACACAGAGAGAGACACAGAAGAACACAAAGAGACACGCACACACACATGCGGGGACACAGACGGACACACAACACTGAGTAAATTGGAGTTAAGAGCTTGTTACATCATACAATTTAAGTAAAGGTTTAATTTCTCCTTAGCAGATGGTTCTGCACAGAATAAGTCAAAATCCTTCCTTAGTTAAGTGAAAAGGTTAGTTAATTTACACCAGTGACAGCAGTTTAAAAGCAGTCAAATTTTCACATTTCCATGGAGACAGTGTCCCTAAATAAGCTTGTGAACCAGGCCACCAAAAACTTAAAGGAAAAGCTTAAAATAAAGAAGAAAAGCTGATGTTGATGAAGAAAAAGTAGAAGAAAACATTAAAAGAAGAAGAGGAGTAGGGAAAAAAATTAGGAGAAAAAAATGGGTGATGCTGACTGTATTGCCATAGGCTGTTGGCTCTGTCTTGCTTCAGCCTCTAGTCACAGCTGTGGTCATGCAAGTCATCAATCAACAAGAAAACGCCAGAAAAGAAGTCCTGGTTCATCAACGACCTGAGTCTGGACAGTATCTAACAGAAAGAAGAACAGCTGCTGCTATTGTCCAAGACTCCACAGACACCACACAAAAACGCTGAACTATGTTGCACAACTGAATAAGAAAAAGCAAACATTCGCCACTATATAAACATGTGTCCTTGTGTGTGCGTGTATGTGTGTGTGCGCGTGTGGGAAGTGAGTACTTACGGGGCCCTAATAGGTAGCCAGCACTATTCAGTGTCCAACCACGCTTGTCCTTCGCCTGCAGGACACAAAGACACAAGACATTCGGATAATGGCCACACATAGACACACGTATACACACACACACACACACAAATGGGCAGAGAGCTTGAGTAGTCAATCTACAGATCTGAACATACTCAACATCCAGCTCACAGGATCTGTGGTTTCCTAATCAGAAATAAAACTCCAAGATTGATCATTTTAAATCAAGCTCATATGAGCTCTACAGACCCACACTTTACAGCACTAAACTTTGTTGAGCTGAACTTTATAGAACTTTACTGAATTTACACATGTAGCTTATTATGTCATGTGATGTGCCTGTGATAGGTAGATAGATAGATAGATAGATAGATATAGATTTTATTGATTCCAAACTGGGAAATTCCTATCTTTGCACTTGCTATTACGTTTTTATTTATTATCTAAGGTGATGATCTGCCACACAGCTGCGCATTGAACCACTTACTGCGATCATGAGCCCGACGGTCTCGGACAGAGCCACACACAGGATGAGAGACACACACACAAGCCCGAAGCACCTCTGCATCTAGACGGAGAGGAGATAGGGCATCATCAACCCGGTGGCCAACATGACAAAATCAAACGCAAACTCAAGTCTGCATGCGGGTACTCACCTTAGGTTAGAGTTTCCTGCCGTCCCTTGTACCTTAGGTCAGTGGCTGGAGTTGGGCTGATCGTCAGTGTCTGAGTTGGGGAACTGGACTGACCGTCAGTGTTTGGATGTGGACTGTTCACATCCTTTCCCACCCTTTATTGTAGATGCACCCCCCCCCCCCCCGCGCGACAGGGGAGGGGCTGCTCACGAACACAGTATATCTGGAGCGTAAGTCAGTACCTCATCAGGTCTGTGTTCCCTCGGAAACATTCGACATGTTGTTTTAACAAGCAATTCTAATCTAATTTTATGAATCTGATCCATTTTTCAGTTGCAGGCATAAAAACAGAAAACTCACACTTCCATAAGCCATCATCTGAAATGTAAAGGTTAAACTAGTTCATGTGGGTCCAGACCCTGGTTCAGTTACTGGCCCACTGCCACCAACAAATCCATACTCGCTGGTCTATGTCAGAAGCTCGTTCCACTGTGTGGAAACAGTGGTGCAGCTGCTCAACTGTCATCACCATCTTTATAATGTTGCCTTTCCTACTTACATGAAGGTTGGATCAATTGTTAAAATAATCAGTATTGATTCCTGAATTCCAAATCAGTCCAGAGGTCCTTGTGGGTCTGCCACAAAATAAACCATTGGAGACATGATCCTGTGCTGCAGGATGTGGCTCAGTACTGCAGATGAAGGCCAGATCCTCCTGTGTGAGGCTGTGGTCCAGGTCTGTTGTGGATCTGACTGAAATAGACTGCACTCAGAAAACTGTTTTGTTGCTGCCACTGTGTCAGTATTTGATTGTAAATAAAGATCAGAACCAAACCAGGTCACATCAGTTCATAATGATGTCTCTCACTGATCCAACATCATGATGGTCTCACCAAGGAGTCAGTGTCCACCTCCTTCTTGTGCTTTGCTCAAAGGCTCCACAGTGGTGTTGAGGGTTGACTTTTCCCTTCTCCCTCCCAGACAGACCTGTAATCAACTCACTGATTAGCAGTCACAGGCTTTCCCCTCTTTAAAAACAAAGCCAAAACAAAGCCATCAAATCTTCCGGCCTACTCCTCCAGATATTGATCCCTCGTACAGATGGTTTATCCTACTCCTCTAGATGTTGACTCGGACTCGAGTCGCACTTATGTTGCACACTTCAGAGACTTCCAACTTCCAGGACTCGTACTGAAAATACTTAAGACTCAACTCTGACTCGTGTTTTGGGACTCGTGAACAATCATTATCTTTTCTTTTTCTGGCGTATTAACATTGAGGAAACTTTGAAACGTCTGAGGAGCTTAATGTTGCTACCTTCTTTTTGTCACGGTAATAATCATATTAGGCATCAGGTGCACGCCTCACACACTCGTACCTCATATAACAGTAACTATGGCGACTGGCATACCGGCACCTGTTTCTGTAACGTTACCCTTTGTAATTATAAAAACTAAAAAAAGGTGGCATCAACAAAAGAGGTGCAGACTGAAAAGTCTGTGGTACCAAAATTAAGGAAGCTGGATCAACTTTAAATATTATCAGGCACGTGAAAACCCACTGGATCGGCAACTTACGTTAAGTCACATTAGCGTGTATGGACGGTTAGCAAACATGTTTAGCTTAGCATCAGCTATGTAACGTTAACTTAGTTTGCTACTAGCTTTGTAAATTAATATTTGAGTGAGTGTTAGTTTTGCTTGTCACAATTGTTTGCATTGAGTGGTGTTGACATGACGTAAAAAATTGGATGGGTAATGTTACGTTTGGCTGCCACCATCTACTGCTTTACGTTAAACAGAGAAAAATACATAGTTATACTGTTATACCTGATTATCATGTTAGAGGCTGAGAGTGAAATTGCACCATGTGTCATCAGTACATCCAGTCCATCTTGTCCTCAGGCTCCTCTCTGCCAACAACAGAGCCAACAGGTGACACTGCAGCTTAGTTATCAGGCAGTGTGTACATCTTGAATTCCCAAAGCAGGTTCAACTCTAACTCTAAACTCCAAACTCTAAGTTTAAACCTAAACTCTGAGATAGTAAACTTCGAATCTTCGGTTCCAGAAAGGCTAATTTCAGTTGGTTAGATCAACTTGGGAGTAGTTTCACCTGGAGTTAAGTGCATGCACCACAACTATAAAAAGACAGCATAAATGGTGCCCTGATTTGACAAGTCACCATGGCAACGTTGAAGAGGAGGGCTGCGTTTTCCACCCCATTAGGATTGGACTTCTTAATGCGCTCATATGGTGAGTTTGAACTCTACATCATTCACCTGAAATCCTGTGGAACTCCTCCTCAGAGGTGTAGCACCAAATTCTGGGCCCTCAGTCCATGCCAGTGCACGAGGTGCGTGAGCAAATGAATAAAAAAATAAACAATTGGGGTATTTATTAAAAATAAACAAACATAAATAGGGTTTTAAGATATAATCAGATCAGATTATATTGATGAGTGTATCTTTCATTCACCACCTGAATTAACCCATTTACTTGTGCTGAAATACCTAAAACATTAGGCTACATCTGGTTTGTGTACTGGTTTGATCCATGACACTCGCGCTAATTGCAATTTACAATTAAAATTCACGGCCTGAAGAGCTGAGCTTTTTTTTGGAAAGGGGGCTGCGTGATGGCTCCATTACTGTAAATGCATGTAATTAGTCCCATTACTTACATATGGTCAACAAGATTACATATGAAACATATTCCCTCAGCTGAGAATCTGTATCGCTCATACAGAATATCCGTAGAAAATGGCAACAGTTCGCTCTCCCTCCGAAGAGTACATCTAACAATTCTTGCTCCTAAATCCACTGGATTTTCCAAAAAAAGGTCACGTTCAAGGAGGATGATTGGTGAAGGGGCGGCGCTTTTTATAGCTGACTTTAAGCCGAAAGTTGGAACAAAAACTGGTCCAGATCAGGTTATGTTCGCAGCATAAGCTACCCCGGTGATATAGCCCGCTTAAAAGAGAGCCGCCTTTGTGACAAGGGAAAACTTGGCTTCAGGCTCAGCATAGCTCGCTAAAGCACTAATCTCGCTTCGTAGTATACCCCTCTGGTTGGCAAACTAAGCTGAAGACGTGACGTTAGCATACAAACATCAGCAGCAGCTGTCTGGAGTGGACTATGTTAACTTTAATTGGACTTTGCATAACAAGCAAACCAGACTAAACCAGTTTGCGGCAGAACTATGCTACACCAAAACACGCCTGCTGAATGAACGAATGTGGAAATCAAATGCCGTGTGTGGCTGTAAAGGGGTGGAGACAGAGAGAAATTTGAGGTTTACTGAGAAAAACCTGGTCCTGACCAGGTTAGGTTCATAGAGTCTGTTACTATGGTAGCTGACTGAGAGCTTAAGATACCTCTCTCTGGGAAACAGGCTAGAGTTACCTCCCTTTGTGACATGGGAAACTCAGAGTTTCCTTCATTTCAGAGTTAACAGACTCAAAGTTTCGACCAAACCTGCTTTGTGAAACGGACCCCTGTAGTCTGTGGAAACCAGTCCTCTGACCTGGACCTGTCTTCAGACAACCTGTCCTTCATCATATCAGGAAAAGATGCAGATTTGTGCTCAAACAACTATCAATTAACAGATGATCTCTGTTGTGATGGTTACACGAACAACCATGAATTATTATGAGAGCATAAATTCCTATTTTTGGATGGGAATCAAACACAACTCATAATCCATCCACCCCAACTTCCTGAACTGTACCACTAAGTTTTTATGAGGTTCAGGTTGAGGTGAAACCCTGTGTTCATCTGTCAGATCCAGGTTCAGGAACTGATCCAGATCCGGTTGCAGGGCAAGGTCCTGGTTTTTAGCTTGTTTAGGAGGATTTGATGTGTTCAGTGGATTAAAGCTACAGAGAGTCACGACTGTCTATGGGTGATGATGAGCCCACAGCAAGAACAACATACTAATGAAACTCGCCCCATGCTGTGACAGGAAAACCCACAAAACGTATTGGATGTCATTTACAAGGTCTGGGGGAAGGGGGTCTGAACAAATGGGACATTTAATAGCCTTGTCCTCGCTCCCCTCCCTTCCTCAGGAGTTACTGTGTCTGCCTGTAATGATTGTCCCCAGACATGACCACAGCCAGAGGATAATGATCCTTATGATGATGATGACAGGGCTGAGACAGTGTGAGACATAAAATAACAGATGGGTAGTTAGGAAAGAGAGGCAAGAGAGGAGGGAGGGGGAACAATAGTTGTTGTATATTCTTTTGATGATGAAATACAACCCCCCCCCCCGGGCACTATCATGCCAGGGGCACACGACATGGATTCTGTGACACCAGCAGGGATGATTAAAGTCTTGGTTCATCTGACTGATGCTCTGTATGGCCTCAACCAGGTGATATGTGTTTGTTTTGTGATTCCAAACATGATGGGAGTTGGAGAATGAGCTCCTGATCTTCAGCATCTTCAGAGAATGAGGTCTGAAGTTTTCATGCAAAGTAACCTAATGTAACTCACTAAGCTCGGGTATCTAAAGAAGCTACAGTAACTAAGGTAGCTAAGATAAATAAGGTATCTAAGGTAACTATAGATGTGAGGCAACTAAGTTAACCAGAGAAACTAAGTTACCTAATTCAGTTAGGCTGAACTTCAAGTAAATGACAATTACCTCTGTGCATTTAAAGCCTTACTCTGCTTCTCTTCAATCAAGTGTTCACATATCATTTATTTTCTGAATATGAAGTACATTAATATAAACTCTCTCTGTTCCAATATCAACAATCTTCTGATCCTATCTTCCCAACCCTAATTAGCTGGTAGCACACAACAACAATAACTTACACAACATTCTCAACTTTCTTGCCCTAGTAAAACATAGCCTGTTTCCCTCTCCTCAACTGCCCCCTGGTAAACCTGGCCTCTCCTCTCTTCTTCTCCTCATGTCTGCCATTTTTCATTCTTCACTCTCAACTAGAACTGTTCTATCACTATTCAAAACTGCAGCATCCTCTCATCTCACCTCACACACACATTTAACTCAAAACAGTCTCTATGAGTGTTACAGTAAAGTTACATCAAGGTATTTTACACAGAGCAGGTCTAGACCAAACTCTTTATAAAATGATTTAAAGAGACCCAACAGATCCCCCCACGAGCAAGCACTTGGCAGCTATCTGCCTCGACCGGTTAGGTTAAGAGTGGGGGGGAGAGAGAGCAAGCGTGAGAGAGGCATGGGGGAGGGTAGCATAGGGTGAGAATGAGAGCAGGGGAGGGGGATATTCAAAACAGGTGTAGGCAGGAATATTATACTGCATGCAAGTTCATGGAGATGATGCTGTAGTATGGAATTCATGAGGATAAGGGAGCAGCAGGTGTTGGAGGAACATAGGATGGTAATGACTCACCACCTGCAGGATGAGGACAGGGAGAGACAGAGATTTTGGGAGAACATGGTTAGTGAATACAGTACAAAAACTTAGACCTGGGAGAAATAGGGATTTCTAAGAAACATGGTTCTTGTCAGCGCATGCGGGGGGTTGGGGATGCTCAGTCCTTCCCCCAGCAGCCGAGTCCAATTGCAGCATAGCTAAACAGTAGGTGGACTTTAACTTTTTAACCATAAGCTCTGTCATACAGAAAGGTTTTAAGCCTGGTCTTGAAAATTGCTAAGGAGTCTGCCTCCTCGATACTGGAAGTTGGTTCCTAGGACAGTAAGGAACTAAACCTGGTTGACTTGCTGGGCTGATAGGAAGTGTCCACAGCATAATGAGAATGTTGGGGTAAAAGAAGCAAAATCACTGGAACATATTGAAATAATCCTGGGTATAGTGAATTGGGTATAGAATTAATCTTTGGGGTACAGGCCCCTGTAGTCAGACCATCTGGACACAGTTCATGCCAGAGGAACCGTTAGCTCTCAGGTTATATCATACGGTCCAAAGCACTGACCCCAATTAGTGTACATATTGATGTGAAGACATCAGTTTTCTTCCTTCATTCCATCGGCAGGACAAAGCCACTTAACAACCAGAATGAAAGTTTGTTTGCAAGTGATCAGACTGTTGAGGCCAGCTTTGAGGGGTATACTACAAAGGAAGCTCAACAGAGCCGGGCTTTCTTTGGGTGAGCTGGCTCGACAAAGCTGAAAATTGTCTGATTTCGTGCTGCATATTTCAGCCAAAATTATGATAATGGAGAGCTATGAAGAGTTCAGACCGATAAGGACAGCTAAAAGCAACACTGTTGCTACAAACAAGGCAAACAAGCAAACAAGAAGAAAAATAAGGGGAGAAAGACTGGATGGGGCCCGCTCGAGCAGATTACATAGGTTCAGAGGAGCTGGCCCTTGCAAACAATGAAGGATCCCCTCCGATCATGGAGGGGATACAAGGGGGCATTCAGTCAGACCCTGGTGCTGGCAGCTCCCCGCAGCAATTATTTGTCCTGGGTATGTATAAGTGCTTTGGAGGTAAAATACTAAATACATATTTATTGCTTGTCAGATGAGTAAAGTCTTAATCAAATTTACACTTGAGGGAGACACTGTAGTGTTCCTCAACCACCAGCACACACCTTTGATGGCCCCCACACAGAGGTAACTGTCAAAGTTTCCATGTACTCTTATCTTTGTTTGCTGTGTAGAATACACTTTATTAATTTCTCTTAAACTATTCCGCAGGTGGAGATTAATTATGAGTAGACACTTTCAGTGTATTCAGAGGTACCTTTGGGGTAGATATTTTAATATCTAAGTAAGAATTTAATTGAAAAATTTAAGTCATCCTTTTAAATTAGAAACAATACATTTTCTTGGTCATTCATGTCACAGGGAGAGGACATTGTGCAACCCTCCCTTCAGCCTGTGGCCTCCACCTCTAGGCCCACAGAAAAAAACAAGGGGTAAGGGTTTCATAATTTCAGTCCTATGTCTACTTTTTTAAAGTAATCCTTACCAAGAACACATAAGGGAATGATGAACACAGTACACCAACATAACTGAAAAGTCTGTCTCACTCATCTCTGTTCCTTGATGTCCGATTAATACATGTTGGAGCAGACAATATGAGGGTCCTTTTTAAATGAAATCTAGAACTGGATAATCAGAAAAAAGCTGGAAATCAAGAAACTAAAATTTGAGATATGAGTATGAGGAGTATGAAAATACTACACTGCAGTAAATGGTACTTTAAAATGTTTGGTTAAGCATGATTGACATTTTATACTTAAGACTTGGAGGATTTTTTATTGGGTGAAAAACTGCTGCTGATAGCTGCGTTACTGTAAGTGCATGGCTTTGTTTGGTCGCATTACTTCCATATGGTTCAACAACCTTGCATGTGTAACATATTACCTCAGCTGAGAATCTGTATCGCTCATAGAGAATATTGTCAGAAAAGGCCAACGGATCACTCCAGTCTGGAAAAACTCCCTCTCTCTGAAGAGCACCTCGAACAATTCCGGCACCTAAATCCACTGAATTTTCCAGAAACGGTGAGGTCATGTTCAAAGAGGATGATCGGTGAAGTAGTGATGGTAAACTCGATTCTTTTTACTGAATCAAATTTTTTATTTTTTTCACATAGATTTAATGCTGCTCTGCAAACACTAACGTCTCATTATGGCTCACTGAAATGAAATGAATTTTCTATGATGTTCCTGGAAACTTCTGGAGACATTGAGTCCTCTAGGACAGGACCTTTCCATGAGGCCAGCACAGTGCGAAGAGAAAGAAGCACCTGCTCAGACACTAAGCTTGAGTACACTGCAGCCCTTTGACTGATGCTCACCTAAAGTGGTGACTCTGTGCCAAAAAACTACTCTCTGTTAGTGTTACTGTCAACAGTCACATGATGAAGTCCTGGGTCCCACATCCGACAATGCATGTCCTGTCCAGGGACCTCCCAACCTGTCCAGGAAACACACACAAGATATTATAGTGATAAAGTAAGATTAACAGACTACTGCTACAAAATATTATAGAATATTAATGCATAATTACATGGAAATACAGACCAGACCCATATATCCTAACCTGAGGAGTTGTACGATTATTAAAGGACAGAAAAGGAAAAACCTTTCTCTTGAGCAAATTTTGGGATTTTTTTTTTTTTTTTTGCTTTTGAAAATATTGTCAGTTACTCCAGATAATTGTTCTCGTCCTTGGGTCTGCATGATTTCAGCTTAGCCAGAAGGACCAGAATTCAGTGTGGAGGAAGAACATGTTATCAGCACAGTTCATGAAGTGCTATATCTTTAATATTTGTTAATAATAAATTACTCACTCATACTGAACACCCCACTCTGCAGACAGATGTTATTATGAAGGCTTTGACAGAGAGGACGCTGTGTCTCCAAGAGACTGGATCCACATAACTGTGGAACTGAATTAAGTTAGGATTGGTCCGTGTGGCCTTCATTCTCTGATCCTGACATTCCTGCTCTGGTTTACTTCAGACTCCCATTACTGCTGTCAATATAGACCACTGTGGAACACTCAATTGGGTTTGTGATGCAGTTATGAATCGATCTTGTGCAATATAAACTATTGACCTCTCTGGATCCATGTCTTGAAATAGGATTTAGTTTGATTCAGATATACATCATCCACATGAAGAATACCCCCAGAGAATCAGGACTCCTGTTTAGGCCTGCGCACATGATCAGCAAACATGAGCTGACACGAAGAATACATTTGCCCTTCAGTGACCATTGGTTTTTAGGGCACAAATTTAATAAATATGTCAACAAATTTCAGTTAATGTTGCATCAATTGGCCAAATTGTAATTTCAGGGAAAGAGTGTGTCAACACTGAATACAACATACCAATGCTTCGCCTTCTTTGCCTTCCTGCCCTTCACAGGTGGACAATTATTGAGGATTTTTCATATTAGGAACGACTGTGTGTTTGTGTTTTGGCGGTGAGGGGGTGGGTGTCATATTGCAGAGGTGGAATCAGAGCACCACTTCTGATCCTACTACATCCAGTACATCTGTCCCTGTTGTCAGCATACAAAAACAGGGAGCAGCAGCAGAGCAAAGCTCTGTTTGCTGCAGAGGTCTTGCTCAGAAGAAAGAGGATAACCTGTGACTCCTGAGCCATTAGCACGTCACTGACAGATCCAGGAAATGGTAGATGGAGAGATGGACACAATGGGACATCCCCAGCAGGAACATGAGACATTGCGGAGCATGTCAGTGTTCAATGAGGTTTCATCATGTTGTCGGGTTCCTCAGGTTATTTACCAGGAAATCACACAACTACACTGACACATAGGTGCACTGGTACTGGAAAAGTCTTTTAAAGGCATCATGTAGTTGAGTGTAATTAAATGAGACAGTGTGAACTATACAACTGCACAACGAAACGGGGGTCGAATGTGCTCCAAGGTTAATGGGACAATGGTACAGAGCAGGTGAGCGTGATACAATCTTTTACATTACAGATTATTACAGATAATATTAAAAATTGAAATAAAAAACATCATACCTTGCTGTTTTGGATGGGTGGTTGGAGTCTCATGCATGCTCTCAGGTGATGTTTGTGGGTAATTTCATTTGATAGATATATTCATGGGCCGCTCTCTTTCTGGGATCGAACCGAATTTAATAGAAAGTTAAAACCATAACATTCCCAAGTCCAGACCAGGAGGCAGAGCTACTGTTTTCCTTTGTGCCCCAGTCAGAGCAGCCTGCCCAGAATAGCATAGAAGCCATGTCTATAGAAACTGTGTCTGTCTCCTGACCACCTAAATCCAGTCAATCTATTAAACCAAAAGTAAAAAGAAGAGGAACCTAAAACGAGAATTGAAATTAAAACTACCATCAAATCGGATCAATCGGATCATGTTTACATTTTGATAAAAATTAGAATATTAGATCACTATCATCAAAATCCCTATTAATTAATGATCTGATAACTGACCATCTTATTGATTTATTTTGTATCACTGCAACCCGACTGCAGCAGGATGAGTATGTCAGTATAAATGAATCTACACCCCCTACTCATGTTTATTTTCATATGAGTCGTACCATCAGTCGAGGGGAGGGGTGGCTGCACGTTTGCATGTTGTAACCATTCCTGTGTGGGTTCCCTCCCACCGTCCAAAGACATGCATGTTTGGGTTAATTGTGACTCTGAATTGCCAATGTACTGTTTGTCTTTGTGTGTTGTCCCTGTGATGGACTGGCAACCTGGCCAGGGCGTACCCCGCCGTCGCCTGGAACGCTGACTGTGATTGGCTCCAGCACCCCCCGCAACCTGATGTGAAATGAAATGAAAAAGCGATAGAAGATGGATGGATTTACAGTGGGTACAGAAAGTAGTCAGACCTCCTTACATTTTTCACTCTTTGTTACATTGCAGCCATTTGCAACACACAGAGCACCCCATTTTGATGGAAAAACACAGCAGACACAGTAGACATTTTTGCAAATTTATTAAAGAACAAAAACCAAAATATCACATAGCCATAAATATTCAGACCCTTTGCTGTGACACTCATATATTTAAGTCAGGTGTTGTCCATTTTTTCTGGTCATCCTTGAGATGGTTCTACATATTCACTGGAGTCCAGCTGTGTTAAACTGATTGGATTCTTATATTCAATTTGCTTTTCCCAGCATGTGAATGAACTCACTCACTGTTTCAATCCCAACCTTGATCTGGTGTTAACATATGGCATTGAAATTGACCAGTTAATAATATTTCCCCACAACCCTCTTCTCTACTACCACTATTTTGATTTTATAACAAATACCTGTAAAGCATCTGGGAAAAATTTGAGCTATAGCAGATGTTTATCTGAAAATATTGTGGCCAAATTTAAGGAAACTATTTTATCGTCATTTGCTAGACTGCAATGCCTAAATTCGACAGAGGACTTCTCCCCTACACAGATTGATGACATTGTCAATAGCACTATGGCCTCACTGTGTTAAAATCTTGATTCTGGGGCTCCTCTGAAAAAATAACTAATAAAACATAAGAGGCTGGCACCTTGGTATAGCTCCTAAGTTTGTGCCTTTCAGCAAATGTCACAAAATTGGAAATTAATTGGTAAACCAGTAATGTAGATGAATTTTACTTAGCCTGGACAGAAATCTTAAAAACGTTGAACTCTTTGCAGTGCCAGAACTTCCTTCTTTTCAGGATTGATAGAAGAACACAAGAACAATCCCAGGTTTCTCTTCAGCAGTGTAGCCAGGCTGACAGAGAGTCAAAGCTCAGCTGAACCACTGATTCCTTTAGGTTGGCATGGATGATTTTAATGGGTTTTTATACGAATAAAATTATAACAATCAGAGATAAAATTCACCAGCCTTTACCTACATTTGGCATTTGTCCACTATCAAATGCAATATCTTCTGAATGACATTTAGAGCTGATACCTACCAGGCTATTTAAAAATGTTATCCCACTCTCACATGCACATTCTGATTTTATCAATTTGAGTTCATCTCTAGATAATGTACCACAGCCTTTCAAGATTTCTGTTATTAAACCTGAAAACCCTAATCTTAATCCAGATATTTTGGCTAATTATAGACCCATTTCTAACCTCCCTTTCATTTCTAAAATTCTTGAAAAAGCAGTTGAAAAACAATTATGTGCACATACATAGGAATGGCATCATAGCACAGAAAGAGCACTGGTTACCAAAGGTTACCAATGACATTCTAATTGCTTCAGACAATGCTTTGGCCTCCATACTTGCCCTGTTAGATACACAGTGGACAGGTTGCCAGTCCATTGCAGGCCAACACATAGAGACAGACAGAGATGAACAACCATTCACACTGTGTCTGTGAAGGTTCTCAGTCATCCAGGTCATCTTAGTCATGGAGTCTTAGGAGGATGCAACTGAACTTTTTTATCTTGTTTCTAGACATTCTGCCTCTCATACAAAAGGCTTCTTCAGTTAGTAGTAGTAAAAAGTCAGGTTCTTGTAGGGGACAGCTCAGGACTGGCAGTCCTCTTCAGTCACTGTTCTCCAGTTGTAGTGGGTCTGGGCTGGAGGAGGGGGTGGGGAAAGAGGTTACCAAGTTCACCATTATTACACCATTAGTTCACGATCACCGCTCACCAAACTCAGAAATTTCACTTCTTTTTTTGTCTGTTAGTTTTGCCTTTTTTTCTTTTCTAATTTTTCTTGTATATATTAAAAATGATAAAAAGAATAAAAGTACTATAAAGAGAGTTGGCCTATAATTTAAAAAGACTGGTTAAAAAAGTCATAGAAATAAGTCAAATAAATAGTTATAATAAAAACCCTAAACCCTAAAATACATTGTGTGTGATCTCAGTATTTGACTAGGACAGACAGGGGGGAGCAAGTGAAGGATGGTTTTCAGCCCTGTAAATGTATTATTCTCAAGAACAGCAATCCTTTCTTGTAGGGTCATGAGGCCAGAGAGTTGGTGGGTGTATTTATTGCTTGTGTATTTAAGCAGTCTGTAGCACATTTTGCTGGCAGTCGTCTGGATTACCTGGAGTTTTGATAGTTGTGCAGTCCCTGTGCTGCACCAGGCAGGCACTCCATATTCAAATAGTGGTCTAATGTATGACTGATACACCCTTACAGCTGTCTCAGGGTTTGCTCCACCACCTTTTCTGCATAGGACTTTAAGGTGGTTCAGTCTCCGCCTTGCTTCTTTTTCACTTTCACCTATGCGTTCTGACCACTGCATGTTCTCCTGGAATGCCACTCCAAGAAACTTTGCTGTTGGTTTGATCTGGAGACTTTGTCTGTATAGTTTGAGATTTATATTTTTATTTTTGTGTGAATGTTTTGAGACACATTGTGTTTTTGAGGGATTTAGTTTGACCCTCCACATATTGGCCCAGGTTTCCATCTCTGAAATGCTTCTCTGAAGTTCTTTGGCAGCATATTGAAAATTTTTTTTGTTGATGTCCAATAGCAAAGGTCATCATCAAACTGGGAAACTTGACTTTGTCCTCTGGGTGGGTAATAGATGTCACTGAAATATATTAAAAATAACATGGGACTGAGGGCTGAGCCTTGGTGTATGCTGGCTTCTGGGGTGAACCTGCTAGCGGATGATGCTGCCACTCTCACCACAATCTCTCTCTGGGTTAAAAAAAACTTTTTAAAAGCACCACCATTTGCAAAGGGTATAGACGTCTGCAAGAATAGTTAAAAACTCGACTGATGTTTCTTTAATGAGCCTGTTGTCCACTGTGTCTTCTCCAGGGGCTTTCACTTTGAGCTTCTTGAAGTGCTCCTGGAGTTCAGTTATTGTGACTGCTTTGATTAGTGGATGATTGATTTCAAAATTTTTAATGGGTAAGTGAGTGGGTAGACAGATCTGGCGCTCCACTATTTCCTTCCACTCTGGGTCAAAAAAGGGGTCATCTGGACACAAATGTACATTTTGAAGGTGGTCTTTAAAAACATTTGCCTTTTCTATTTCTTCATCAATCATTTGGCCATAATGTGTTAAAACTGTGATTCTTGACTAATTTTTCTTTCCATTAAGCTGACTGATTTTCTGCCAGAATGTTTTGGGGTTTACGTCATTGCTTAAAACCCTATAAAATTTGTTCCATGTCATTTCGCGTTCCTTCCTGATTGCTTTCCGTATTTGTGTTTGTAGTTGGTTAACTTTTTGTTTGCTCTCAGGAGACCTTGTTTTCTTGAATTCTCTTCGTAGTCTTCTTTTCATTTTAATAAGACGTATCAGAGAAAGTGGGAGAGTGTTTCGTGTTATGTCCACAGAATTTTCTCTGGCAATGAGGAGTATCTGTCCAAGCAAGGTACATCTTTGATACATGGCAGAAGGTTCTGGATCACATGGAGGAAGTTGGAGACTTTGGTTGGTTTGGTTCAGTTCTGAGGGTTACCCAGGTATTTAACCCAGAGCCGGTGAGGACAGTCACCAAAAATGAGGACATAGGTGAAAACAACCAGCCTTGGGAGGGGTCCTCTGATATAGACTGCCTACAGAAACTGGAAAAGGACCATATAATTAATCGTCCCACCTATTACCATCTGTACCCTGGACGGGATCTTGGCCTCCCCAAGATCCACAAGGAAGGACTGCCAATTAGGGCCACTGTCAGTAGCATCAACACCATACCACGTCCAAAACTCCATAGATTTTACAGACAAGGTACAAAGCCTCACTCTTGCATAAGAATAAGCCATGGTCTCCTTTGGTATCACTTCTCTTTTTGCATGCATATCCACGAGTGAGGCAGTAGAGACTGTTAGAAAACAGTGCAAACACAGCCCTCTACACACCAGAACTAAATTCAACCCTGATCAAATTTATACTGTTCTGCACCTCTGCCTTTCCACAATATACATCAAATACAATGATGTTTTTCACAGACAGAAAAACAGACTCTCCGTAGAGTCTCTGCTCCAAACTGACCAACTTGTCAGGCCAGGACTCAGATGCAGAGGCTTTGTAAGACACAGACTTTATTCTTGGCAGCAATGATCTCAGACCCAAGTGAAAAAAGGAAACGGCTATGAAACATTAACCTAAAAGGGATGTCACAAGGAAAAAAAGGGGGAAAACAAAAAACACTCCGTAGGGAGGAAAAACCTGACTAATAAAACAAGAGAAACTCACTCACGCTACTAAGCGGAGGATCAAGGTAATTCTATGAAAACGTTATTAAAATTCAAAATCACTCTTAACGAGGAAAACACAAAAGCTATGAACATTAATCTATCCAAAGAATTTACAAACAAAAAGTCACTCATGCAGAGGAAAGAATAAAAGGCTATGGGGAAAAAGGGCTAACTCTGGTATAGAAATTACAAACAAAAATTCACTCAGTCGAGGACCAAACGCTTACACAAAGAAACGAGGGCTGTGGCATGGACGTCGCGCTGGTGTGAGACATGAATCGACGACACACTGGCACAAGACAAGGGGAAGACAGACTATTTGAACTGTGGGGGAAAATGGGGAACAGGTGGAGACAATTGTTAATCATGAGGGCACACAGGAGACATGAGGAATGGCAAGTGTTCTGAAACGAGAGGAGAGTTAGGCATTTCAAAATAAAACAGGAAATGACGAGACACAGTAAGCCCAGACAAGACAACCTCACCATGGTGTGACACAAGTGGGGCTTAACACCACTCTGTGCAACTGGACCGTGGATTTTCTAACTAATCGCACACAGAGCATCAGAGTGGACAATAATACTTCCTCCACTCTTGTCTTCAACACAAGGGCCCCCCAGGGCTGTGTGCTGAGCCCCCTGCTCTACAGTCTGTTCACCCATGACTGCTCTGCCTCTCCCTCCTCCAACCTCATTGTCAAGTTCGCTGACGACACCATAGTTCTCAAACTGATTACTAATGATGATGAAATGGATTATTGGGATGAGGTGCAACAGCTTGTGTCATGGTGTGACAACAATAACCTGGCCTTGAACATCAAAAAGATCAAGGGAATCCTTGTGGACTTTGGCAGGAATGGACTTAAAAACCACAGACCTCTCTCGCAGAACATCCTGCGTGACCGCCACCATCCTGCTCATCATTTGTTCCATCTGCTGCCCTCTGGTAGAAGGTACAAGGCCATACAGGCCCGAACAACAAGATTCTCCAATAGCCTGTATCCTCAGGCTACTGAACACTGCTGCCCCTCTCTGTCCCCCTCCCACGGACAATAACCACATCCACTAACAATAGTATGAACTGGACTTTGCATTGCTGTACTATGTCAATATCTCCATGTATCTGCTATGATGTTGCACGGATGCCATAATCGGCAAAATGTTTACAGTGGGTTATTATGGGGTCATTAATGGAGATTCTGGGGTTTAAGCACCTGTGGCACTGTTAATACTCTAAACTTAATTTTGTTGTACTCTGTGACAATGACAGCAAATTCCTGAATCTCTTGAACAACCCTCATCGAAAAAATTCAGGAAGAAGAAACAGTGGAAAGGCTGCAGGACTACGTTGAGTGCTAACACCGACTCGTCATGAGGAAGACCAGCAATGCAGCGACTCCATCTTCCAAAAGAAGCTGACCATCTGTTATGTTTTGAGTTTCTCTGTCATGGTTTGAGTTTTGGTCTAGTTTGTGTTTCACTGTTGGGGTTTGAGTTCTGTCTAGTGTGCTCGGTTTGTGTTGTCACTTCCTGTTTTATTTTGTTGTGTGGCCGTTGCTTTACTTCTTGGTTGTTCTCTCCTGTTTCTCCTCTTTCTGTTTAGTCCGTGTCAGATCATTTTCGCTTGTCACTGGTGATGTTGTCTCTCTGGTGTCCATCTTTTATTTAATTGAGCCATTCATTCTAGATTTGATCAATCTGACTTTATTTCTGGGTTATGTACCTCAGGCACTAAAATCACTGAGAAAGCTGTATAGCAAAATAACTACATGACCATCTGGATGGGAAAAGTTTGTTTGAAGAGTTTCAATCAGGATTTAGAGCCCATCATAGCTCAGAAACAGCGCTGGTGAAAGTCTCCAATGACATTCGAATGGCTTCAGACAATGGATCAGCCTCCAATCTTCTTCTAGATCTCAGTGCTGCATTCGACACCATAGATCATAATATTTTACTACAGATACTGGAACATGAAATTGGAATTAAAGGAACTGCACTAAGGTGGTTCAAATCCTACTTATCACATAGACATCAGTTTGTTCACGTTAACAACAACTCCTCCTCATGTACTGTAGTCAGTCATGGAGTCCCGCATGGGTTCGGTACTTGGACCAATCCTCTTTACACTTTATCTGCTTCCTCTAGGCAACATTATCAGGAAACACAGCATCAACTTCCACTGCTATGCAGACGATACTCAGCTGTACCTATCAATGAAGCCAAATGAAGTCACTCAGACAGTCAGACTGCAGGCATGTCTTGAAGACATAAAAGTCTGGATGACTGCAAATTTTTTACTTCTCAACTCTGACAAAACAGAAGTTATTGTACTCAGCCCTAAGCACCTCAGAAAAATACTATCTAATCATCTCATCAGTCTGGACGGCATCACTTTGGCTTTCAGCTCCACTGTAAGAAACTGGAGTAATTCTTGACCAGGAGACGTCCTTTGTCCCTCACATTAAACAAGTTAGTCGGGCAGCTTTCTTCCACTTGAGAAACATTAGGAAAATCAGAAACATCCTTTCTCAGGATGATGCAGAAAAACTAGTCCATGCATTTGTAACTTCTAGGCTGGACTACTGTAACTCATTGCTATGGATGTCCAAACAAATCTCTAAAAGCCCTCAGTTAATTCAGAACGCTGCTGGACAAATATTAAGAGGAACTAGGAAAAGAGATCATATCTCTCCTGTGTTAGCTGCTCTTCATTGGCTGCCAGTAAAATATAGAGTAGAATTCAAAATCCTTCTTTTACATATAAAGCTCTTAATGGCCAAGCTCTATCTCAGAGAGCTCATAGTTCCTTACTGTCCTAGCAGGCCACTCCGCTCTCTAGATGGAGGTTTACTTGTGGTTCCTAGAGTCTCCAAGAGTAAATCTGGAGGCAGATTGTTCAGTTATCAGGCTCCTCTTCTATGGAACCAACTTCCAGTATCGGTCTGGGCGGCAGACTCTTTTTCAAGACCAGGCTTAAAACTTTCCTGTATGACAGAGCTTATAGTTAAAAAGTTAAAGTCCTCTACTCTTACGCTATGCTGCATCTCCCTCCCTCCCTCTCCCTCTCTCCTTCCCTCCCCCCTGCATGTGCTGATAAGAACCATGCTTCCCCGTTTCTTCCAATTCTAAGCATTTGTACTGCATTTACTAACCATGTTCTACTAACCAAGTCTCTGTCTCTCCCAGTTTCTCTCCTCTCTCTTCCTGTCCTCATCCTGTAGGTGGTGACTCATCACCATCCCATGTTCCTGCAACACCTGCTGGTCCCATATTTCATGAATACTACAGCTCAACTCCATGAACTTCATGCAGCAACATGTTCCTGCGTACACCCCCCCACCCAATGCCTATCTCACTCTCTCTCTCGCTCTCTCTCTCCCACTCTCAACCCAACCGGTCGAGGCAGATGGCCGCCCCCCCCCCCCCTCCTCTCTCTCTTGTCCTCATCCTGCAGGTGATGAATCATCACTACCCTATGTTCCTGCAACGCCTGCTGCTCCCACATCTTCATGAACTCCATACAATTTCTCTCTCTCTCTCTCTCCGCCGCCCCACCACCAAGCCTGGTTCTGAGGTTTCTGCCTCTTAGAGGAAGTTTTTCCTTGCCACTGTTGCCAAAGTGCTTGCTCATTGGGGGATCTGTTGGATCTCTTCAAATAAATTTATAAAGAGTTTGGTCTAGACCTGCTCTATATATAAAGTGCCTTGATGTAACTTTGTTATGATTTGGCGCTATACAAATAAATCTGATTTGATTTGATTTGAAATGCGCATGTGCTTGTGCAGTGATTGTTTTGAACTCACAAAATAAGAATTACTTCATATTTGAAAAAAAAGTGTGTAGAAAAATAAATCGATTTATTAATTTATAAAAAAAAACCCAAACATTTAATTTAAGCTTTTGTTTTGTTTTTATTTCTCCAAAATGACACAGTTAAAATGCTTAATACTGAGTGAGGGAGTAGTCAGGAGGGTCCTAAGGTCACCTGTACCAACCATTGTGAGAACTTATGTGCCTAAGTGTTGTTACTGCACATTAAAAATTGTATTTTAGTCATTACAATGAATGTGTGAGCTTGACTGATTGCCTTTGTATTACCAACGTCTTATTTTGAATACCGGAAGTAATCTCGCTCGGTATTGAATTAACATAAGTTCCATGACACGGACACACTGAAAATGTTGGTACGGCTGGTTTGACTCCGCAAAGACAAATGTCGACTCACTTGACCGCAGTCTTCTTCAACAGCTTCTTCACAGCACTTATAGATGGTATCTATCCCACAAGTGGACAGAAACAGTAGGGCAGTTTGTAAACACAATCATCCGATATAATAAAGCAGTATATGAGTGATTTTGGTCTTTGCAGAGCTTGGCGGTCACGTCACCCCACGCTGAAGGAATACACCTACTACTCACCAGTCCACCACTCTTATTCCCATTTAGACCACTATTTAATTAGTAATTCAATTGTGAAGGATGTCTTTGACACCAAGATCCACCAAAGCGAATGTCAGAATCCTTCACAGAGTAAAACTGTTTCAGCACAACAAGGCACCAGGAGCATTCATACTGCCTGCCACCTGATGAACAGAAGAGGTTAAAAAAAAAAAAAAAAAAGAAAGAGAGGATCATTAATCAGTTACCCCAGCTAAGATAATCAACTCACCTGGCACTGCTCCTGCAGAGCCAGTCCTGCCCTGCCTCCCTCTCCTGCAGCTGACACCCAAGCCCCACCCACCTCCACATACCCCCACCGCCTGACTCAGGCCTTAGGTGTGTGCAGGAACGGCTCTCCACAGATGATTTGTTTTACCTTCTCAAATGCCAGCTGAAACTGCTCCATCAACTGGACAGGATTTGAGCCCCGTTTACAGGTGAAGTCAGTCAAGGGGCCTGCCAGGTCCGCAAAGATCGAGATGAACCTCCAGTAATAACCAGCCAGCTCAAAGAACCACCTCACTTCCTTTTTGGTCTCAGGCCTCGGTAGGCTGCAATCGCTGCGGTTTTATCCACTTGGGGCCGCGACTGTCCACCGCCCAAGTAGTACCTCAGATTTCGTACCTCTCTCCGTCCAAGCCCCACTTGCCTCTGTAACTCCAGTACCGCCATCACGTTCACATGGAGTGGAGAAAGCCGTTTGAAACTGTGAGACATCATTCACCTTACAATAATCCACCAAATAGATCCATCATTCTTCAGCACAAGAACAATTGGGCTACTTCAGGCACTGTGGGATTCTTCTGTGACACCCATCACCAGCATGGCCTTTAATTCTTTCTAAACCATTTTCCTTTTGTGTTCATGTAACCAATAGGGCTGTGAAGACACAGTCACACCCGGGTGAGTTTCGACATGGTGCTGTATGAGGTTAGTGCGCCCCGACAAAGGAGAGAACACATCTGCTTTCTGATGGTGAGAGATGGTTATCACAAGGGAGCGACGCTGCTTGAGTGGATTTTCGTTAAAGTATTTTCTGACAGCTTCTTGGAAACAACAACTGGGTTACTTCTTCTGTTTGAGTGTCACGACTCACTTGATAGTCTGTCACTGATCAATGAGAAGTGGGGATATGACTGTGCTATCTCAGGGTGCACCAAATGACCATTAATTTTTATCAATTGGTCAAAAGCAAAGTGTGAAGTATCATCTTGAGATTATTCAAGTGGAAAATCTTCCATGTAGGACAGTATGGGACCCTGTGGTATCTCAGTCTCACTTTCAGCTCATGCTGAACCTCCCTGAGCCTCTCCTTATTACCCTCCTTGAATGCCAGTTTTTTCTGGTTAAGAAGCTGCTTGATGGCACTACTGACCCAGGGTTTATTACTGGGTAACAGTGAACAGTCGTCACCGGTACCACAGTGTCCCTACAGAAGTTAATGTAGTCAGTTAGAGTGTCCACCCTCCTGTCCATGTCCAAGTTGTAGTCATGTGGCTCTAGGAGTACAGTCCACTCTGTACATTCAGAACAGGCCCTGAAATCCTCACTGGTCTCCAGCGACCATTTCCTGACTGAGCAGGTGGTAACAGGCAACTTTAAAACACAGGGTTTGTATATGGGCTGAAGAAAGACCAGATTGCGATCAGATCTGCCAAGAGGTGGTAAAGCAGCAGAAGTGTAAGCTTCCTTTGCATTTCCATAAAACAAGTCCAGGGTCTTGTTTTCCCTTGTGGGACAGTCCACATACTGAACAAATCCAGATGGGACAGATGGGAGGAGGGGATAGTGTTGTTATTATTACAATGAATGTTGCTAAGATTCAGAACAAGCACCCTAGTGCAGTCTCATGAATGATGTCATGAGATGTTACATGTTGCCCATGGAGGGAAGTAAACAACAACAGTGATGATGTGCGAAAACATCCGTGGTACATAAATGGTCTAAGACCAACTGCCAGCAGATCTTGTCCTTGATGTTAACATGACCATCTATTGGTTACCAGCAGCATCAATCCCCCACCTTTGTTTTTACCGGTCACCTTGGCGTTCCTGTCTGCTCGCACAGTGGAGAAGCCAGGTAGGTTCACACCGGAGTCAGGCATGTTGTCATTCAGCCATGTCTCCATAAAGCACATGAGACTACACTCCCTGTACATTCTCTGGGAACTCACCAGTGCCATCAACTCATCACACTTGTTGGGGAGCAAGTTGACGTTCCCCATAAGGACTGATGACAGAAAAAGCTTATATCTCCAACTCCCGGCCTTTAGCTGCTCTGCAACTTCTGAATGGCTTCCTCAGTTCAGTCGGTATCGTAAGTCTGATTCCGCAACAGGTTCTTCTCACAGCCAATAGCTCGTCCCTGGTGTACACAACTTTACCCATAGCTGTGTCCATCATGGAAAATTTAAATACAGTCATGCAATACACTAACAGACAGGAGCTACACAGGCTTGCTGCCACTCTGACCAGAGTATGACGCAAAATTTCAGTCAGCATCTCGGCAAAGGTCATCATTGGTTGAAGGTGCTGCTCGTTGGGCATACCTGCTGCGCCCCACGTTGGGAGCCAGTGTAGCAGGTTCACTGCTAATGGGGCTCTTCCCAGCAAAGACCACAGAAAAGCAGAGCTCAGTGGGACCTTTATTTAAACACAAAATACTGCTAAACAAACGTGTTGGTCCTGAGCCTCTGCCACTCTCTCCATGTGCTCTCCAGTCCAGCCACTATTGCAGACAGAAAGAGAATCACCCCAGCTGAGCTAATCAACTTCCGCAGAGCCAGCCCTGCCCTGCCTCTTTCTCCTACAGCTGACACCTAAGCCATGCCCACCTCCAAAGTAGTGTATGCAATTGAATGTGTAGAGGAGTGCCTTTATACTCCCTATCTTTATATAGTGAAAACCAAACAGCCCCTCCACCGACGCATGGCACAACACAGGAGAGCCACCTTCTCGGGACAGGACTCAGCTGTACATCTGCATCTTAAGGAGAAAGGTCACTCTTTTGAGGACTCCAATGTCCATATTCTGGACAGAGAAGTCAGATAGTCTGAAAGAGGAGTAAAAGAGGCCATCTAGTGTGATGCCAACAAGCATTTGGCAACAGTGGCAAAGAAAAACTTCCTTTAAGAGGCAGAAACCTCGGGCAGAACCAGGCTCAGGGGGGTGGGAGTGTGGGAAGAGAGAGAGAGAGTGAGGGAGAGGTATAGGCAGGAACATGTTGCTAAATGAAGTCCATAGAGATGAGCTGTACTACAGAATTCATGAAGATATGGGACCAGCAGGCGTTGCAAGGAACATGGGACGGCGATGAGTCACCACCTGCAGGATGAGGACAGGGAGAGAGGAGAGGAGCTGGGAGAGACAGATACTTCTGGGGAACATGGTTAGCAAATGCAGTACAAATGCTTAGAATTGGAAGAAATGGGGAAGCATGGTTCTTATCAGCGCATGCAGGGGGGAGGGAAGGAGAGAGGGAGAGAGAGGGAGAGAGAGAGAGAGCGAGAGAAAAAGAGAAAGAGAGAGAGAGTGAGCACAAGAGAGAGAGAGAGAGAGGGAGAGGGAGGGAGGGAGATGCTCAGTCCTTCCCCCTGTAGCCTAGGCCTATAGCAGCATAGCTAAAGAGTAGAGGGCCATTCAGAGCTTTATATGTTAACAGAAGTATTTTAAATTCTACTCTATATTTTACTGGCAGCCAATGAAGAGCAGCTAACACGGGAGAGTTGTGATCTCTTTTCCTAGTTCCTGTTAATAATAGTACTGCAACTGAAGGCCTTTCAGAGATTTGTTTGGACATCCAGATAGTAACGAGTTACAGTAGTCCAGCCTAGAAGTCACAAATGCATGGACTAGTTTTTCTGCATCATCCTGAGAGAGGATGTTTCTGATTTTCCTAATGTTTCTCAGGTGGAAGAAAGCTGCCCTACTGACTTGTTTTATATGAGGGACAAAGGACATGTCCTGGTCAAAAATTACTCCAAGGTTTCTTACAGTGGAGCTGGAAGCCAAAGTAATGCCATCCAAACTGTTAAGATCTGATAAATAGGATTGGAACCACCTTAGTGCAGTTTCTTTAATCCCAATTTCATGTTCCAGTCTCTGTAATAAAATATTATGATCCATGGTGTCAAAAGCAGCACTAAGATCTAAAAGAAGTATGGAAGCTGATCCATTGTCTGAAGCAATTAGAATATCATTGGAGCGCTGTTTCTGTGCTGATGGGCTCTAAATCCTGGCTGAAACTCTTCAAACAAACCGTTCCCATCCAGGTGGTCGTGTAGTTGTCTTGTCTACGGCTTTCTCAATGATTTTAGAGATAAATGGAAGGTTCGATATGGGTCTATAGTTTGCCAAAACATCTGGATCAAGATTCGGCTTTTTAAGCTGGGGTTTGAGATGACTCTGGTCTTAAGAGCCTGAGGTACATAACACAAAGATAAAGCCAAATTAATTAGATCTAGAATGAAAGGCTCAATTGAAAAAAACCAAAAAACCTCTTTAAACCTCTTTAAAGAGGCTAGTTGGTACTGGGTCTAAAAGACAGGTTGACAGTCTGGATGATGAAACTACAGAAGCTAGCTCTGAGAGATTCAGAGGTGAGAATGACTCCAGATGTAAAAGAGGCGTTGCAGTAGATTCGGGAGTTTCTGTATTCAGTAAAAGATATTGAATAATGTAGGTAAGAGCTGATGAATTCTTTCTCTGATTATGAGAATTATATCTGTAAAAAAGTCAATGAAATCGTCGCTGCTTAGAGCTAAGGGGATCACTGGTTCAACTGAGCTATGACTCTGTCAGTCTGGCTACAGTGCAGAAGAGAAACCTGGGGCTGTTCTTGTTTTCTTCTATTAGTGCTGAGTAATATGAACTTCTAGCACTGTGGAGATAGGGATATGATAGGGTTTCTGAGTATGGCCCAGGTGGACGGTATACTGTAACTAACAGAACTGGTTTTTTATCTTTCCAGTTTGAGTGGGAAAGACTAAGCGTGAGGCTGAGAGTGATTAGTAGCCTTGATTGAAATATTGCAGCCACCCCCTCTCCTCAACCTGTGGTAAGAGGGATATGAAAATTAACATTAGTGGGGGGTGTAGCTTCATAAATACTGACATACCCATCCTGCTGCAACCAGGTTTCAGTTATACAAAATAAATCAATACGATGATCAGCTATGAGATCATTAACTAGGAGAGATTTTGATGATAGTGATCGAATATCCAACAGTCCACATTCAATTGCAGCGTTATTTGAGACCAAATTTGTAGCTGTTTTGATTTCAGTTAGATTTTTGTTTTTAGCTCCTCCTCTGTTTAATTTGGGCTTAGTAACTTTTCCAAATTTAGGTGGTCAGGGGACAGACACAGTTTCTATGGAGCTAAACATAGACAGAGACTCTATTCTATTCTCAGCAGGTGACCGCTCTGACTGAGGCGCAGAGGAGCGTGTTAAACTGTGGCTCGGCCTCCTGGTCTCAACTCGGGATTGTCAGGGTTTTGGATTTCTAATAAAATCGGCCATATTCCTAGAGTAGCCCTGTCCACGGTGGGATGGACACCATATCTCCCCAGAAAGACTTCCAGTTATCTATGTAGCCCACGTTGTTTTCGGGACACCACCATGACAGCCAGCGGTTAAATTGCAACATGAGGCTGTACATGTCATCACTGGTTCGATTGGGGAGGGGGCTGGAGAAAAGTACAGTGTCCGACATCGTTTTAGCAAAAGTACACACCGATTCCACATAAATTTTTGTGTCTTCCGACTGGTGAAGTCAGGTGTCATTACTGCCGACGTGAATAACAATATTAGCATATTTATGTTTACCCTTAGCCAGCAGTTTCAGATAAGACTGTATGTCGCCTGCTCTGGCCCCCGGGATACACTTCACTATGGCTGCCAGTGTCGCTAACTTCAAGTTCCTCTCCCCTAGGAGCAGTTCCAATGAGCAAGCAGGTGGGCAGGCGACACACCTGTTTTCCATTGTCATCAGTCTCAGTTAAAAGCCCAGTTTCTCCAGTCACTCATCGTCAGATCGTCCAGTTTACAATGCAGTATTCTGCGTTAAGACTCTCAACGCCTCCAGTGAATTTTGTTAAACAGTGTTCCCACTGTGTGATTTTTGTGACTCATCTTGTTTTTTTTCCTGTGATCAAGAATCCACCCCGCTCGCCAGCATCCTACCTGTATCAGCTGGATCCGTTCCTGACCTTCACTGTGCCACCCCCTGCTCCCCTTCTCCGTCCTACCTCATTGCCCGGCCTCGCTGCACTGCCTCGCTACCCAGCCTCACCGGTGACTCCATTAAAAAAAAAAAAAACAAACTGATTCCTGTCTCAGAGTCTCACATTTGGCTCCACTCTCAGCTGCAATCCTGACACTAGCACCATGCAGTGTTGACACTGTTAATCTTCTGAAGGTTTAATATCTGTAACTTGAAAATTCTACATGTTGTGAAGTCAAAATAATAATAATAATAATAATATTAATAATAATAATAATAATAAACCTGAATTTAAAAATTACCCACTGCTATATTTCAGCCAAATTTATAATCCAAATTACCCTTCTACCCTTTGTAGAAACTTTTCTTTTTTGGAGAATTGTTTTCATTTAACCTTTTTATGATGACGTGAAATAATAAAAAATATGAATGACACATCGCTATGGAAAGAGTCCCTGGGTGGGAAATATAGAACTTCAACTGACAGCAAAACACGTCTGTGAAGATTGGCCATATATATTAACGAGGGGTGACCGCATACTCGGCTGAAACGAGTGCGGATATAGCAATTCTGACGAGTACGAGTACCATACGAATAATACGAGTCAATCGATATCGATATTTACAACTACCTGATCGAGTCCCCCGGTAAGATCATCATTTAACCTAATAGCGATAAAAGTTATGCTACATCCACACTAGTACATCATCACTTCAAAATAGCTTTTCCTACCCCAAATGATTCAAATCTGCTCCACTTCATGGAGTTATGGAGTAAAAACGTGATTCGAAACAATAGCGGTACTGTATGCTGCCCGCATCGCGTTGATCATTCTCACTGTTTCTTCTTCTTCTTGCTCTTGCTCGTCTTAGCTTGGTGTAAATTAAGCTGTAACTAAAATATATTGAGGCTTGCATCAAATATAGCAACTTCTGATCAACCCATATCAATTTCAGGTTTAAAAATACAACTTTCGTATAACCCACTTCCGGTTTAAGTCCCACCCCTTCTGAGTACAAACACAGATAATGTAAAAGATTGAACAGATGCGGATCTGTGTGTGCGTGCACACGTCTGTCTCTGTTTGTGTGTGTATGAGTCACCCCTAATGAAGGTTGTTGGTCATCACACAGAACGAATAAATTACTGGTCGTGATTTGTCATGATTAGAGGTCCAGGAGAAAAAAATTACCAACAACGAGGTTTAATAGGACACAAAGATGAAGCATTTTCAGACATTGTCTGACTGTTCATTCTCTAACTTAATCACATTTGTGTCTGTTAGTTTTTGCAGAATTTTTTATTAAGTCAGTGTTGTTTCTTTCATAGATGGTGTGTTGGACAGAGAGTATCAGAAGAAGCAGGGAGAGACAGCTTTTGTACCTTCTCTTCCAAAATAACACATAATTGCTGTTTCACGATGTAATGTGTTTAAATGGCAGCTCCATTTGAAGATGACCCAAATGACAAGCAATTAAGTATAATTTGCACATATTATTAATAGAAGGGTGTGATGGTGTGGTGCTAATCATCAGTTGGATTCAGTGCTGAAAACAGCCAATGAGCTCAGAGATCACACCAACAGTACAATGACCTGAGGTTTGCTTCTGTTTGACTGAAGTGACCACTAGAGCTGAATGTTTCCTGCTCTCTAAAGATCTTTACATTTTCACACGTGACCAAAAGTAACACAACAATAATCTGATCTTTGTGGTTCACTCAGTTTTTTTCTACAGCACAGAGGGGCCACAGGCACACATGACTGTTGTAGCAGCAACACTTTTTCTTTCTACAGTTTATACACAACAGCAGTGCTAGCACTTTATATATGGTCTAAAGGACAATTTAAGATTCAACAAGGAGCTTGTGTTGCTCTATGAGATGTTATAGACCCATAACTTCAACAAGTCCAGGTCAGACACATAATGTATTTAACGCAAATTTGTTGTACCTCAGCTGACACAACTCATCTGACAGGAAAGTGGTGCTCAGAACCAGTGGTGGACAAAGTACACAGATCCAGTATTTGAGTCAAAGTACAGATCCTCCTGTTCAGATGTGACTCCAATCAAAGTGAAAGTAGCTGAGTTAAACTCTGACTTGATTTTATTAAGTATTACTTAAGTATTGAGTATTCATAGTAGTTTTCATCACAACACAATGTGTCCTGAAACAGCACATTCAAAGAAATCAAAAGGATTAACACTGTAAATGTCTAGTTCTTTTCATTAAAAGAAAACCAGCCCTGTTCAAAATGAAAATGCTCAGTAAAATAACACAATAGACGCACATGAGCAACACGTTTTTGAAATTCTAGAATGCAAATGTAGCAAGTACTTCATAGAAATACAGTGAGGTAAAAAGTACAATATATGTCTTTCAAATGTAGTGGAGTAAAAGTACAAAGTATACAAAAAATAAATAACTCAAGTACAGATCCTCAAAGTCTGTAATTAAGTACAGTACTTAAGGCCATTTACTTTGTTACTGTCCACCACTGCTGAAAACAATATATTAAACACTGTCACTCTTGGGAAGGGGCACTGGAAACTTAATATGGCCTCATCGACGATGCAGTGCTACTGCCCATGAGCCAGGAGGAATGATAGCTAGTTTCTTTCACCAATGGATCCATTGTCCTTCAACGTGGTCCAGTATTAGTACAATAAAATTTCTGGTGGTATTGGACTTGTAGCACAGCCTTTAGATTGTCACAGAAAAGCTGACCTTTAGGATGTTTAATGTCATCATTTTATCCTAATAGGCATTTAAATGTTAAATGTTGCCACAATTATTTATGAATAAGTTACAGCCAAAAAAGCCAAAAACATGTTTTCTGCAATCACAGTGACATAAGTTCTGTGAGAAAAGGGGGAGTGTTTCAGACCTGTTTCTGCATCTGTCTCTGTGATGACCATCATCCAACACAAAGAGTGTTTTCATCTGAAATTTAATTTAAATTTAATACTTAAGACCTATTATGGTTTCAGGTGTGTGTGTTGGTGTGGAGCCCAGAATGATCTCGACCTCTTTAAATGCTAATGATATTTAGTAGGTGAGTGATGAGTTTCCAGAAAGCCTTGCTGCAGAGCAGTGGGGAGGTACAGGGAATATAATGGAGGCACAGCTGCTGATGCCTCCTCGTTCTATAACAAAGTAATCACAGAGAACCTGCAGGAGGGAATTTCAGATTTAGAAACTGAGGTGATATTCATTTTCCTTATGTGTCATCTTTTTGACTGGAGATATATTAAATGGACACCCTCACTCTGTTTTAATTAAATTTAGTTCAGAGAAAGCAAAGGTGAAGAGTACAGTTGTGACCCGCATTGCCTGTTGTAAACCTGACTGAGTTGTGTCCATTTTATTCTCCAATGTATGATCAGCTGGGTCTGGAACAAACCAGGTCATTCTTCACTCTCCTCAATAGCTTTTCCTTTCCTGTATTATTATATATCTCAAATCATGCCTTGAAGAACAGTGAGGATAGTGACATTTCCTAATCTTGAAGTTGGCTGAACCATATTGCTTCACCATAACTTTAACCATCAGTTATACCTTAGCTAACTAATGTATGGTTGTTGATGTATGTTTTGTTTAGTGTTCACAAACAGTCACACTCAGTCATAAGCAGTGAGATAATAAAGGGTTAGTTGTTGTGGAGGTTTGACATCAAAACTGGAGAGCAGTGTAATGTTCCAATGTTTCAGCCTGAAGTGCATACAAAGTTGTATTATTTAACGACACAACAAACAGTCATGACTTCAAGTAAAATTCAAAGAGGTCCAGTTTGATAAAATGGCCTCAAGCCAAGGTCTGGTGGTCATGCATGTGTTTCAATTTCCCAGATATGTGTTTCCTTGTGTATCCCAATCAAATAATTGTCTTTGTTGTGAGCTTGTGAAGTTGACTATGCTATCTTTCTTTCAGCTGTGTGACCAAAAACTTACTTTTATTTTATGTTTATTTACAAAGTTCAACCCAAAATCACTCTTGGAGGAAACAAATTGGTATTAATTAATAGCAAACGTAGCAAAAGAAGAAAGCAAACACTTCGACATTACTATAGAATTAGAAACAAAAAGGCACAAGACAATGCTTGGAAGAAACAGGACAAAATAGCAACACAAATCACAGGGTTAAGTTTGACACAAAATATTAAACTATCAATATAACTCAGATAACTAGACAAGGCAAAGAACACGAGGACTTAACTGTGAGATGTCTTTGTTCTACAGCAGGAGACATGACAAACTTCGCCAGGACAAACGGAGATGGAGACTATATATTATGGATGAGTACACCGCTATCCTTATCAAGCCAGTTTCAGAAAAGGAAGAGCCACCACAGACAACAACCTCTGCTCATCAGAAGACATCCATCGAAATCTCAACAAAAAAGAAATAACCCTGACAATTTTCTTTGACATAGAAAAAGCATTTGATAAAGTATGGCACAACGGACTCATATAGAGAATACTGGATTTCAATCGCAAACACCCAGCCAATTATCTCAAGTTTCCCCAATAATCGACAGATCAAAGTTAAAGTTTCATCAACCATCTCAACACCCTTCATCCTCAAAGCAGGAGTCCCCCAAGGTGCAGTGCTATGTCCCCTCCTCTTCCTCCTCTACATTTCTGACATTTATTACCCCCCAGCCACCATAGCCAAAGTCTCCCAGTTTGCAGATGATCTCTGCTACTGGTCCAGCTCCAAAAATCCACAACTTACAGCAATAAAACTAAAAACTAGTCAAATCTTTGGAGAATTAAAACTGAACCCTGCCAAGACACAATGCATCCTCTTCACAAAAAAATCAACAATTGCAACCCAATATCAACCTGTCACTATACAACCAACAAATCCCTCTCAGCAAAGAAGCAACATTCTTCTGAGTCCCCTTCCAAAACATGACCTGAACCAAACACATCAATAACCTGGAACAAAAAGCCAACAAGAGACTCAACAACCTCAAAGCACTCTGTGGCAAACATGGCGCCTTATTAAAGTTTATTTGTCTTACATCAGACCACTCTTCGAATACTCTGTCTCTGCCTGGATCCCATCTCTGACAACCAACTGCAGCAACTACAAACCTTTGGTGTCTTTGTATATAGGGACCCTGAATGCAAACCAGATTGAGGAAGGTGTCGCAAGTTTATTGAAGAACAGAGCAAAAGTGAGGAGGGTATCCAAGCTCCAAGGACTGAATGAAGATCCAAGAGGGTGCATAGAGCAGAGAGGGTAAATCTACAGGACGAGACTTCTGAGGGAACCCAGCTGGCTATGCAGGCTAGCAAGCAACATTGAGTATGACATGAGTAAGACTCTGGCGCAGAGGCTGGTGTCTGCAGCAGTCATATACCTCGCTGTAAATAAAAATATATTGAGGCGTACATTAAATATATCAACTTCTGATCAACCAATATTGTTCTTCCATTTATTCTTATGTATGTGATACTTCCCCATAATGAGAATTATGTTCACCATTTTTGATATCTTCTTTGATAGACCATCCATATAAATCATCACCTGAAACTTATTAAACAAAAAATGTTAATCCCAATATTTAACCATTGATAAACCCTTTCCAAAATTTCATTGTGACTGGACACGAGAAGAATAAATGTTGGATATAGTTTTGTGTTCTGTCAAACAGAATACACAGGGTTCTACTTCGATATTGAACCTTTTCCTTAGACTTTCAGCAGCAGGATAAAGATTGTTTATTATTTTAAACTTAATTTCTTTTACTTTGGGAAAAATTGGCCCGTTTAATATAGCTGCAGTATTTCTTTGTTAACGTTACTACTTTTCCATTTATCTTTACTTTTGCTGATTTCTTAATATTTGGGAAAAGTTTCTCTTTCAGCATACTTCCCAGTAATTTGCTATTACATGTTTTTCTGCTCAATTTTCAATTCATCTATTTTCAAATTTGGTAGTTTGACAGCCATATTTGAGTGTTCAATCATATTTTTTATCATTGATTTTAAGGGAAGTGGAATAGCTCTACAGATTGGATTAAACTCTCTCGTAGTACATTTTAAAAACTTTTCTACAAATGAATAAAATTGCAATGAATTACCATTTTCATCCATCAAGTCAGTAACATATATAATTATTTTATCATATCATTCTTGTTTGAATAAAGTTTTCTTGTTTATAGTGATGGTTCTATTGTTCCATAAAGTGGAACCATGTGGTGTGAAATTTTGATTAAAATTTAGTTAGTATTTGTTTATGGAAGTCAGATAATTTGATTGGTAGTTTAGATATTGCAAAGTCACAACTTAACAAAAATTTTTAAACCTCCAGCAGTTTGGAAAAGACATTTTGGTATATGGAGCCATATAAAATTTGGTTGTGCCAAAAAGCCTTTTATTCAATTCAGCTTAAATACACCTATCATGGATTAAAAATCACCGGCTTTCAAGCCACCATTTCTATAGTCTTGAACAATTTCAGATTTTTTAGGGCAGTGGGTCTTATTTTTCCATATGAAATGAAAAATTATGGAATTCACCTTTTTAATAATTTGTGGAGAAACAAAGCGATTGACATACAATTTTTGATATTCCCTCATCTTTTGTCAATAAAACTCTGCCAAGAATAGAGAAATCTCTCATAAACCAGTGATTGAGTGATCTTTTTATACTATCCATTTTCTCTTCTATGTTTGTATAATTGTTCTCTCTTTTTCCTATTTTTAGACACTGTTAAACCTAGATATTTTAGTTCAGTTTTTACTGGAATAGATCTTATCTTTGTCCCAGCACAAGGATGAAGGGCTTATATTTCAAATTTTTTCAAGTTTAAGCACAGACCAGAAGTTCTAGAAAATATTTATTTATATCTTTCTTTTAGAAAGACAATTCTATCATCTGCAAATTGACTGATTCGATATTCATCATCAATGAATGGTAATTCCTTTAATTTTGGGTGATTTACAATTAGATATGATCAATAATTTTGGTGAGATTGAGCAGTCTTGTCTGATTCCATGTAAAATTTTTGTGGAGTAATTCCAGGATTGAGGGAGATATAGCTGAAAATATCATTGTAAAGCACTTTAATAACTTTGCAGAAACCTTCTCCAAATCTGTTTTTTTTAGCACTGTGAATATAAAGTAATGTTCCACAGTGTCAAATGCTTAGAAAAAAATCTATGAATAACTAAGAAATAACTAAGACTGAAGAAATGATTGGTAATCAGTCATATCCAGAATCAGACGAATGTGGTTGAGAATATATTTTCTTTTAATAAAGGCTGACTGCTATTCTTCTATATGTAGTTAGTAAGTAGTTTCTAATCATTGCATAGCAAGCTTATTGGCCTCCAGCTGTCTAGCGTCAACAAATCTTTCTTGGGTTTTGGTAACAAGGTTATCAAACCTGTTTTCATAATAGGGGATAGACATCCTCTCTGAATACACTCTGTTGTACACTGTTGTAGTGCAGCTTCAGTTTCTGTTATAGTTAGTCCTACTTCAAGTAAATGTTTGTCTTCTATGTCCAGCTTTTGTATGTTTTCATTGATGTTTTTAAATAGAATGTTACAGTCTGATTTACTAAAGTTTGATTGATCCATCTAGCTCTTGATCAAATATAAGCTCAGTTTGCCTTTGATGTGTATATTTCTGAGATTGTAGTGACTGTAGTTCAGGATAACTTTGCGTTACTTTCCAAATGAATTGATTTTGTCGATTATATCTTTTTTCTTTTGTTTCCTTATATATGATAAGGAACAGTTTTTTTTTACCTGTTTCAATTGCTATTTTTTTGGCCTAAAACTTAAACCATTCCCATTATATTGGTCATATCTAATTTTTCAACCTCAAAAATAGGGTTAGGGTTTGGGTTAGTGACTTTATCTGATCACAAAATCCAACATTTTATAATAAATCATTATTTAATTTCCAAATATTAGGAAGGGTCTGGTGTTGCTTAGATGTTAAGAAGTTGAGATTAATCATACAATGGTCTGTGAACGGAGAAGCAAAAATTTTGCAATCTGAAATATCGTTATACAACTCATATGAAATTAACCAATAATCTAAAGTCTTGAACATTAACTGTTTCCTGCAGAGATAAACCATGTATACTGAGCACATGTAGGATTTGATGCTCTCCAATAATCGATTATGTGCGTTATTGTACATAAATTCAGTATAATGTCGCTGTATACAGTTTGAGGATTCCTGTGAGGTAGTGTGTCCAACCATGAATCTGGGACTATATTATTGTCAGGTTTTGGGTTAAAGCTGGGGTTAGTGTTCTGTCCATGTCACTTTCTGTTTTATTTTGTAGTCCTGGTCCCTTCGTGTTCCCGGTTATGTTACTTCCTGGTTGTGTCCCATGTTGATTGTCTTCCCTCCCCTGATGTGGATCACCTGTGTCTTGTTTACCACTGTGTATTTAAGTCCTGTTTTCAGTCTTGTCCTTGTTGGATCATTGTCGCTGTCGTTGTCGTTTCGCTGTGTCCTTGTCATTGTCGGGTCTCCGTGTTGTGGCCTCGTCCATGCCTCGTCCATGCCTCGTCCATGCCTCGTCCATGCCTCGTCCATGCCTCGTCCATGCCTCGTCCATGCCTCGTCCATGCCTCGTCCATGCCTCGTCCATGCCTCGTCCATGCCCTGCCTAGTTGTCTTGCCCATGCCCTGTAGATTTTTTTGCTTCTTGAGTAAAGTCCTTTTTTCCACCTACCTGGTTTCCAGCTCCTGCATCTGGGTCCTACCCGCCAGGTGGCTATGCATGAGGCGTGTATGGCAGCAGTGGATCGGCTGTCATCCGCGCTGCAGTTACTGGAGGAACAACGGCGGCGGACCTCCAGGCTTTACGCTTAATATTATGTTTCAACCCTATAACATTTCAAGATATAAATGAAATTACATTTGCTTAATGCATTTAAATTTGTTTTGTTTTGGGTTTTTTTTAGCAGGAATGAATATGTTGTCCTTAACAACATCATAAGGGAACAAAAAGATATATAAAAACATCCCAACTTGATATTTAAATCTATAAGCCTCTTGAACAGTTAAACCAGCTTAGCTTTTCTCTGGTAAGATTCAGACTTTCAATATTATTTACATATACCTGTGTGTATTTTACTGTGTATCAGAATTTTAGCTTAGTAAGGGCATGTAATTAGTTAGTTATTTTAATTATTATTAATTATTTAATTTAATTAATTACTTAGTAATTGGCATTATGCTCGACCAAAATACCTGAAAGTTTGCTTACTATACACACCAGTTATGGGTCAACTCTGCATTGATCAATGAGTGCATATCCTTCTGTTAAAGAGGCCTTTAACCTGTTACGTCTTTAGGCCAGAGTTTTGCACGTGTCTCACAATCTTCCTTTGCGAAGTCTTCCTTTAACTGAATTACTGATTACAGGTCTGGGCATCTTGTTGGCAGCAGCATCATTCTTCTTACCCAAGTGGTGCACTGTGTATACTGACTCACGGAGATTCTCTACTGACAATGGAATTGGACGTAACTGGCATCCTTACGCCAATTACAGTTTCTCTTGTGTCCTCTTTTTCTTTTTCAGAAAGGCCCATCAGTCTGAGATCCCACCATCTCTTATATCTGGCTTTCTCCAAACACCTTTCAGTGAGACATTTTATTTTTTCAGCAACAATATTTCTTCTGTCATTTTGCTTATTTCTTCCTTATTTTCTCTTACGGCTTGTGTGTATGCTTCCATCCGACTTTCAAATGTTTTAAAGCCTGTCTTCTTGTTCATCAGATCTGTTTAGTTTGTATTGCATTGTATTACATTGTTGTTTGTTTTAGTCTTGGGTCTTATGTTTAATTTTTTTGGGATTCAGGCTGGACAGTGGTGTGTGGTCATGAAGCATCTTTGGGTTTTCTTTTACCATTGTCACCATTTCCTAAATTTCTTCTTCATCACATGCTTCCCACAAGGCCGCCAGGCTGTAATCATGGTCCGTTAGCATTAGAGATTTAGCCGTCCCTTTAGTGTTTGCCATCTCCTTCACATTGAAAAGCAGAGAATTAATAATGGTCAGCCTCTATGAAACAAAACTTCGTGAGGCTTTTTGGGTTACTCATGTCGTTCTTGTGTGATTGGTAATGTTTTATGTTGAAACTAATTTGTCTAGGTCGGCTTTAAAAACTTTGATAAGAGAGCCTGCATGAAAAGCTACCTCTCATTCAGCCATCTTAACACCTCCCTTGCCCAGCCACAGGTTAATCAGTATAATATGGAGTCAGAACAGTCTCATAATAAATGAACTCTCGCGGGGCTTTTCACAAATGCACATGCTTTGTTTTTTATTCATATTTCGGACTCACAAATGCACACCTGATTGGCTGATGAATTTGTCAATCAGAAACATACATTTGATTGACAGCTTTATCAGCCAATGGTGACATTGGTTGTTGACCTGCGATGTCAGGGCAGTCTCAAAATTCAACGTACAACTTTTGTCAATGCACATTCAGCAATTTGTATGCTCTATGAATTTATATTACAAGTGAGCCTCAAAATTACAACTTATTCAAGTCCAAAATACAACTACGACACAAAGCATGTACATTCATGAAAAGCCCCGCGAGAGTTCATTCATTGTCAGACTGTTCTGACTGAGGTGTGATCGCAACACACCCCTCTTGTAGCTAAGTACCCTCTCTACTTATTTTTTGCAATTCAGATGTCAAAATTTTTTCAATCAAGGATTTTAGATCCTGGAGACCCTCCATTGTGTGATTTTTAGTCTGTCCATTTATCTAGGGCTCTTCTGTTTCGTGTATGTGCTCTGGAGTGAGTGGGGTGCCTCCTGCTCCACCTCCAAGAATTGGGGTCTGCCACTTAGACCTGGTTGAAGAGTGAGCCCCACTGTAGACCACTGTAGACTTCTGCCTCAGAATATGTTCTTTTTTTTTTTTTTTTTTACCTTTTCTTCCTATATTGGTTCCAACAAGACATAGCACTTGTATCTGAGTCTCATTTTGTACAGGGCATGAAGCCGATACAGGTGCACACACTTGTTGTTGTTGTTGTTGTTACTAATCTTACTAATCTTAATAATGATCCTACGCACAGTTTTATAAATGAGGCCCCAGGTCTTTTTGAGTTCCCAAGCTTTTGAATCATTTGTCCAATTACTTTTGGTCCCTTGAAAAAGATATTAAGGAGCTGTAATTCCTAAACCTTTCCTCCAATTTGGATGTCAATACCCTCAAATTTATAGCTGGAAGTCTGCGATTTTAGCCCAGATTGATTATATAACTGTATCTTGAATATGTTTTCGTAACAGTGTAACTAACTAACTTTTTAAAGGAGGTTTCTATTAATAAGGTATTCACTTGCTGTGTGCTTTTATTTTGGCACTTTGGTGGCGGAAGTAGCAAGACCCAGTATTGCTCAGTAAGTTTTTCTTTACGTCAGCTCTGAGCAGGCGGCAAACGTTATAGTCATCAGTGTTGCCAACTTTGTCACTGTAATTAGCGAGTTTTCAGACCCCTAATTTTCAAAAAAGTGACTAGCGACAAATCTCACGACTTTTTGTAGTGTCATTGTAGACTTTTGGTCTCATTTGGAGCTCATTTTATTTAATTTATCTTCAGTTCTAATGGTGTTGAAATAATAAAGGATGTGAAGGAATGAAAAATAGATGTGTGCCCATAATAAGGATGGCGGCTGAACCAAAATAAAGACTTCTTGAAATATTCAAGAGCTTCGCCATTGTCTGGCTGGGGTTCACTATGGGGTTCACTATAAATAGCTATAAATCACTATAAATAGCTAAAATAACAAAACTTTTGTCACTATCCAAATATTTGTGTGCCTAACTGTAAGCTTATGTGAATAATATGAAACACTTTTCTTTAGCTCCAAGGGTCTCCTGGAATAGAGAAAACAGACACTGTAAATTTTGTTGATTTCTTATTTTGGCTGACCAATAGTTTGCAGTGTATGAGATGACACACTAGCATCTATTGTAGAGACTTAGTCTATCAGTGCACTGTGCGAGAGAATAAAAGGAGGCTGTGTCCATAGACATATAAAGAGTAGACGCCGCATTGGCTGGTGGGGTGCAAGCAATGTAGCCGCCATCTTGAACCAGTCATTCTACTAGTTGCCAGGCAGCAGAAGAAGCAAGAAAAATTCCATATCATTGTGTGGTACATTCCTGTTGCAATTGGTAGACCATCGAAAACAAGGCTTGGGGGATTACTTTTCACAAGATTGAACATTATTTATGTCCACCAGCGAAATTGCCAGCTGCCATTGCCAGCTAGCTAGGCCATGCTCAGTGGCAGTGTTCACCCGGCTATGAACTGAGACTTCATTAGTCATATTCCATAACACTGACTTAGATTGCAATGGACACAAAAATGCTATTGTAGAAATAAAACAAATATTACCGGTATAACATTGACCAGCAAATTTAACATAGGTGGCACATACTGCACTGCAAGTGAATCATCAGTGCTTTGCTGTGAACATTTTAAGCAGGGTGATTTTGATAGGACAGGTCAGATTGTCCGACTCAGAGATGGTGTTATTATACACACACAATTGAAAACATGTTGAACATGCATTCCTGGCACAGACACACACACACAGTGGCAGTGGTTTTGACAGGTGATGAGTATAAGAAAGAATGTGGGCCATGCGCTAGTGGTGTCAAAGTGATGTGTGTGAAGTGAAACATCACTCAAACCATGTTCAGGGTTTACGCCAAACATCATATTCACACATTTTCCCTACCATTATATTAGGGGGGTGCCCCGCCCTCCCAACGGCACCTCCTGCCCATATTGAATACCAAATATCAATGCTCACAGGGCAATGATGCTCCCCCCCGCAAGGCTGCAATCCTAGGAGAAACACTGCACATGATCAAACCAGAAAACAGGTCTCTTCACCTCCGCTTCTCTGAGAAAGCGGGAGCAACGGCTAAGAGCGGTAAGAACTGACAGCGTTTTATATGGACTTGGACTAGTTAACTTAACTAGCACTTTTTACTGTGGCTGTTGTACCTTATTTTAATATCTGGATGTTCGTGAGAAGAAGAAAATGGCTTTGTCAAGGTATATAAAGTACCAAAAGTGAGATAATCCCAACAGTGATTTCTGCTGCGTCCCTAAGGATTAAACTGTAAGAATAATATGGATACGTAATGTAAGACGTAATAATTTGGTAATTAATAGGACCACATTTCATCTCTGAGGATGTCATTCAAGGTGGACAACGACGCTTGAAAGAGGGGGCAGTACCTGTGTCATTTGCCTGGAACAGCTATTCTGACAGCAGCCAGACCAAGTGTCTGGGAGAAAAAAACAACAACCAGAGGACGAATCCATTGAAGAGGAAGAGATGGATGTTGGATTGATGCTTCACTGCCATGATTACGATGGGGGTTTGGGATTTGGGTCAGTTTAGTTTTTTCTCCACTTTCTGTTTTATATTGATAGTTTGGTCTCCCCTTGTGTTGTCTATGTTTCCTTCTTCCCTTTGTTCCTGTTACCGCCTCCTTACTATTACCTTCATATGTTTCACCTGTGTCTTATCCCCCCTCCCACTTCATGAGACATGAAATGACGACACACTGGCACAAGACAAGGGAAAGACAGGCTATTTGAACTGTGGAGGAAAATGGGGAACAGGTGGAGACAATCGGTAATCAGAAGGACACACCGGAGACATGAGGAAGGGCAAGTGTTCTGAAACGAGAGGAGAGTTAGGCATTTCAAAATAAAACAGGAAATGACGAGACACAGCGAGCCCAGACAAGACAACCTCACCACGGTGTGACAGTGTGTATTTAAAACTGTGCTCTCCTTCCCCTCCCTTGCCACATCGTCTTCTCTGTTCTTCCAGAAAGTCACCCAGTGTTTTTTTTCCCCATTGTATTTCTCCGTGTATCAACCAGTTTTTGGATTTGTGGAATAAATGGATTTTGATTGCACCTTCTTTTGTAACTCTGCTTTGTGGGTCCAGCTTGCCCCCGTGGCCATGATATCTACAAGCCTTTTGGAGACAGACTGAACCTGCAACAAGCAGAAGCGTGCGTCTTGGTACTCAGTCATCCTCTTCCAGCACAGCAGCAGCTCCTGACAAGGCCACTGATCCACCTTGTGGACCGGTAGGTATAGCTGATATTAAATAATTTTAAAAGTAGTTTACTGATACGCTACTCTCTAATTCAATATAAATAGAATCTGAATTTTCGACCCCACTTTAAATAAATTTATGATGACCAAGCAATGTTTGCAATTTTTACCATTAAGACTTGTCCATCATTGTTAACATAAATTGCCATTTTTGCTTGGCCAAAGAGAAATTAGAGCTGGAATTTAATTTGCTCCTTCTTGTTGCACCTATAACCTAAAATGAACGTATGATATGAGAAGACTTCATCAAACGAAACAAGCCATTGTGACAGGAAGTGGAGAGAGAAAGCAGCTGACCGCACTGTAAGAAACACTGAAACACTGTCTCTCTCTGTGAACAGAAGGGACAGCCACTGCAATGTGAAGGACCCTCCACTATAGATCACAACCCTACTGGTTAACGGTGGTTTATAAAGAGTCCTCCACTCAGGCCTCTGAGCCTCCATTAGGGCCAGGTGGGCTCTCCATGGAGTGTTGGCTCTGTCTTTGAATTTGTTTTGAATCTATAGTTTCACCATTAAATAATTCTTTGTTTTGCTCCCCACCGTGCTCAACTTTAAAACAGTGACATTGTTCAACTGTAGCATTTAAAGACAGGAACAAGTTTAACATTGGGAAGAGGATTGGAGCACTCCAGGTGAGTCAGTCCGCTGCAGAAACAGTTCAAACTGAGTCAGCTACTGTTTCCAGGCTCTCAGCAGGTGGCTGGCCACCCAAACTGACCTAATCCCCAAATCAGAAGTCATCCCTGCAGCATCATCCCGGTGGGGGCCACACACCTCAACCTCACAGTCCAATGTGAGCATCCTGGCCTCACAAAGTTTTTGGAGTTCCAGTAAGGCATGAGCTACGGGACTTCAGATCAGGTGGACAGGTCCCATTAGAAGCCTCTGGATGAACTGGAGCCTGAAAGCATCCCCCCTGCCTGCCAAGTGGACAAGTCCATGACCCCCCTCCTCCTTGGGCAGGAAAAGAACAATCTGTGGGACTCCCAAAAGAAGTCCAGCCTGCACTCTGGACAGTAGATTGGTAGGAGGATCTGCACACACCAATCGATGCCACAACATGGAGGCCACGAGGTTGTTGATTATCAGGACACAACCTTCAAAGGTTACCTTCAAAAACAGGTTAGGAAGGATCCACTTCCTGGCTTTCAGACGGTCTTCAACTTTCTAAGAAACCGTTCCAGTTTATGGAGGTTTTATCACCACGATGGACCCCCAGATATTTGAGACCTCCCCTTGTCCACACAAGGTCTCCAAGTAGACACAGCTTCTTAATTGGTCCTTTACCTAGCTTCACTTTTTGTCTAGTTCACTTTAGCCGAGGAGAGTTTTTAAAAACAGGCCACAGTTTCACAGAGGACATCTATATCATGTTGATTTTTATTTTTTATTTTTTTTTTTTTACAAAGATAATGACATCATCAGCATAAGTCGACAGTTTAAACCAGTTATTACATCCAGGGAATGAAACACCAGACAACAGTGACCTTAATTTGTGCAGGAAAAGCTCTATGGCCAGATAGTATAACATCCCTGACAGAGAGCAGCCCTGCCTGACTCCCCTCTGAACCCTAAAAGGAGCACTTAGACCACAGTTAATCTTAAGTACACTTTCAATGTCTGAGTACAAGACCTGGATCTGGGCTATCAGACCAGAGCCGAACCCAAAAGCCTGCAGTGTCTGGACCAAGAAAAGGCTTTTGACTGGGTTGAGCACCAGTACTTGTGGCAGAGAAATCAGACCAAGTTTGCAGCTTGAACCAGAGAGGTCCAAAATGTCCCAAATCAAAGTAATGTCAGATATCAGCCTGCTGGGTACACAGCATGCGTGATCCAAATGAATAACCTGCTCAATCACTTTTCTTAATCTTGCAGCTGAAACCTTTGACAGCAGTTTGTAGTTAGTGCAGAGGAGAGACACAGGCTGCCAGTTCTTGATGTCCTGAAGGTCTCCTTTCTTTGGAAGGAGGGTGAAGACCGCCCTCCTGCAACTCAGAGGAAGCCTTCCTCTGCACAGACTGTCCCTGAGGACAGCCAACAAGTCTCCAACATCTGGCCAGAAAACCTTGTAAAATTCTGCAGGTAGACTGTCTATCCCGGGAGCCTTCCTGCTCTGCATGCCCAGCAGGGCCACCAGCAGCTCCTGAGCAGAGTGCCGGGCTTCTCGCTTGTGATTGTCTTCTGTAGAGACCTTTGGAAGGTTCTCATAGAAGGACAGCACCCCCTCCAAGTTGTCTTGGAACTCTGACCTGTAGAGCTCTTAGTGGAAACTCATACCGCCAAATCTCAGCTGGTTCCTGCAGCAGCTGCCCAGTGTCTAACCACAGAGAGAGTATCAGCCTCCTCTGCCCATTCTTACGCTCAAGACTAAACCGTTTAAACAAAATACTGAAACCATGACCTGACCAGAGCGCCCTGAGCAGAAGCACCCAGCAGGTCAGACAGATGTGATTTTTTTTTTTTTTTCCTTTTGAAAACGTTAATATGTTGTCGTTCTCCTGTGGCGTCTGCTAGATCCTGCAGCTCCACCACTTCTCTTTCCAGAGCTTTAATAGATGTGGCCATGTCCTTTGTGACATTTTTAATGTACTGTAGGCAGAGCTATATCCCACCACTGTTGTAGTGAACTGTACTCACCTTTTGTCTGCCTGTAAACACACCAAAAGGATCTAAAAACATTATTGGACAGTAAAGACATATTGAAATGCCAGTATGCACTGTTACACTTTATGTCCTTAATAAAGATGGAGCTCTGCACCAGGGAATGATCTGAAAAACCGACCAGACTGATTGAGCAGCCTTTAAATACATTGACAGGCAGTCAAGTCTGGCCTGTTCCACTCCTGGACTCCTGGAGTGGACCCAGGTGTACTGCCACTGAGTCCAATGGAAGTGCCTCCAAATGTCACACAGTTCAAAGGTCTTTTCCAGCTTCAGCAGACAGCTCTTAGAAGCAGCATGAGATTCCTAGTGGTTCCTGTCTAATTTCTCAAACTCTGCACACAGTTTGGATAGATGACCTCGGACGACATAATTTACAGTGTGGGTTAAAGGTAAGAAGTCCCCAGAAAAGAAAATTCCCAACCCCTCATTGTTACTGCTCTTATGGCTGAAGGAAGCCCCTCCACTCCATTCCCCCCTCCAGTCAGGTTCGTTATCAGCAGTGCTGTGAGTTTCCTGAAGGAATGCCAAGTTTAGCTTCTTGTTCTTAATAAGGCCGAACAAAAAAGATCTCTTTACATCAGTCCAAGCGCCATTGATGTTTAAAGAGCCCAGCTTTATGTCACACATCTTTGGAAAGAAACAAATGACAAACAACACAGCAGATTCAGTCATCATTTACTAGTTGGGCTCAAACCTTCTGCAGCAGTTTCTTTAGCATGAAGATCTCAGGGTCGCTGAAAGAAGGCTACCCCAAGCTTCATGGGTTCTTCAAGTAGAATCTAGCAGGAAAGCTGACAACAAGGGAAAGACCATGTGACAGCTTGGATAGACAGCTGACAGGAGGCAAAGAACCCAAAGGTGCTGCCATGGGCTAGCAATCCATGGTAGCAGTGGCAAGGTTTAGCAACCTTTTCGCAACCAGCCTAAGCTACAAGTCAGATACGGAAAATACCCCAAGGGTCAGCAAGAGCAGGGGTGGAAGATGACTGACAGGCAGACTACATGGTAACAGACATGGGAATGGACAAGACTATGAGTTGGATATGTAACTCAGTGAAGGACAGGGGCACGGAAATATTCTTAAGGACAAGAAGTTGGCAGAATAGTTTACAGGGCAAAGTGAACGTGGCTGGAGACACTTCCAGACTGAGCATTTCTCTTTCTCTCCCTCTGTCCCCCCTGCATGCGCTGATAAGAACCATGCTTCTTAAAAATCACTGTTTCTCCCAGTTCTAAGCATTTATACTGCATTTACTAACCATGTTCTCCCGAAGTCTCTGTCTCTCCCAGCTCCTCGCCTCTCTCTCCCTGTCCTCATCCTGCAGGTGGTGACTCATCGCCATCCCATGTTCCTGCAACACCTGCTGGTCCCATATTTCATGAATTCTGTACTGCAGCTCAACTCCATGAACTTCATGCAGCAACATGTTCCTGCCTATACCCTCCCCCCAATGCCTATCTCTCTCTCTCTCTCTCTCTCTCTCTCCCCCACTCTCAACCCAACCGGTCGAGCCAGATGGCCGCCCCCCCCGAGCCTGGTTCTGCTTGAGGTTTCTGCCTCTTAAAGGAAGTTTTTCAACCAAACAAAGAAGAAAGTGCAAGAATAACGTAAACGAGGCAAAAACCAGCAAAATAGGAGAAGAGCAGCACAGAACAGCTTCCGATGGAAGTGAGAGTGAAGAGTGGGTGTCAGATGACAGCGATATTGCGAACATGAGCTACAGCCAAGAAACAAAACTGTACAGTTCCTAAAGCATTAAAATGTTTGTACAGCAAACTTTCAGTGGTTTGTTTTATTTATCAGCTAAGGCCAGCATGAGCAGTCAGGAAGAAGCTGGAATTGGAATTGGAACTGTACAAAAAATTTATAGATTGAAGAAACTGGTGCTGAAGGCAAAACACGTTAGATGATGGAAAGGGCAGCTATGTTGGTCTATTTTAGTTTTATTTGTTTTTATCCTGGTTTTAAACATCTCCCTCATCATGGATGTTTTTAAACTAAGTGTTTTTAATGTAAGTGGTGCAAGAGAAGCAATAAGAATAGCTTTTATCTTTGACACAGCATTGGAAAAAAAAAAAAAAGATGTTCTCTTCTTACAAGAGACCCACAGTGATTTTAAGAATGAAGCTGAGTGGAGGAGGGAGTGGGGAGGAGAGGTAATTTTAAGCCACCACACTTCTTTTAGTGGAGGAGTGGGTTTCCTTCTCTCCACAGCTTTTTAAACCTAACTCCCTGGAGGTCCAACATTTTGTTGAGGGCAGGTTGCTTTTGCTCAGAGCTCAGTTCGACCACCGTTAGGCTGTTTTTGTCAACCTTTATGCCCCAACAGTCGGTGCAGGGAGGAAGCATTTTTTATCTAAAGTAAATGATGCTTTAAATGGGTGTACTGCAGAGGATTTTTTTATTCTTATTTGGGGATTTTAACTGCACGGACGATGAAACATTAGATTGCAATCATGCAGAGCCTCATCCGGCCTCTCATCCCGCACTTTGAGGAAGCTGGTATATACTCACAGCCTGGTGGATGTGTGGAGAAGGATACATCTACTTGGGCCCACCTTAGAGAGCATAGGGTCTCCTTAGCCAGGCTTGATCGTATTTATTGCTTTAAACATCTTTTTAATTTTGCTAAAGATTGTTTTATTGTACCAGCTGTTTTTTCTGATCATTCTTTGCTCTTATGTAAGTTTGTAATCAGAAATTTTAAACCTAAAAGCCCCTATTGGCATTTTAATTCAATTTTAGTGCATGATAAAAGTTTTAGAGTCTTAAAGTATTTCTGGGTTGTATTTAGAGAGAAGAAGGGTGATTTTAGTAGTCTTAGGCAGTGGTGGGACCATGGTAAGACTCAAATCCAACTCTTTTGTAAACAGCACACTCATAATGTGTCCAAAGACATCACCAGATCTATGAGGGATCTAGAGACTGATATAGTGGAGCTTGAGTCCACAGGAAATTGAGGCTGTATTGAAAGCCTCAAAGTAAAAAAAAAAAAAGCTTTAGCCAACCTGTTGAATATTAAAGTACAGGGCACACTAGTCAGGTCATGGTACCAGAACATCAGGGACATGGATGATCCTTCTGGTTTTTTCTTCAGCCTAGAGAAAAAGAATGGGCAGAGGAAGGTGATCCACACACTGCTCTCTGACGCGGGGCAGGAGATCACAGAGCCAAGCCAGATACGGAAGCGAGCTGTGGGTTTCTACACAGAGCTCTACAAAAGTGAGTATGTGGAAGAGCAGAGGCTCATGGAGGATTTCTGTAATGAATTGCCTCAAGTCTCAGAGGAGACTAACTCACAGCTCGCTGTCCCATTCTGCATGTAGGAGCTTCAAGCTGCACTGCAGGGCATGCAGGGCCACCGTGCCCCGGGCATCGATGGGCTCACTGTAGAGTTCTATAAAGCGTTCTGGGACATCATAGGACCAGATGTCCTAGATGTTTTTAATGTGTGTCTGGCCTCTGGTTTCATGCCAGTGTCCTGCAGGAGAGCAGTGCTCACCCTGCTGCCTAAAAAGGGGAACCTGCAGGACATCAGGAACTGGTGTCCCATGTCATTGCTCTTTGTGGATTACAATATTCTGTCCAAAAACTTGGCCTCCAGGCAGGGAAGAGCGATGGAGGAGGTCATCCACAGGGACCAGTCCTATTGTGTGCGCGGCAGGTCAATGGTGGATAATATCTACCTAATTAGTGATGTTTTGGATGTCTCTAGTTCATTGGGGTTAGACACTGGTTTGATTTCCCTCGACAAGGAAAAGGCTTTTGACCACGCTGAACACGACTTCCTCTGGACAGTCATGGAAATGTTTAGGTTCAGCACTGGTTTTATAGCTACAATCAAGATGTTATACAGTGAAATTGAGAGTGTGCTGAAGTTTAATGGAAGTCTGTGTGCACAGAGGTGTCTGGCAGGGCTGTGCTCTGTCGGGAATGCTCTATGAACTCTCTCTGGAACCTCTCTTCAACAAGATACGCTCTTGCCTTACAGGTTTGATTTTACCTGGTTTTAGTGGAAGCATGGTTTTATCGGCTTATCGTTGCTTTTATTAGGAATCAGAGGGACGCAAATCTTTTAACTAACATTGTCAACAATTTTAGCACAACATCAGCAGCAAGGGTAAACTAAAAAGTGAAGCCCTTGCAGTTGGTGAATGGCGTGGCAGTCTCCCAATGTTTTCCCAAGCTCTTAAATGGATAAAAGATGTTTTTAAGTATCTAGGAATTTATTTAGGTAAACAAAACATCGTGGAAAAAAACTGGGAGACTTTCAAACTTTCAAAGTGGAATTGGCTGCTCCCTCAGATGTCCATGAGTGGTAGAGTTCTGGTTTTAAACAACTTGGTTGCAACCCAACTGTGGCACCGTTAAACCTGTGTAGACCCTCCACCACACCTATTAGCGGAAATACAAAGAAAAATCGTGGATTTCTTTTGGGATGGGCTACACTGCGTGCCACGGGGGGTGCTGTTTTTAGCCAGAGAGGAGGTGGGACAGGGCCTCATCCACCTGACCAGCTGGACTGTGACTTTTAGACTTTGAGTTTGTACAAAAATACTTAACAAGTCCAGCAGATCTAATGTGGATGGATGTAGCCAGCTGCCTCTTTCGGCGTGTAAATAACTTGGGGTTGGATAAAGCTCTGTTTTTAACTGACCCAAAATTTTTAGTTTTAAAAGGGCTACCTCCATTTAGTGTTTTTAAGTCTTGGAACATCTTTTCACATAGGTTTTCCACAGCTGACTCTCTGCACTGGCTCCTAAATGAACCTTTGATCAACAGGGCCAGACTGGATATAACCTGTGAAACAACACCTGGTCTGAGGGGGGTGCTACTCCAGTCAAAGGTTCTGACATTACGACAGCTGGTGGATGCAGTGAGGCCAACGCTGAACAATGCACAGGCCCTGGGCTCTCTGGTAGGATCGACATCTGCTCGGGTGGCACAGAGGACCCTGGAGCTGTGGACCAAAAGGCTCACAGGTGAAGAAAAACGGCTCCTCACAGGCTATGAAAGAAAGAAATGCGAACCCAATGATGCAGATGCTTTCCCGGAAATACTTCTGAGCCCAGGGCTTGGGAGACCTGACTGGCCCCCTACTGATGGCCTACAAAGAACTTTTTATCACAACTGTGTGAAAAGCATCCACAAGGTCGGACTGAGCAACAGGCCCTCCACTGTGTGGACACAGAGACTGGGACAGAACAACCTGAAACCACAGTGGAAGGTTTTTTACAAGCAACCCTTAGAGAAACAGACCGGTGACCTCCAGTGGAGAATTTTACACGGTGCTGTTGCCACAAATGCTTTTATCTCTCTTCTTAATCCTGCTGTTTTCAGTAAATGTTGTTTTTGTGATCTCCGTGAGACTGTTTTCCACATGTTCACTGAATGCAACAGGCTAACGGAGATCTTTTCTTTTTTTAACAATTATTTTTAGTTTCTTTGGCCTTGCTTTTACGGAGAAAACCTCTATCATGGGAGCTGGCTATAACAAGACACAAAAAGACAAAGGGCAGCTCCTTAACTATATCTCAGGAGAAGCAAAGATAGATATTTAATTAAGCAGAAGAAACAAGATTGAGAACAGAGAGGGACAACATGCAAAAGCTATGTGGCAGGCAAAACTGAGGGCCAGACTCAGATTGGAGTTTAATTTTTGTAAACAGACAGGAGATCTGGAAGGTTTTAAAAGAAAGTGATGTTTTAAAAATATAATTTGCTGTGTTGAAGACAACTTACTAACCCTAACCCAACTGAAATAATTACTTTTATTTGAAAATTTTGCACTGAAGCACTTTCTTACTGCTGCCATCTGTCCTAACATGTGAAAGATAAATAAAGTGTTCTAAAAATAAAAAAAATCTCTCTCTCCCACTCTCAACCCAACCAGTCGAGGCAGATGGCTGCCCTCCCAAGCCTGGTTCTGCCAGGGGTTTCTGCCTCTTAAAGGAAGTTTTTCCTTTCCACTGTCGCCAATTGCTTGCTCATCGGAGGATCTGTTGGGTCTCTTAAAATAATTTCATAAAGAGTTTGGTCTAGACCTGTTCTTCATGTAAAGTACCTTGATGTAACTTTGTTATGATTTGGCACAATACAAATAAATCTGAATTTGATTTGAACTTGATTTGAACAAAAATGGTAGATTAGAGGGAAAGAAGCTCCAGGTTTTTCCTTGTGGTTGGCAGAAAGTAACATGAGTTAGAGGCCTTAGAGTGGGAAGAAAGAGATATCTGCCAAAGGAAGGGCAGTTTGGCCGCATCGATCAGGGCCAAACTGCCCTGATCGATCGAAGTAGGATGTTTATGCTACAGACATGTAAACATTTTTAACAGTTGTCAACAGTATTCTAGTTGGTTTCTCTTAGCCTGTACAGAGCTCATTTCATTGAGCTGACATGGGAGGATTCAGTTGAAGAAGCATATGAAAGGAAAAAGGATGCTGAGCAGCAAGAATGGAAGGTTAGCATTTGCCCAGTGGAAGTAGGATGTAGAGGGTTTGTAGCAAAATCTTTTGTTGCTTTGTTGAGGGAGTTAGGAGGAAGGGGACAGAGCGTGAGGAAAATAGTGAAGGAAATGTCGGATGAGGCAGTAAGATCCAGTTAGTGGAATTGGATTAGAAGAAGTAATAGTAGTTGGGGACCAGTAGGGGGAGCTCTGAAGATAGACAGACTCTTGGGAGAAGCAGAGGAAGAAATCCAGGAAGAGGAAGTGTAATTAAGTGAAGGGTGTGGCCTGTTTGAGCCTTTTTGAGACCATGCAGTTAGTCCAAGTCTGCGTTGGTTTGATTTGACTTACGCTCTTTCTCTGATTATAGGACTGTTCTGGTGAGTCTTAGTTTTGTTATTAAGTGCACATCATCTGACTGTCTGTGATCACTGTCTGCCCTGTTTTGACCCTCCTGTGCACCACCCTGGCTGTGTGTGTATCGATCTGTGTCTCAGTCAGTGTGCCACCCTTTCCTCTGTCATGTCGGTCTGTGTGTTCGGTGTGTGTCCATCTCTGGTCGCTAGGGGCCAACCGGTTCCAACTGGCAGCACTACTGTAGACACAGCAGCAGGAGTGAAGGTCCTCTTCTCCGGGTCCCTCTGCCCCACAGCCAAAACGTGTCAGAAGTCACATGAACCGTGTAACTAAAGCCATCAATCCTGAAGCTGAGGGCCAAGTTCAGCTCCTTGTCGTTGCTCTTAAGAACCATGTACACCTGCCGTCTGAAGGACAGGACGTGTTTCAGCTGCGGGGACTTGCAGCTGAGGGGGATCATTAACCGCGGATACCAGTTGTCCGTGACGGGCTAGCTCCTTCTCTAGCAGCTGGTTCCTCAGAAACAGAGGAACATTGGAGATGATCACCTTCTTAGCGGGGTTGACCAGAGGGAACACCGGAGTCAGGTTCGCTGTCCGCTTTCAACCACCCGGTTCACTTTGTTGGTGCAGTTCAAGAAGATAATCAGCCCACCATTCATCCTGGAAGCAGATCTGACCCCACATACCCCATCATGGCTCCTACAGCCAGACTGCACGCCTCCACCGACACACTGGCAGCTGGACAGCGTGACAGTGAGTCAGCCTTTCCAACCCGGAGACTGTACTCACTGCCATGAGCGGAGAGGCGGCAGCAGTAGCCACTACCAAACAAACTAATCAAATTTACCAATAAAGTAAAATGGAGTTAATGAAGATATGGGAGCAGCAGGCGTTGCAGGAACTTGGGGTGGCAATGATTCACCCCCTGCTGGATGAGGACAGGGAGAGAGAGGAGAGGAGAGGAGCTGGAAGAGGCAGAGACTTCAGGAAACATGGTTAGTAAATAGTTGCACATGCTTAGAACTGGGAGAAACATGTGTATTGATATGCTGACGCATGCAAGGGGGAGGGAGAGGGAGAGAGAGAGAGAGGTGATCTGTCCTTCCCCAGCAGTCTAAGCGTATAGCAGGATAGCTAAGATGGAGTTTAACTTTATAAGTGTAAGCTCTGTCATACAGAAAAGTTTTAAGCCTGATCCTGAAAATTGCTAAGGAGTCCGCCCCCAGACAGATACTGGAGGTTGGTTCCATAGAAGAGTAACCGGATAACTGAAAGAGCTGTTTACAGATTTACTCTTTGAGACTCTAGGAACCACAAGTAAACCACCATCTAGAGAGGAGAGTGACCTACTAGGACAGTAAGGAGGTCTTAGTAAGGCCCCTACTTTAATTCTCCTCCATCGAAACAGGTACTTCTGCATGTACACTTGAAAGTAAAACTGGTCCACCCACTCTCTGCTGACTGCTTTTACCTTCAGGTCAACTTGGATACACTGCACCAGCATGTCTTCCTGGGCACAAATCACAAGTTACACCATTGCAGCGTTCAGCAGTTGACACTGCACCTGCCAGTAGTATGAATGGCTTTCATGGAGAGCCAAAGTGCCATTATGCATTTGAAGGCATTTGCAGTCTGCATAGTTCTTCACAGTAAAGCACTTTGTCACAACAACTCCATGCCGTGGCTGTGCAAATGGATCAAAAATCAAGCCATCTGGTGAGGTACCAAGCCATGGGGCATCTGAGTGGATAATGAGGCCACACAGTGTGTAGCATGGGCTGCTGTTACAAGAGCAAACTCCTCTTTTGTGCTAAGCCAAAAGCTGTCTCAACAAGGGTCTTCTCATCACGGATACCTATAGTTGCTGCTAGAGGTTTCTCTGTAATGTTGAAGTCTTTGTACATGTCTCCACAACTAAGCCCTTGTAAAGTGTACGTCTATGAAAGACAGGAATATTGTTATTATAGGTTATAGGTTGTGCTCTCTCTATATACACATCTGTATAGATATATAGAACTCAAATACACCTCACAGTGATACTTGGAAACGTCATCAGGGCGTATTTGGCCCACTTGCGCTCATTGGCTTCGTCAGTCAACTCCAGAAGCACGACCTGCTTGGTTGACTCCAATGTTAACACCATGTCTGGGCGGAGTGAAGTGGTAGCGATGTTGGCCGGGAACTTGACTTCCCTTCCCAGATCAACTTGGAGCTGCCAGTCACGAGCGGTGGCGAGGAGCTCTCCTGAGGAGTTGGGCTGGTGGTTTGCCTTCTGCCCTGCTCTGATGAAGGTGATTGACTGCTTCGGGGTGACCTGGGACTTGCTGTTTTGTATGGCTATGCAGATGGAATCCGACAAGGATTTTAAAACTTGTCGTGGCGCCAGCAATACCACCGGAGTGTCTACTAGGCTCCAGGTGTGCAGGTTGGCCAGGCTTGGGAGGACATTGCACACAAAGTTCCTCATACATTCTGTGTACAGAGGTTTAGCTCTCCAGAGCTCTGCTCAGGTGAGTTTGCGAGGCTCTGCATGCTCCTACCTTATCCACGCCCCTTGCTTGGACATTCTGACCATCTAGCTGCAACATTATTCCTCCACCTCTGCATGGATCTCGTCTTGGACCAGATGGCGCTTCTCCTTGCTGTGGGCCCGGTCATAACGTGGCTTAGGAAAGCTACCAAGGCCTGCCATTCCCATTGCCATGGTACTCACCAAGGTCTTGTGCCTCAGCCGTGCCTCCGCTCTGCTTACTGCTCCTTGTGTCTGCCACTTCCTCCCAGTCTTAACAATGATTCCTGCCAAGGCCACCTTGATATCTGCAGAGTCCCTGTACATCATTAACTCTTTGGAGCGAGTGACTTTGAATTCCTCCAAAAGTCCTCTGAGAGGGAGGTGCAGCTTGGTGGATTGGCCATATAAGGCAATGCTGCTCAAGGTCCGAGGGAGCCCCAGCCATTTCCTTAGAAACTGGCTGATGGTCTTCTCTAGTACATCTACCGTTGTCAACAACACTTCTCCCTCTCCCTCCCTCCTCAGTGATAGCAAGACAGATATTGTAGATGATCCAGCAATCTGGCCCAAGCTGCTCACTGACAGAGAACGTTCCTCAATTGTGAAAATGGGGCCAGTCTAAGTTAAAGACAAAGATTTTCAACAAAATGAGAATGGATGCAGATTCACAAAGACAAACTATTACATCTTAATGAAAAATGGTGAGAGGGTAAACAGGTTTTGGTTACTTTACAGTGAAAGTGCAGACCTTGTTTTTTGCTTTTGTTGTTGCCTTTTTGGAAAAAAAAAAAGCAACTGAGTGAGGAAGGATTTAATGACTGGATAAACCTTGCAATGTATTTAATCAACCATGAAAGGTCTGAAGAGCACATAAGCCGATGTGAGAGCTGCTGCTAGCTATCAGCATTTTTTGAGACAAAAACAACAATAGATCATCAGAATCAGGACCGAAGTGAAGTTGAAGCAAAATGCTGGAATGAGATTTTATCCAGGTTAGTGGCAATCATCAATTTCCTATCAAAGAGAAACCTTCTCCGTGGCCACTCTGACAAATTTTATGAACCAGGCAATGGAAATTTCTTGGGTCAGGTTCAGTTAAAGGCTCAGTTTGACCCTGTGATGTGTGAGCATCTCAGACGAATCCAAGTTAAGGAAGCCTCAAGACACGTACATGAGTAGTCAGATCCAAAATGAAGTAATGTCACTTGTGGCCAAGTGCACAACATATGCCATTGTTGACAGAGTAAAAAAAGCCAAATATTATGGAGTAATAATAGACTGCACACAGGATTTGAGTCACAATGAACAGCTCTCAGTTGTGCTGCGAATAATAAATTGTGATTTTAAAAAAAGGCATATCAGTTCACAAGCATTTTGTTGGATTTCTACTGGCCCATGATACCACAGGCAAAGGCCTGTTTGAGATATTTTTGGGGCACCTAGAAAAACTAGGTTTGGACCTTGCTAACTGTCATGGCCAGTCATATGACACTGATAGTAATATGCAGGGCAAGAACCAGGGGGTCCAGAAGAGAGTGCTAGATCTCAACAGCATGGCCTTATGTGTTCCCTGTGGAAGTCACACACTGAACCTTGTTGTTGGTGACATAGCCAAGTCATCTGTGGCATCGGTCAGTTTCTTTGGTCTGTTGCAGCGTCTCTACTTTCTCTTCAGCTCCTCAGTACACTGCTGGACCATGTAAAGACCTTCACCCTAAAGGCACTGTCTACGATGAGGTGGGAATATTGAATCTGTTCGTTATCAGTTGCCTGACATCCTTACAGCATTGACTGTGCTAGAGGACCATGCCAAGGAAAAGCGGGATGCAGAAGTTGCCTTGTCAGCCAGAGGGATCTTCAAGGAGATGCATACATGTCCTTTTCTGGTAAGCACCATTGTCTGGTACAGTGTTTTGTACCACATAAACAAAGTCAGCAAGCTTCTGCAGAGCCTCACAGTGTCAGTTGATACATTTAGGGGGGAAATCACTGCAATTACCAGCTTCTTACGGGAATTCCGAGAAATGGGAATCAACTCGGTAAAAAAAGATGTCAGGGAAATTGCACAGGAGATTGAGGTAGAAATAAGCTGACCATAGGTCCGAAAGAGAAGAGCCAAAAGACAGTTTGAAGGAGGAGAGGAAAAACAGTCCAGCGCAGAAGAGACCTTCAAACGAGAGGTTTTACTTCCTCTTGTCAGCCTTGGTCACTGTCAAAGAAAGGTTTTCCCATATGGAAGAATTTTTCCAGCTGTATGTATTTCTGTACTCCAAGGACCTGATGAAAAACACAAAGGAGGCTGGGGGAATGCTGCCACAAATTACAGCAGGCAACAGAAGATGTTGAAGCTCAGGACCTGAGGCTGGACGTAGAGGTGGCAGTTCAGTCCTTCCCCACAGACATTCAAGACCATCAGAGGTGCTAAATCACATCTATAAGGAGAACATCTTTGACCTGTACCCAAATTCAAGTATTGCACTCAGGCTCCTTCTTCTTGAAGACAAACAGAGAGAGAAGGAGAAAAAAGCTGAAGAGGTAAATGATGACATATTAGATTAACAGTCAGTGCAATATGTGTCACCATAATTGATCTTATTATTTTGTGTACTATTTTGTTTTTGCAGGTGATCCAAAATAGACAACAATATTGTATAACCAAGATCATACATTTGTTAAGAGTTGAAGAGTCAAGATTATCTTGTCAGTGAGAACATGCATTAGTCAGGGGTTGAGGAAGACCAGGAAAACTACATTTGAGACAAATTCAAATCTATTTGACCACATCCATGCTTTAAGACTGTGAGAGTTTGCAATGTCCATAGAATATACATATGAGGGACATTAGATTGGTAGATGCAGGGGCCCCCAAATGACTGTTGGCCTGGAGCCCCCAGGGCTCGGTACAAGCCAGGCTGGAACAACAGAAGAAAGCTTGGTAAACAAAAAGCACTGGAAACTCCAGGAAAACGTAAGCAAACTGATCTATAATAAACCTTGTAGACAGGGCAGATGATTGCTGCCACCACCTAAAATTTACCGATATGTCAAGATTCAAACAGACCCAATAATATAGAAATATAGGCTTTATTTAATTAAAAATTGATTATTTAGGACACAAAAACATGACGGGGAACAGACAGTTAATGGCTAAGAGGGGGAGTACCAAACATTCAGAGCTTATCAAATACCATCAGGGGCTAGATAGGGAGTAGACTAGTTTAAACGCAACCACACTTAAAAAAGTAAATAAATAAATCACATAAATCACAGCACACCACTGCAGACTTGGAATAAACAGCAAAACTACAAACTTTAATTCATTTAATTCCCCACTGCACTTCCAGCCTATGAGTTGCTACATACTGGACCCTCCGCAAGGCTCCTATCCACCCCTCCCTGCCACTAAACCTGCCAGCCCTCACACAATGTAAATAAAACAGATAAACTAAGACAAAACTACAATGAGACAGACAAAATAAAGAGTAGAGTGCTGAACTTGCCTGTTGGCAAGGACCTCCCCCAGGTCTTCGCTTGATGTGCTATCTGACCCCCCGGGGAAACAGCTCCCCACTAATGCCCTGGGAAGGAAGGCAACAAGCCCCCCCCTCCTCAATCAGGACAGGCTCCCCTATCTTATCTTCTTCACACCAGCAGACCTAACCAGCTGCGATCACCTCTCCCCAGGCAAAAGGGGTGCCAGCCGCCAAACAGCAAAAACAGTTACAGCCGAGTTACAACTGAGTGATATGTCCTTTGTAAAAACTCTCCTCTCTACCTGGTATCCCACATGCACATTACTTCACTACTGCACTATTGTAATATATTGTACTACAAATATTTCTAATATTTCTAATTTCAATGTGTGTGTGTGTGTGTATATATATATGTGTGTATATATGTATATTTCTCATGTCCAAGATATTCCAGTCAAATTCCTAGTATGTTTTTGCATACCTGGCAATAAAACTATTCAATCAAATTTAGATTTGATTGCATGGAAGTCTACCTTAAGGCCATATGGACTATTGACCGCCTTAATACCAGATGGACATTTAACATCTACCTGAAGACAGGACAGATCTTTCAACCTTTCGATTGACAGCTAACAGCTAGCCTTAGAGTGTATGGAAAGACTCTGGGGATTTGTTAGATATTTGTCAACACTAATGTGCGTTGGAGACAATGAAAGATGTTTGGTGGCGAAATAACGGGAGTGTATTGACAGTTGCTTTGGTCTCCAAATTGCCCCCTCTACTGGTTTCAGGCAGTTACTAATCCACGAAGGATCCAAACTCAACACTCAAAATCATTGATTGTTTATTGGTTTATTGATTGCATATGTCAGAATTAGGCAGTTATAAAGATGGAACTTGTGTTTCATTTATTTTAATCACTTAATTCTATGAAAATTTGAAGGTAAAACCCTGTTTCACTGTCTTTACAAAAGGTAAAATGATCAAAGAACTTGCTTACTCTGTCTTGGATCAAAGTGTTTCATGACTTTTTGGGCTATTTATTATTATTATCCATTATATTTACTCAGAAATCTGACTTATTCTGTTATTGAATAATTGAATTGAGCAGGAACAGGAAGAACATGAAGTTCCACATAGGAAGACAAAGATAATCGTAAATCAAGATACAGACCTGTAGTATTTGCCAGGGGTTTTATTTCACACTGATGCTTATTAATGCTGAGATTCTCCTTTTCCATGAAGGACTAGTCCTGCTCCAGGTTTCTGTGTTTTTTAGAGTTTTCCCGACCTCAGTCTCTCTGTCAGGTGCTGCTCTTGATGGACAAACTGTGGGAATAGTTCATTCTGTAAAAAATTTCATGTAGCAGATTCAGATTGGTATTATTTGAAAAGAGCCTTGAGAAAACTTTGACCATATAAAATAAATTAACCTAAGTAAGTATTGACTGATATTTTAGAGTAAACACAAGAAACGTGTGACAAAAGTGAAAACAAATTTGAAAAAACGTTCATACATGTTCAGTAACTGAAATAATGGTGAAATTAAAATACAGTAACAGATTTTATATATCAAAGATTTAGGTTAAAGCCTAACTTATTGTCATATGTATTCAGAATAAAATCATATTCTGATATCAATGATTAAAACAACATCCTTCGGTTTGTCAGAGGAGGAAAATACAGAGCAGTGGCTTGTTTACATCACATGACAGTGAAATTGAGCTTTTGTAGGCAGTCTGCAAAATAAGAATTTAAGTGATATAACAACACCACTGCTCTTCCTCTTTTGATGGAAACGAAAACAAATATCACTGATAAATCCATGTTATCCAAAGTGGTCCCAAAGTAATACTGCAAGTATTTTGTCTATATGTGATGCATATGGTTTTATGACAAAGCAAAGCTTTTCCATGCCAACTGAATAACTGTAATAATAAATATGTCAAGTTTTACAAAATAAAAATAAAACCATTCCAAAAGGAAAAGTTTTTCACAATTGGGTGACATAGACTTGAAAAAGCTTTAGCCTTTACCTAATAAATGTTGTAGTTCTGTATTTAACAAGGTATACGACAGCTGATACTGTAGCTTTTGCTCTTTTTTTCAAATTCATGAAAGAGTCATTCATCTTTTCTTACTGTGTGAACCAAAATGTTTAATTTATCTTCTTCTGAATGACACTGACGTTTTTACTCTTAAAAATATGTTAACAGTAAAAAATAGTTTTCTTTGGCTATTTTTTATTTCATTAATTAACATTAATTAATTAACAAAAAGGGTTCTCATCCTTTATTTCCGATTTCTCTCTGGAAACCAACCAAATTATGAAATGTATTTCCTTGATAAACAAAAAAAAAAAAAAAAGATTACAAAAATATAGTTGATAAGTTTCCTTGAAAATTGAACTTGAACCTTTTTTGGATTGTGAGTTTAACAAATGATTCTAATGAATGCACATGTATGTTTTTTTTTTCCTTTCTATTTTCATTCTCAATTTATTAAATATATTTATATAGGTACATCTGTGTTAGTGCTTATTTATCTTAGCTGATTCTCAATCACAGTGAAGACGTGCATAGATAGTCTTTTTCATGCTAGTCGATTCTGACTGTTAGTATTTTTTAAATAAAGTTAAAAAAAAAAAGAGAAAAACAAATATGGCAGCGCATCATCGCGCAGGCGTATACTGAAGGATAGAGTGGCGGATTGATATTGAGCTGTCGACCTCGCCGTCGCTACAGGAAGTCGCATTGTCCCCTTGGTTTGTCAAAGAGGTCCAAGCGTGGTGAAACACAGACACATTTGTCTCTTGATTCTACCGTCAGCAGAAGAAAATAGTGGAAAGGAGGAGGCGTTCACTGCCAGTTGAACTTACCCCCGCAAACTGAAAGCCTAATGAACTACTCTGACTACGACTCTGATGGCTACTCGTCGAATGAGGACGCGGACTACGTACCGTCAGGTGAGGAAAAGATCAGCCTGGACGACGACTGAAAAGGACGACGTATAGTCTAACGTTAATGAGTATTAGCTTAGCCACATGTACAGACCATAGTAATCCACGTACGGCAGGGCATGGTCACCTGGACGCAAATTGTTCACAGTCCCAGACTCCAGGGCTGTTAAATAGTCTTCTGCTGAATCCAATTCACTAAACAGAATCGTGTAACATATTTATCATTTCTGTGACTAGTTAACTGATTTCACACCGAGTTTAAAAGACTCAGTTTCTTCCTGTTCTCTAACCGTCCTCCTGGGTCAGGTTAACCTGCCAGATAAACACACGTGATTTCATCTTTGAAAGTGAAGGCAAGGTGATCATCATAGGTAGGGCGCGATGAAAGCCACCAGCCGATTCTCAGCCAGTGCTTCTAAAGTATAACACAAATCAACACACACCGACATACATGACGGTTGTTGACAGGAGTACTGCAGTCCATTGTAAGTGAGAGACAATTCAACTGTCCAGACTAACCAAGGCTCAGATGCCAAATATTCTATTGACCGGTAAAGAACTGAAACATCACCTCCATCTGAAGCCTATTTCATGGCATTTCCATATAGTCGACGTCATTAGACATTAAACTGCTGTGGTGGGGAAATGAATGTCCCTACATTATCAAAAGCATCAGGGGCTTTTTCCCATTGCTTCCTGTTCTTCCTCCTTAGACAGTAACATGAGTGAGGATGACATTAATCAGTGTGAAAAGGAAGACCCTCTCTGCGAGGATGACGATGTGCCACAACTTGATGATGTCAACAAGAAGAAGAGGAAGAAAAAGGAGATCAGTATTAGGTGAGAGCAGTGGTGACTTTGGTATAAAAATATAGTGGTGGAATCAAACACACTTTCTACCATTATATGCACAACAAATGAACTTTGCCATCATTGGTGCTGTGCTACCTTTTTCACTTGCAAAGTTCCCACTTAATAATGCCATCCAAAATGTAGAAAATTAGGTCTCTTATAAATCTGTCCATATCAAGTGCGCTGGCTCGAAACAACATTTATATGAGCACAATGAAAATGCAATTTAAAAAATCTCTATTAAAATCAACCTCTGATCACTTGTGTCTTCAAACAGTGTCAAGCCCAAACCATGGATTCAGTAGAACAGTCAATGCTTGATACTGAAATACTAGAGTAAGAATAAATTATATTCACTGATTATGCTCATTTCTTAAAGAGAAACACCATTGGTGGTGTTGGGCCACTGGGACACCCACAGATTAGATTCTACAGTGGTAAAAGAAAATTATTGTTTGATACATAACTAGCAAACATAATTATTATTTCTGAAATCGGGGCTATTTATTTTTTATTTTTAGTTATTTTTTTTTGTGTCTTTAGAACGTTATTTAAATAAAAACAGGCAATTCTAATTATGATGACTTTGATTCACTGGTGTCCACAGAAAGAGGAAGAATGGAGTCCTGAAAATAGAGACGGAGGTGAGGGATGGAGATGGAGCAGCAGAGCCTTGGTCACCTCCAGAGGAGCTTGTGAAGCTCACTGAGGTAGGGCAGGACGATGAGGCCAAACAGAAGAAGAAATCTGATGATCTCTGGGCAAATTTTTTGTCTGATGTTGGATCCAGACCCAAAGATCCTACACGTACCTCCCAGTCAAGTGCCACACAAAAGGTAAACATGTCAAACATTTGTGGAAGGTTGTCTATATTTACACATCATTAATCGACTGTTATTTTGTTCCTCAGGCTGGCTCCTCTGGGATTAGTTGCTCTCACGCAAGCTCAGAGACTAAAGAGGGTAAAGCAGAAGAATCTGCCACAGTCATTATCACCAAAGTCTTTGACTTTGCTGGAGAAGAAGTCAGGTTTGGATATCACACAACACACAGGAATAGCACACATGATTCATCAACACACAAATAATTAGGCCAGGCAGAGAAGACCAGTCAGATACAGGAGAGGCTGCTGGACCAGAAAGCTCCCAAACATCCCCAACACCAGACCAGGGATTGAACTTGGATATGAATAATAATGAAGCATTATCCAAAATACTAAGATTCAACCATAGGCAATTTTATCACCTATGACCTTAAGGCCGTTAAAATAAGTGAATGGTGGTGAACTTCCATCATTGAAATAACTGCATGGGGAGAATCACAGATAGCCTCACAAGAATGACTTCAAAGTTTCTTGAAACAAGAAGTTCTGAAAACCCAGAATTTTACTTGTTAAGCTCATTAACTACAAATCCTGCTTCTTAGTTCAGGCCCCTAGCCTTAGCCTCCTGTTAGTTATTCTGCCCATTGTCAGTGTCTTAATAGTCTACATGCTCCTGCTAGCTGGAGATTAACAGCTTGCTGATAATTTCTGCTGCATATGGTAAAACATAAGCTGTGACTGATGAACTGATGTGATGACAGTGACACAAACAGTCGGTTACAAAGTCTGACAGCACTGTAAAACACACAATTAAGCAAGTCTCTGATTTTACAGAAATATATTTAAAAATAAAACAGCAACACTGAGCTGCTCAGCAGCTCTCTGCTCACTAACAGTTTTCCAAACAGGGAAATTTTAACTGGGGTCACAGCCCAAAGGTTAATCTCCTTTTTGGAGCTTTTGTTTTGTCGTCTGTGCTGTCCCAGAACAAACATCATTATTTCATTGACCAGCAGGTGGTGCTGCTGCAGCACCACCACCAGGTCAAACCTCTTCCGACCTACCCCCCCTCCCTCAGCTCTATTCACAAACATTCAGGCCCTAAAAATTTAACAACCATCTGTCCTGAGTTGCATAATGTATCAAATATTTTCCGATGTCCATGAGTGAAAACCTGGACCAGATCTAAAATCTCACTTAGAGTGACAGCCAGGATCAGTCATTGACTATTGATCTCACACTGAGCAGCAGCCAGTCTGACCTTGTATCATCCAACTCTAGTCATTATCAAAGGTGCTGGCAGTCAACCATTCAGGATATTACAGATGAAAACATTTTAATTATCGGTATTAAAAACATGCTATTTATTACAGGCAGCCACATGTCTTTAACTGTTTATATGTGAGCTGCTTTCTTCCGACTGGATATGAGCTTATGTATAATTCATCTGATTCATTATGTGGGGCGCTGTTAGCTATGCTGTGCTTTGATTCTGTGCTTTTGATGACAGGTTAGTTTATTGCTATTGTAGCCGATCCTGGAATATATATAGGACCACAAAGGAGCCATAGCATATCAAAGGCTGCAGCAACAACATAATCTCATGTCAGTGTGAATTCACTCTCCCCTTGTGCATTGAAAAAGCTGTTAACCATCATTGTGATGTCCAGCGTCTCCTGTGTCCCTCCATTAGGGTGAGTAAGGAGGTATCAACTGACTCGAGGGAGGCAAAGATTTTTCTGAAGCGCCACAACACCAAACAGGACAAGAACCAAGACCAAGAGACCAGCTCACCACCTCCTCCTGGTCCCAGGTACGACCACCATTCCCCATCTGCCCTGCATCCATAAGACTCCCCTCCTCACACCCAGTGGTGGACAAAATACACAGCTCCAGTACTTAAGTCAAAGTACAGATCCTCCTGGTCAAATGTTAAGTTGAATAAAAGTATTCTTAAGTAACACTTAAGTATTCAAAGCACTTTTGATCACAACAAAATGTATCCAGAAACAGTACATTCAGTACAGTACAACTTACTTTCGGCTATTCCCTGTTTGAGGTTGCCGCAGCAACCCCAAACTAATGTGTACCTTGGCTGGGAATCGAACGCTGGTCTCCCACATACCAAGCTGTTATAGTCACCACTAGAATATTGAAAATTACTGCATAAGAGCAAATCCTATAGAAACAAACTAAACTGACAAAAGAACCAAGACTGTAATTGTTCTTTTTATTAAAAGAAATTCCCTCTCCTGTTAAAAATTTAAATGCTAATTAAATAAGTTACAAATAATAAAAGGTTACAATAAAGGTGAGAAAACCCTTGTAAACTGAGCATTGCCTGCCAAAGCAATGATTTGGTGTGCACAACAGCAGTGGATCTCCTTTACTCTTCCACTTGAATGTTACCTGGAAGCTCACCGTGCAAACTGTGTTGCGGATGGGCGAGGTACAGCTACGGCAACACCAGTTGAACACGAGAGATGTGCATGAATGGAGTTTGTGGAATTCTTTAACGCAAATGTAATGAGTGCCTCATAGAAATGTAGTGGAGCCAAAGTAAAATATTTTCCTTTCAATTGTAGTGGAGTAAAAGTACAAAGTTTCCAAAAACTAAATCACTCAAGCAAAGTACAGATCCTCAAACTATTATATAAGCACATTACTTAAGTAAATTTACTTCTGATGGTGAAATACAATCACCACTGTCACACACATTCTCCTGAAGTAAGCATCTCTTTGAGGGAACCCTAACCCTAACAAAGTTGGCAAACAAAGCTGGGAGAATAGCTTCCTGAACAGAGAGGAACAACAGGTTTTATGCCCAAGATAACATCAAACATCAGGACACAGGACACGTTTTCTCCTTACATCAACATAGCCCTAACGGTATACAAGACAATGTCGTCATGTTAATCGCTTATTTATGGAAGAAGGTGTCTGTCTTTGTCATCAGACATAAACATCTGCACTTAACTCTTTCTTCAGGAGCACAACAGGTCAGAGCAAACACATTAAGTCATCAAGGCATGTTACTACACAACTATAAGATGTATAGAATTACATTCCAGATATGAGGAAACATTTTTTTTATCCCTGCATTAATGAAATGTTATTTATTGAAACAAATAAAAACAAAGAAAAAAAATATGCACCCAAAATGTTAGCAATAAATCAAAATGAATATGATTTTCAAAATCAAAGGGTAAAACATAAAACATATAGTGCCCTTTTATTTCAATCATATTAAGAAAAGCTTATGCACTAAGATTATGTAGTATGATGTGCAGAAACAATCATCAGCTGCAGGTCTACATTTCAGTAGGGAATGGGGCATTATAATGCTGTCTGCGAGCTTCAAGCTTACTCTCATATCTCCATTCTGATGAGACCTCTGGTTTTTAGTTAACTCCATGTCTTTTTCAGCTGCAGCGTGAAGCGTCCTGCAGGCATGTCCAGTGTCCTGAGTCGTCTTGGGGGGAAGAAGCAGAAAATGAGCACATTGGAAAAGTCAAAGATGGACTGGGATGCTTTTAAATCAGAGGAGGGAATCACCGAGGAGCTGGCCATCCACAACAGAGGCAGAGAAGGGTAAGAGTCTGACTGTCTGTCTGATGGACTGGCCGTCCAAACAAAATTAATTTGATGCATCCTCTGAAATGGGAAGACCCCCCCCTCCTCCTCCTCACCCAAAAGAAAGACACAAATGTATTCAAATTTAGAGCAGAGAGCTGTTTTTCATGTATGTGCTTTTGGGTGGGTGTGTGCACGCGCATGCTAATAAGTGTTGTGTATATTCTTGGTTGTACTGTTTGTACTTGTGATGATAAAAGTAGGTCTAATGCTCCCCCATGTGTGTTTGTATGTTTCCAGGTATGTGGAAAGAAAGAACTTCTTGGAGCGAGTTGATCACCGCCAGTTTGAGTTAGAAAAAGCAGTTCGGCTGAGCAACATGAAATAATGTCACAGACTGACAGCACACACACCCTCACACAGTTAAACTCAGAGACAGATGTGTGGACTGCCTGCTCAGTCTATTTGGTGTTCAGTGCTCTGTACTTCCATCATCATGAGAATCAAACTGTTAACCCATCACACTGACAGTGTCTTTAAGAAGTCCTGTCCTACTTCCTGTCTCAGAACAGGACTGTAAAGAGTCAACTGGTTTTATTCTCACTTTGTCCTTCTGTAAGTGCTTTTGTCCATTATTCCTGTTTGTCATTGTAACTCACCAGTTAACCAGTTTGGTCAACGTACTTCAGTCAAATCCCAGACTTCATGTGATGGTCGAGGTTTGGGGTCAGAGCTGAGTTTCTCTCTGAATTTTTATTTTCACGTTATGTCACTGTTCTCTTGGGTGGCACATTTGATCTGTTAGCCTCCTGCTACATTCCGACAGGAAGAGGATCACCATCTTTATCACCACCACCACCATCATAATTTTTCCAGCTGCCTGCACAAACCTCTGGATTCGGCACTGGCTGCAAAGCTACACAACTTGGGAGGAGTTCACTCTGAGCAGTCCCCAAGTGCTGACAGCTGAGCTGCCCTGTCCCTCACTTGTCCCTCACCTGTTGTCTTGGTCCAAAGGAGGCAGGGAGACAGAGGGGAGAGTGATATTTGACTTCTTGTTTTTCTCTGTTCATTTGTAAAGATATGAAATTAGTAATAAACTGGAGTTTTTCAGCCTAATTGTTTTTCCTGAGATGTTATGCTGTTAAAGCTCAGTTCCTGTGGATGAATGGGTCATCAGTTGTTGCTGCCCTTGGTTGGCTTCTTTTTGTAGCATCACGATTGTTGTCTTGGAACTGTCACATTCACCTAAAGACCTTAAGTTTTAGTCAGTTCGTCTGGTCGAAAGCGTCAGCTCTTTGTCAGGTTACTGTTTTCTTTAGAACCCATCATGTCTACATAGGAAATGCACCATAAAAAGGGTTAGGGAACTGACCAACTGAACCTGACCAGCTCCACATAAACTCAAAATTCTGCTTTTTAGATTTTTTTTTTTATCATTATATTTGATAATGATAGTTAAAATAAGCTTTACAGAACAACTTTGAAAATTTGTAGTCTTTAAGATAGAATGCTTGACAGAGTAATAGCAGCACTTTCTGTGTTGTAAACGACAGTGTCATTGTTTTTGCCTTTGTGCACTTGCTGTCTTCACTAGGAGCTTCCTGCAGTGAGATCTTAGACCTCTAGCTATAGCCAAACAGCTAAAAAGACTGTTTGAAAGTTGGGGAGGAGAGTTGAGTAGGAAAGACGCCCTTCAGTCAGATGTTGTTGGAATTCAAACCTGTTCTAGAGACAGACACCAAAAAAAAGCTGGCAGCTCGGGATTGAGTGGCTAGAGTGTATGCTGTGTGCCAGGTATGAATCCAGCTTGGCACCTTGATCAGATCAGTCATCAGCTTACCTAACTCTCTTGACTTATGTTATTCCTTCACATTCTCACTGTGGACATGTGATGCGGTCTTTGACCAGGACATTGACAAAGATGATTTTGCTTTATAGATTTGCATCATTTCAATTGATTATCATAACACGTGGAGGTGATTGACATATGTCTCTAAAGTGAAGCCAAAGATGAAGAGCCTTAAACCTTAATTCTATCTCATGACCATCTGGGGCTCACTCCACTGGCTGTCAAATGAAATGAGATTGTAGTGAAGTCTATGGGAAAATTTTCAGAGTTCCCCTTAACTTTATTTCTTTTATGGTCTCTAGTGTTATCTCAGGTGTTATTTAAACAGGGTTTGTTAAGAATTAATTGAAATTATTGAAAGTTGTTGGGAATTGTTTGGAATTTATATTAGTCATTCAGAGTTTTTGTAAGGTCAGCATGGCTGTAGATTGGTTAGCGCTGTTGCTCATGCTTTCACCATGCCTGTGTGGGTTTCCTCCCACCGTCCAAAGACATCATGTTTGGGTTCATTAGTGACTCTAAAATGTCTGTAGGTCTGAGTGGTTGTTTGCCTCTTGTCTCTGTCTGTTGGCTCTATGATGGACTGGCACCCTCACCCAGTGTGAGCTGGGAATTGCTTCAGCACCACCTATGACCTGGAAATGGATAAGTGGTAGATGATGAGTGAGTGAGTTATTGTTAATTATTATGAGTTACTGTCAATCATTAAGAATAACTGTTGATTATTTGAAATCAGAAATAGTTTTATTGCCAGGTGTGTAAACATACAAGGAATTTGACTCCGGTGTTTCCATCTTGGACATATTCTGGGAAAGACAAAGAGAAATAATTCATAAAAAAATATATATATATATATACAATGAAATGAGAAATATTTGAAGTCGAATATGATACAAAGGACTTGTCAATTATTACGAGCTAATTGGAGCCTCGTTGGTAAAGGGGAGCGTATACTCCGTTAGTACGCGGGAGGGCAGTGTTCGATTCCCCGATAAGGAACCCTAGCTACGAGGTCCACTAGTGGTACTTTTATGCCGGTCCCAGGCCCGAATATATGGGCGGTTTGCGTCAAGAATGGAACCTGGCAAAAAACTGAAGCCAAATTAATCATGCAAGTCGCAGGAATCCAACTTTCTGTGGCGAACCTGAATAGGGAAAAAATCGAAAAATAGGACTTATTTGAAACATCCCTGGTGAAACGGCTCCTTTAAGGAGTGTACTGGCACGTCGTGGCTGCAGGAAAACAGCTGCAGAGGTTGAGCTGTCGTCCAGCTCACTGACCAACCACTAACGCACCACAGTAACTTCGTCGCCGTTATTCTTGAAGCTTTTTAATGGCCAGCAAGAGCTGGTTGCGGTGGGAGGAAGCAGCGAAGGACAAGTTGACACCGACGGGGCTGCTGCGTCGCTGCTGTCGTAAAGTGCCTGCTACTGCCGCAGACCTGTCCTGAACGCCGACTAAACCATTTTGCTCTGCGGCGGGTGTCCGACCCTCCTGCTACCTCACCGGGGAGGAAACTATGGACACCGGAGGACTGACACCACGGAATTAACAAATCGGGGGATTGACACTGGAGGACCGACACCGGATTACCGACGCCGGATTACCGACACCGAAGGGCTGACACCAGGGGACTGGCATAGTGGGAGCCGTTAAGGGAACCACGTCCTATTGGCGAAGAAGCAGAAGAAGAGGAGCACCGTGTTCGACTCAAAATGTCTGTCCCTGTAAGTGCCACTCCGGAGACACTGTGCCCGGTCTGTACCCAAGTCAGTCCCTCGGCCCATCTCTTAAATGTGTGAGAGTGTTTGTGTGTGAGAGTGTCTGCGTGCCTCTGCGTGCTCCGCTACACTTGATATGTATTTTATGAATCTTGAATGACCTTTATGAGAAAAAGCTGTCTACGACGTCAGTGTGACGTAATTATAATCAGTTTCACGTCACTATCACGTCACTGAAGGAGTCGCTTCAGAGTGTGAGTTGTTTTGCTTTATGTACATGCATAAGTTCTCTCTGGAGCTCTAGTAATCGGTCAGTCAGCCAGGATCTGGTCCCCTCTTCTGGTTGGCTGACTGTTTCTGAGTGAACTCTTAAAAATATGAGATTTCAGATAAAACACAAGAAGAAACTAAATCCTGAAAGGTTGGCTAGGGAGTACTGCTGGGCAAGACTCTGGGGTGTGGCTGCTTTCTTGTGACATCACAAAGTCCCAGACGTCCACTCCGCATCCTTACCTAGATCTACATACCTGAGCTTTTTCCTTTTGCATGCTTCTACACCTGAATCCCTGAATCCTCCCATGATACAGTCAGCTCTATGAAATATACTCTCATTTTACTCCTAGACCACAAAATAATATCAGGCCTTAGCTTCGTACAGGCTATTTCCTAGGGAACAACAAGCTTTCCTCCTAAATCTACCTGCATCACCCATTCACTAGCATCTTCTAAGCGGCCTTGTCTCCTTGTTATCTTATTAACTTTCCCTCCTTCTTGAACAAACTGTATTGCCTAAATTTGCCTGGGACAGGGACCTGCTCTACTCCACACCGGTTTGCCTGGGCCAAGCTCCAAGCCTCCCCGGCCTATTTGTACATTCCCCACAATCTCTGTACGCCTAAGAGGTGCTTTCGCTTCCTGCACTGCCATTCTTGGATTCCATTTTCTCCCATTGGTTGGGTTTGGAACCACCTTACTACCACAACTTTACTTCCAGATAACATGAACTCTGTCCTAACCTTAATACATTTAATCTCCTCCACTAGACTAGATACTGGGAAGTATGCCTTTCCCATACAGTGCCACAGTACTTAAACATCTCAGAACACCTAGCCATTTCCTTATGTAAAAGCTTACTAGTCTTTCCTTTTTCTCTGCAGCAGATATTGGAATCTCATATACCGACAGTGGTCATATCAACCTAGGAAGTAATTCAAACTGCAAACACCACAGCTTCAACTTTCCTGGAAGCCCTGATTTGTCTATTTTACCCAGTCCCTCAGCAGCATCCATCCAAAATCCTTCCAAAACTGCACTGCCTGCCTGCACTGCCTCCGTCATGCAAATCTGCCTTGTACCACCTACCTAGACCCTTTCCTGGTTTTTCCCTACTTATTGGAATTTCCTCTTCATCTATTACAAACTTTCAGTCACTTAATCTCCCTCTACTTATTGGGATACTTCTAGACTTACTAGGCTTGATTTTCATACTAGCCCACTTTAAGTTTTTATTAAGTCTCTTAAGTACTCTTTTCATACATGGCACAGTTGTAGTTATCACTATCATATCATCCATGTATGCCCTAATTGCCGCAAGGCGCAGCCCATCCTGCTGCCTCTCTCCATCTACAACATACCTAGAAGCTCTAATAATTACCTCCATTGCCATTGTGAATGCTAAAAAAAAACCAAAACAGTTTGCATCGTATTTGTCAACTAGCATAACGCCATATCTGATTACATTAGGCGAGGATGTAATGAGAATGGTCAGCCACTAAGGAAACGCTGAAGGGGAAAGCAGAGACATGACCAATGCTTAGCATTTAGGAATAGCCTACATAAGCCAGAAAAAGCACTGTCAATAGTAAAACTACTCAGCAGAATTCCAGATGATGCTTAAACCATTTGGGCAGTCTGTTGCCCCCATGCATTGCTCTGTTGTGTTCAGATTTAGTTGGACAAAACCAAGCAGTTATCAGTAAAATGGATAAACATCATGAATATATTACTATTCATAATTAATAATGGTTGTCTAGTCTAGACATTTGTCAAACTGTTTACTCTGCATTTCCTAGCATTCAGTCTACTTTTGATATATTTAAATTAGGAAATTACCACATACTGCACTTTACTCCTTCTTTTTTGCACTTTCTCCTTCTATTATAAACAGGGGCGTAATGTCTTTGAAATTAGGTAGTGTAAGTTACTTGCCTTTTTTTTTATTTTTGACTTTATTAGTCTAGACAAGAGCACGGGGTAGCTAGTTAGTCCGGGCCCACCACAAATAATGTATGAGCGAGACGCTGCTCTTTTACACCCCTGATTACAATAATGACAACTATTGAGCTAGCTAGCTAACGTTATCTCTCACCCTTTTGCGATACAAGTGTGTCTCCGAGCTCTCTCGCTGTGGTGGACAGCTGATGCTGAGTTGGCTGCTGCTTGTACTTATCTGTTTCACCTGCACTGTAGCCACTGAAATCGAAGACTGACCGGACCGTGTCAGACTTCAGCCGATTAGTGGTCCTCTGAACAAACCTCCCATCCTCTTCAAATGCTCCCTCAACAATATAATTTGAGGGAATAAAGTGGTTGCTGCAGACTCGCCATCTAGGTCCAACATTTGGATCTTTGTGTTTGAGCGCAGCTAGCCAGCGGCACTCATTAGAAGGTAGTGAAAATGGCGGTGTCAACAGGGTAGTAGCTACAATGCAGGCAAACGCTACTTTACAAACTAGCCAGCCAGACGTGCAATATCCGTGACGTCACTGCCTAGCTTGTTCCAATATGGTGGCTTACCATGGCCAAACAGGGGAATTGTGTTTGAGTTTTCAGGCAAATAGGGTGAATTACACATTTGATCATAGGATCATGGCTTATCATGGCAATCATGGTAATGAATCCCCTCCACTTTAATGCTGAAACTTGCCAACCCATGGTGTGGAAGATGCTTGTACACAGAGATCAGAACAGAGAGCAGAGCAATCTTCTGCTCTTATATTTATTTTGTGCACTGTCAAATGCTTCCTTAGCTTTGTCATGTTGCTGGCCTTGTGCTAATTACTTAATCGTATATATTGCAGCATGCACTGTTGGCATCGAGCTTAATACAATGTGACCACATTTTACATCTTTTCACCATCATTTAGTGTTGCACCTATTGGTGATGTGACACAGAATAGCCATGCTGTAGCCTCTGAAAAGACAACACGACCTACCCGCTGTGGGCCCCATCTCTGCGCACAACTCAAGGTGTAACCTTGGGTTTAGCCTGGATGCCTTGATAAAGCCATTGCCAACACCTTTGGAGCTTGGCACATCAAACATGCTGTATGCATATTGCTCCACTGCTGTTAATGAGATTAACCTCTTAGGTATGAAAAATTAAACTGGAATAGCAAATTAATTTTTGGTACTAAATGATATGAAGGCATTATGGTCGGTGCCAACAAAAAGTAAGTCTTGCTACCTCCTCATGGTTGATGAAACATGCCAGACAGTTGGAATCATGTGTGCCAAATATGTTTAGTTCCTCATACCTCTGGCTATCAGATCTATAAGAACATCTGAACTGCCAGTCTCCTTCTGCCATACTTGTTTTGGTTCTTTTGCACTTACACATGTACATGTGCACTGTGTAATTGTAGTGTCATTAACCGTCTGCCTAATCTTGTTGTGTTGGAACTGTTTGTGCCTGCAGTTAAAGTAGCCTTGCGTTCATTTATCCGTTGGTTTTCCTAGTGTGTTTTTATAGTCTGTAACTTACAGGAAGTGAGTTGTTAGTCTCCGCCACAACGAGCGAGCACTCAGATGCAAACTTTTCATTCAGCTGTTTGTTTAGCCCTTGCAGTGGCAATATAAGTGAGTATATTTATCATTGTTAGGATGCATTTATTGACACTGTAATTAATATTAGAATCGAGATTACAATCGCAGACTTTTTGTATTTGCATTGGTTGTTAATTTACGTTTTCTGTACATACAATTTTTGGCATTAAACCTGTCCAGCAACAACCTTTTGCCTGTTCCTTGGAGGTCACAATGTCCAAAAGAGTTCAGCTGACTGTAAATCCCAGTATACATCAGGAGTCACACTGGGTGTAGCAGTACACTTGTATTTATTTTTACCCGGGATCAAAAATTATACTGGTATTCAAGGCATAGGAATAATTTTAATTGCTCAAATGTCTCCTGCCCGCCAAACACTGTCAGAGCTGGCGAGAGGGGGCTGGGCAGTGATAGATTTCAAAATCAAATGTTTTCTCCAATGTATAATTTTTGGGTGGGACAGTTGGCCTGTCTGCAATATTGGAGGGGACACATCCTCCTAATCACCCCCAATTCACACGACCTTGCTAATATTATTGTGAATACTATGATTTTGCACACCTCTAGTGAGGGCTGGGTGATTATCACAAAATAACTTTTTCTCGATAGAAATATAAGACATGGTCGATAGAACTCATTCCATCTATGTTTAGAATAGGAGAGCACCATGCTGAGCCAATCACACAGCTGGAATAGTTATAACCACGTCAGGCTAGGTTGACACACACACAGAGAGAGTTGGTGATGCAGCCAGCTTAAACGTAAGCACACATGCTTATGTTTTGGCCACTAGTATGTTAGGAGTGGAACTGAAATACGTGAAAATGTTAACATGAGCTACAGTGTACCTGAAGAAGACATCCCAATGGGCACAGCCCAAGGCTCAAAGACAGAGGATATTGTTGTGAAGAAAGGTCCAAGGAATTCGGGTAGTGTGGAGATATTTTGGCTATTTAAAGTCCGACAAGAAACAGTTGCGTGCACTGCAAATTTTGTCGAGCTATTGACTGGTCATAATTGAGACTTTTCTATTTTGTACTACCTATTTTATTTTTTGTAATTGACCAAATGTCAGGCAAGGACTCAAGGCAGGACTCAGACACCAAGATCTTATAAATAATAGACTTTATTGATAACAGTAAAAATAGAGTGACAAAAACAATGGCTATGAAATTACTAGTCCTTTCCTGACTCACGGAGGAAGGCTCTATATTCTGAAGTCAAGAAGAAACAAAAAGTCATTCCAGGAGGAGGAAAAAGGCTATAATCAAAATCTAAGGTCACTTCATCACTCATAAAGAGGAAAACTATTGGCTATGAACTTTAGCTGAAAAAGGATCTAAACTGAGTTACGTAAATTAAGAACAAAAAAAAATCACTCTTCAATGGCTTACGTGATATTTCTATGTGGCTGTGTGCATGGATAGACTAAGGGGCTCAGGTGCTGGTCATCAGACAAAGACACTGTGGCACAAGACAAGGGGAACACAGACGATTTAACCACATGGAGGGAAATGGGGAACAGGTGGAGACAATTGGTAATCAGGGTAGACGCACAGGTGACACATGAGGAAGGGCAAGTGATATTGTGATATATCAACTATTGACTGATATGAAATATCGTGATAGGATTTTGTTCAATATAGCCCAGCCCTACCTCTTGCCTGGAGTGTGAATGTCTGTAGGTGTGTGTTAGTGTTTTTCAAAAAAAAGCCAGGGAATTCTGGAAAGTCCAGTTAATCCAACAACCCCCCCAGTTTCACCCCAAACGTCAATTGAAGGTGAAACCTGCTGATTGGTCTATGGTCGTACTGTAGACACCTGATTCAAACTGACACTATTCACTCAGGTTCCAAGTGTCAACCCCCGATGATATCGCCCATCAGTTTGTGAACTCCTTTTCAAGCCTCCGTTTCATAATTTCTCTTCCAGCCATCTTATTTTTGGAAGAGAAGGTTGAGCCAAGGAGGAGTGAAGGCTGGATCTGACCTGCTCTGGACTCTGTTCTAATTGAAATGTATATTCTGTCAATCACACAGTAGCCACAGTAGCCCCTGTCTATTTTCCTCTAAATGGACCATCATTTGAAAAATTAACGTATTAAAGAGTTGAAACTAGAGACCAAGACACTAAACTCATTAGATACTTACTATTCTGAAGTCCCTGCTGATTGATCATTTGCTGTTCCAATGTCGCAGGATCCAGACAGTTACATGCTTAATTTGTCTATGAAGAGTTCCCAGAACATCAGGAGGGTACCGTTCTGGCAGGGTCAGAGGGGGAGAAAAGGTCCTGTATCATAGGACACGGTGGCGGTGGCTGCTGTGTGGGGCAGGTCGGCCAATCTGATTATTGATCCATTTTCTGTACTCTTGTGTTTCTGTGTTATTGATCTGTTGCTTGATTTTTTTTTTTTCACCCTTCTCTTTTTTTCTGATTAAAATGCATCCGAAATAGGCAAACTATGAGTAACTTCGATGAGAACCCAGGTTAGTGTATGAGTAAACACTCATCTGTGACTAGGAAACCGTAACAGTGTTTCCACTGGTAACATTTCACAATGGTGGCTCACCTTTGCGGGCAGCACAGCGCCATAGTGGTTAGCACTGCCCCCCCACCGCTATGAGACAGTGTGTTCATCAGTTGAGAACCACTGTTGTGGATTCGCTTCCCGGCCTAGGCCCTTTATGTGCGGAGTTTGTATGTTCTCCCTGTGTCTGCGTGGGTTTCCTCCCACCGTCCAAAGACATGCATGTCTAGGTTAATTGGTGACTAAAATGACCATAGGTGAGAATGTGAGCGTGAGTGGTTGTTGCTCTCTGTCTGTCTCTGTGGTGGCCCTGTGATGGACTGGCGACCTGTCCAGGGTGTGCCCCACCTCTCACCAGGAATGTTGGCTGGGATTGGCTCCAGCACCCTGCAACCCGGAAACGGAAAAGCAATAGAAGATGGATGGCTCACCTTTGCACCTTTGCTCACCACAGGAGAAAAAAAAATCAGTCCAACCAACCAACCAACCACACCTTGCTGACTTACCAGAAAGTCAGATTCTCACTTCTACCCTCTTACACAGATTAAGTTATTCAGTTGGTTGACAGTACTAATAGACTCTACAACAAGGATATAGCAGATGCAGAATACGTGTGGGACATATCCCCTACACTTCCTGTATCTGTGCCCTCTGGCCCCTGCACATTTTACAACCCTTCAATTATTTATTTGTAAACGTGTTGTAACACATTTTTCACAGCTGTCTTGAAACGCACAATGAAGACAGGCAACATACAGAGGCTGGCTCAGTTGAGGTGCTGGCAGTATAGAGTGAGCCTATTGCTCATAATTATAGATAAATAGATTGCTTTACTGTTCCAAAAATAGGAAATATATTATCCTATAATATACCATATTTTGTGGACCATAAGGCGTACAGGGTTATAAAGTGCATGATAAAATACGATATATAATACGAAGCACAGTACGTACTGGTATTACAAAAAGTGCCGGAGGTAAGCGTACTGCATTCTGTTCTCTGATTAGTTCATCGCTGCCAGCAATAGCAAACACCTGAAGTTAGTGGGACGTTGGAATAATGTTGTATCCCAACATGTGATCATAATTGGATTATGATATGAATTTGAAAATTGGGTTTATGTTAAAAACCTAATGTTGACTTGCCGTCTAATTATAGTAAAACTGACTAAATGTTGGATGATGGTTGCTTGCCAGCACTACATAATTAATTATCTAACATTTCAACCCATATCCAACCAAGGACCAACGTTAATACATCTGTATCTGTGCATCATATTTTGAAAATTGTGAAAAGATATGATGGTTAATTTCTGAATAAATTTTGGTCAAATGTGATTGCATTTTTAATTACCAAAAGGCACAAGGTCAAAAAGGGCATTGTTGCACAAAACACTCTCTTGCTGCTGTTGCTGCTGCTGCTGCTCCATGGGCTTCTCCATCTCTTTGACCTCCAACTCAACATGAAGGATTTTCATCTTGAGCTGATGTTCTTCTTTTAAATATTGTAGTTTACACTCATGGAACTCTTGAGCAAGTTTCTCATGCATAGTCAGTCTTTTCACTCTTGTCACGCTGTCTGAAATGGAGTTACTGGCTGCTGCTGCCACAGATGCAGAGGGCTGAATTTGTCCACTCTGTTCGGGCTCCTCTGACACCTGATTCAAAGTTATGTCATCTTTGTCGATAAAAATATTCAAATATTAGACATAAGATTTCAATAGTAGAGACCATGACAGTATTTTTTTTTTCATCAGTGCAATAGATAGTACTATTAAGATTACCTGCTTAGGAAAATTATATACATTATATCAAATGAGTATTCAAGTGTTTCCCCACCTGAACTGTCCAGATGATCATCATCTGGGATACCTTTCAAGGGTTGTTGGCTTTTAATTATTCCTGTCAACAAGTCTCCCAGGTCATCGGTCTCTGGTGTAACTGGGGGTCCCCCACTTATCTTGAAGCGCTCCCTTCGAGCAGTTGCTATGGTTTTCTTTGACTATATCTTAATGTTTTTCCATAGCACCTTTACAAGGCAATATATGAACGTGTGTGTGTGTGTCTCATCATACATTTCATAGTGAATGATAAGTAAAATCAAGCTGACACAAAATTAAATCTTACCTGAAGTTGTTGGAGGGTCCTGTTGGTAACATTTTCATTTGAATTCTATTCATTCATAATCGCAGTCATGTGTTTTGTTTTTTCATTTCTGCTGCTGAATCATGTTTATTTTCAGGTGTAGGGTACTTTGAAATTATTTCCTTCCACAGTATCTTCTCACTTTCAGTAAAGTTTTTGGAATGCTTTCTTTTCCCTTTCTCCATGCTTGAGCATTGGTCAAACTCCTGTTCCACACACACACAGCAATAATTCACACTAGAAATATTCCACCCCAGGTTTTCAGAGCACCCTCACCTTTGTACCATGTCCACATAGTTATTCTGATTCGGCTTCCAACGCATGATTTGACTGGTCCTTGATTACCTTAGTCTGAAACTCTGTAGTCTGGAATGAGTAAATCTCAAATTAAATAACATCTCAGAGAGCATTTTGATTAGTGTGGATTAAGTTGAACCAGATTAGTCTAGTCCTGTTTTTTTTTTTAAGCCCTGTATGGGAAACTGGGCCTAAATGTTTAAGTCTAGGCTTTGTCATAAAGGAAAGTTTTAAGCCTGATCTTGAAAGCTGCGGCACAGTCCACCTCACGGACCGATTCTGGGAGCCGGTTCCATTGAAGAGGAGACTGATAACGTAAAGATATACCTCTCAGTTTATTCATGTTGACCCGAGGAACCATAGGTAAACTTACATCCAGACAGTGAAGTGACCTCCTGGGACAATAAGGAACTATGAGCTCTCTGAGCTATGATGGAGCTTGCTCATGAAGAGCTTTGCATGTTTGAATTCTTTTACATTGACTTTACTGGGAGCCAATTAAAAGAAGCTAGCACAGGAGAAATGTGATCTCTTTTTCAGTTCCTGTTAGTATTCGTGCAGCAGCATTCTGAATTAACTGAGTCCTCTTCAGAGTATTTTGACATCCTGGGGTAACAAATGCATGCACTAGTTTTTCCTGCAACCTCTTGAGTGTTGCGAAGGTGAAAGCAGGCTGTCCTAGAAACTTGTTTAATATGAGGGCATATATGACAAACGGCATGTCCGGATCCAAAATGACCTCAAGATTCTCAACAGTGGAGCGAGAGGCCAAAGTAATGCCATCCAAAGCGGTTAGATGATCAGATAATGCTTTTCTAAGATGCTTAGGGCCACGTACAATGACTTCAGTTTTGTTTGAGTTCACAAGTAAAAAGTTGCTGTCTGACCAGCTGATTAGTTTCATTCGGCTGATTATTGTCTGTATAACTGGGAACATTCATGCTGTGCTTCTGGATAGGGAAGTATATATAGATTAGGGAAGCAAATGTAGGATGAAAAAGATTGTTCCAAGTACAGAACCCAGTGGAACTCCATGAATAACCAAGGTATGTGAGGAAGAACCATTGTTAACATGAACAAAGTGATGTCTTTCTTATAAATATGATTTAAACCATCTTAGTGTGGCTCCTTTGCTCCCAATTTTATGTTTCATGTGTGTGTGGTTCCTTCCTTTCAGTCTTTATAATAGAATATTATGGTCAGTAGTATCAAAAGGAGTGCTAAGATTTAACAGGTCAAATAGGGAGTCCAATCCATTGTCAGAAGCCATTAGAATGTCATTGGTAGCTTTTATTAGTACTGTTTCTGTGCTATGATGTACTGATGTATGATGTAAACCTGACTAAAACTTTTTGAGGAGATGTTTAACAAGTGCAATCTTGAAAAGCTGTGGTACATAACCAAGAGATAAACATTGATCGGATCCAAAATGTACATGTTAATTAGTGGGAAAACTTCTTTAATAAGTCCGGTAGGTATCGGGTCTAAAAGACAAGTTGATGGTTTAGATGATGAGGCTATGGAAACATGCTCAGAGAGATTAAAAGATGAAAAAGATTCCAAATACAAAGCAGGCGTTACAGTTAATTGACAAGCTACTGCATTTGATAGTGGACTAATTCCAATTGTAGGTAAAATAATTTTGCTTTCGACTGTTGTGATTTTTTTTGTAAAAATGCCCATAAAATCATTGCTACAAAGAGCTAAAGGAATCAAAGGTTCCACTGACTCTGTCAGCCAGGCTACAGTACCTCTATTGGTATTTTTGGCATCATGGTATCAGGAAATGACTTTTTAGTTTCTACAGCTGCAGTCTCCACAATGCCTCCCACCTGCAAAATGTTGCTGTCTTTCCCCTGACAACCACACAGATCACAGGTCTCTTCCTAGAAACTGCATGTCTGCATGTCTATATTTGTGTGTGAGAGAGGAATTAAAAGACAGAAGCGTGATACACACACCGTGCCACCCTGTAGTAGGATAGGTTGGGTTTTCTAAAGCTATATACAGGGGCTGCTTGGTCATGGCAGCACTGCTGGTGTATGTACAGCACAAACACTTTTTATTTTTTATGCCTGTATTTAATTCATAAGTGGCAGAAAAGCTATAAGGAATTAGGGAGAGAGAATGGGGAATGATCCAGCATAGCTGGAATCAAATCTTGAATGCTGCAATCGCATGGCATGTATCCTAACCAGTCAACCATCTGCAATGCCGAGACTTTTCATTTCTTTATTAATCATCACAGCTTAGGGATAGAAACCTTTGCTCCTATCCCACTACACACACACACATCTCATATCTCTATTTCCACCAGCTCACCTTTGTTGTCAGCAGGGATTTGCCAGAGGCAACAGGAGGATCTGCTGAGTGTGTGGTCTGTGTCTTTGTTAGAATATAATTGCATGTCATTAGTACTCATAAAGTGTAAAAAAAAAAAAAAAAAACATCCTCAGTTGGTGTTTTTGTCACTGGACTGTTACTTGTAAATTTCCAACTTCACTATGAGGAGCTGTGGGACCACAAAATCCACACTACTACATGTTTCAAGCATCCTATCCTCTCTTAAAGGAACATGGCAAACAAGTGTCTTTCAACAGCGTGTGATTGGTTGACATCATTATTGCTTTTCAGATAACAACCATCATTTCCATGCGAGTCTCTCATGCGGGGTCCCACAGGGTTCAATGCTGGGTCCTTTTTTATTTTCTTTATATCTTTTCCCACTTGGTTCCATTCTCAGGAAGCACAGCATTTCATTCCACTTTTATGCTCCCTTAAGCCACTGTTTATAAAGTTTGGATGATGTCAAGGCCTGGATGGCTCGAAACTTTTTAAATTTTAACGAAAAAAAGACGGAAGTGATGGTCTTTGGTGGCACCTCTGTGACCCTACCCAACGCACCTCTTTTCTTTGGCACCGCATAGTTTGTTGATTTTATGTGCACAGATAGTTTATCTTTTATTTACTGTGCTTTATTATTCTGTGTTTTTATTATGTTTTTGTTTATTATGTTGTTATGTTTTATTGTGCTTATTTTAATGTACAGCACTTTGGTAACCTTTCTGTTTATTTAAAATTGTGCCTTATAAATAAATTAATTGATTGATTTTCAGCCTTTGCCGTATGATGATTACATAGAGAGGCTGACAGAAATAATGAATGTGCAACAGATTCCCATGGAAAATGTCAGTGTTCCAAGTTCCCACACTGTGTGTGGCCCAAATTCTCATTGGTGATGTTGTAGAAATTAATGGCAAACAAGGTGCAGTGTATGAAAAAATGACTTCACTAACTACTTTGTGAGCTGCTCTTTTTAAAGATTCCAGTTTGTCTGTTAACCATTTTGGCTTTCGAAACCATTAGAAACAATATGTAAGGGACGAAGTGAAGCTGAGGTGCAGGGAGAGGAGGATCTGACCTGCTCTATGCTCTTGTATGATTGGGTCAAATGGTAGCCCCATCTCTACTCAACTTTATACTCTGTTTTCGTGATATTCTGAAGGTTCAGCTACATTAACAGCTGCTCCCAAAGAATACTGAAATTGAAATGTGTGCATATTTTCTGCTCAAGAAAGCTAATGATAAAAACCTGTTGAAATTGTTCTACTTCCTGCTTCACAAGTTTTTAAGAGCTGAACACTGATTATTCCAGTGGGATACCGCAGCTTCACCTACCTGGGGTGAAAACGGTCGGGTGGCTAAGATGTCATCAACACATTTCACACAGTTACATTGATGTAAACATTGTGTGTTAAGTCAGTGTTGGCTGCAGAGTGTGAGCTGTTAGTTTAGCACACCTCAGTGATTGGCAGCAGAACACACATTGCAGTAGCATCATATCAGTAGGTTTGTGTCTGTGTGAGACTTACAGTATATGCAGTGGTTTGTGAGGCTTCTTTACACCAGGATATTTCCATTAAACACTGAAGGTCAATGCTTTATAATAAAGGTCCAAGTTGTGATTGAATGGACCTTTAACTTCTGCCTCTAGACTGCATGGACTTGTAACACTTTTAGACTGTATAAACCTTTAACCTTAATTGGCCTGAGTATAGGCACCTGCAATGGTCAAATCTGCAGGACTAGGAAGCCGGACTGCTTTTGACAATTATGCCATGTGCTGTATGTGCACTCACTCACTCTGTGCTACCTTGTGTTTTTTGCTGTCTGTGAATCTCTGTGTCCTTATCTGTCCCTGTGTGTCTCCCTCTTTTCTGTGTGTCCCAGTGTGCCTCTGGGTGTCTGTCTCCTCCTGTGTGTCCCTGTGTATCTCTATGTTTCTTTGTGTTTCTTTTTGTGTCTCTGTGTGGCTTTGTCTCTGTCTCCTTGTGTGTGTGTCTTGTGTGTTTCTGTGTGTCTCTGTGTCCCTGCTGTTCCCTGTTTGTCTCAATCAATCAGAGTTTCAAAATTGGACAATGAAGCAGCCTGCCTAATGTGCAGCAGAAGCTCGTTCCACAGTTTTGGGGAGGCAGCTCTGTCAGACTGTTTCGCAGCTTTCAAGATCAAGCTTAAAACCTTTCACTATGACAAAACCTACAGTTAACAATTTAAAGTTTAATTACTCTTTCTTTAGTATTAGTGTTACTTTATTTGTCCCCTTGGGGAAATTGGTTTGCAGCATTATCACATGGCATCTCAAAAAAAAAAGAAAGAAAAGAAACGAAAAAGAACACAGCAATAGACAACCTTTAGACATTCTACGTAAAGAGTTTATACTTGAAACACCTTGGACCAGATGGGTGCAGAGGGAGAGAATAGCAGTACCATACAAAACTTGACTAATGACGCATCTGCTGTGTAAGCTAGCTAGAGAGTAAAGTAGCAGGTGAACAGCTAAAGTGACTAAGATGCATGATTTGTTTAAAAGCTTAATGGCTTGCTGGACAAATGAGAACTTCAATATGTTTATTTGTGAATGCAGGTGGTCAATAATGTTAGCGTGATGGCAACAGTTCTCATGAGACGGTGGGGGGGGGTTGCTTCAGGTCACACTGCTGTTTGCCTTCTTCAGAGATCTCTTTGTCGATATACTCTACAGTAGGCAGCTTGATCCCAAGCAGTTTACTTGCCATTGCTACAGTTTTCCGGACCAACTGTCTGTGCCTCAGTAGCGTTACCAAACCAACAGATGACACAAAAGGTAACACTATTTTCTATAAAACCAAAGTAAAACATTTTCAGTATATTATTATTATTATTATTATTATTATTATTATTATTATTATTATTATTATTATTATTATTATTATTTATGCACATTAAAAGACAGCAGTTTCTTTAAAAAGTACATTCTCTGCTGTGTTTTGACATTCAAGCAGTCAGTCCAGATGTCACATTTTAGTTTGTGGTCCCAAACAATACCAAGATACTTGTAATCTGAGACTGTCTCTATTGGCTGCCAACAGATAAAAGTATGTTGATCTTCTTGAGTTTTCCTGAGGTTACTGGATATTTCTGTAGTTTTGAATGTGTTCATAAGTAAATTGGACTTCTTACACCAGTTTATAAAATTGTCCAAAATTGGCCCCTACTCTTCCTCCTTATCATATCAAGGCTCTTATCATCAGCATACTTAATAATAAGCCAGTCAGTGAAAGTGCCAATACAGGACTTTGTGTATAAAATGAACACAAGAGATGAAAGGACACAATCCTGAGGGGAGCCTCTGCAGGTGATCCTTTTGTCAGAAGGTGATGTGCCTACTCTCGCCCACTGGATTCTAAAACTTAAAATTTAACAATCCATGAAATCAGTCCAACCTCTAAAAAGAATTCTGTAGATAGTATATTTGCTAACATACTGGATTGCATACTGTTGATGAGAAGTCCACAAATAAACTTTTAGCATGTGCCTTCTTGCCTTCACTCACCTCAAGGTGAGTGTGCAATAAGTGCAGTAATGTTAAAATTGCATCTTCCACCCCCACGGAGGCCTTTTAGGCAACTGCAGAGAATCTATGAGGTGCTATGTTTGTGAGATGGGAGATTGTGATGTACCTCTTCACTAGAGACTCAAAGCGCTTCATGACAAGTGATGTTAGTGCTATGAGTCAGAAGTCATTTGGCATAGTGGGTCTGGGAACATTTACACAGGTACAATTGTGCACATTTTCCATAGTGTAGGAACTTAGTTTAAGTTAAGAGATGATCAAAAAATGTCATTAAAAACTGGTTCAAATTGTTCAGCACATCTTCTGAAAAGGTGACGGACCTCTGATTCCATTCAATAAAATTTGTTTTTTGGGGGAGGCTATATCCAATCCCTCACAGCCATTGAAGTTAGTACCTATAGGTTTTCCTCTGCCCTTGTGTGCAACATTGGTCATTGTTTTGATTCCCTTCTATGCCTCCCTGGAGTAACCAGGTGCCAAGGTTGCCTCTATTTTCTGTTCTGTCTGCATGTGTGGTAGTAATAGTAGGAGTGGTACTAGTAGTCTGGTTTTACCCTAACCTCCCACACTGTACAGTGTAAGCATCCCTGCAGAGCCATTACACCATTGTTCTTCCACACTTTGATAGTTCTGATTTGCGGATTTTCTCTTTCCAGCAGCCTCTGGTAAATAGGGCAGAGACAGACAGCACTATTGTCAGATGCAACAAGTAGGAGGAGCAGGGATGCAGTAAAGGTGTCTTTAACAGTTCCATAACACATGTCCAGTGTTTTATTAATTCTTTTAAAATTGAGTACATAATGGTAATATGTACGCAAGCATTTTTTTTAACAGGAGCTAGAGATTTAACAAGAGATCAAACTTGAAGATATTAAACTCTCCAAAAATAAACTTCAGGTGAGATTGTCTCATGTCTTTGTGAAAGGTGAAAAATTGTTTCTGATGCCTTATTAAAATTAGATTTTTGATGCATGTAAACAACAGTGAAGAAGATTTGAGCAGATGGAAGGGTTGGAGGGAGACACACAACTTTTCTATGTTAGGGGTGAACTTATTTTCTCTCACCATTACAGCAGAACACCACTCGTCCCTGATGAGTAGACAGACTCAACCTCTGCAAACCCTTTCAGTGATGTTAGGGTCAGTCAGTCCTGAACACCAGAAAGCCAGATGGCTTCACATCACTGGACTGTTATTGTCTAGCCAGGTCTTGGTGATCGCCAGGACGTAGACACTCCGATATTTATGCGGGAAGCTTGTCTGTCTTCCTTCTCAGTGGTTGTGCATTGACAAGCAGAGTAGTGGGCAGGAGGAGTTTGTTGTTCAACTTCCTCAGTTATTGACGAGGGCCAACCTTACATCCCTGTTTTCGCTTTGTGTATATGAGATTTCCCTTTTTTTTTTTTCTTCTGTTTTCAAGGTAATCCAGTATGGAATTTGCAAAAGTTGAATAGCCCATGGATGAGTAATTACATAGCAGCAGTAATGATTCTCTGCTGTACTGTGAGACGCCAGCTATGCCACCTGCAGCATAACCATTCCGTCCTTTGGTGAAGTCAGTGTTAAAAATCAACATAAGTAGTGCAGTAGCACTGCACAATATGCAATCCATGGTCTCTTAAATGCTGACAAGGCACTATGTATTGTACATAGAGTAACAGGCATGATTAACACATTACAACACAATAAAAGCACACAATGCGCGAGTGAAACACTGTAGGCAGCCACAGAGCAGTGCCCCCATGCAGCTATGTTGCTATAGGCCTAAAATGCTGGTCAATGCACTGAGCACGTGTCTCTCTCTTTCTCCCTCTATCGGTATCTCTTCTCTCTCTCTCTCTCTCAGTCTGAGTGAATGGCTGATTGACTGGGAGCGTGGGGAGTGTGTTTCACCTGCAGTGAAAAGGCAGTTGAAGTAAAGATTACAAAAAATAGGGAAACCATCAGTAGAGAAAGAAAGTAACTCACATTAACACAGGAAGACCAGCAGAGTCACAATTCCCTTCACTGAAATTAAAAAGTTTTTCAAAGACAACACAAGCCACAATTGTAAAAGTGAAAGAAATGGTGGAAGATCACTCTCCGAATCTGAAACACTGAATCTGTAAACTAAGCAAAACCCTTGAATAAAAAATCTCCACACTTGGAGACAATGTTCTCTTTTCCAGGAACATCCTGCCTGCCTCTTGTACTGAAGTTACTAAAGGTTGCTTACTGAAGGTCAAAGCTCAGTTTGAACAGGTTAAAACAGTTTCATTTGTTTTTATGCCCCAACTAATTGAGTTCTTAGGGGGGTGATATTATAACTGTAATAAAAATCCAACATTAGACAGAAACCACCATGAACTTCATCCTGCTTCACCATGCAGGTTCAGACAGCTGACTGAAGCACCTGAACTGTCAGATGTATGGCGGACTTTTCACTGTAGACAGTACACCAGTCACTATAAGGATAACAAGATATCTCTGGCTTAGGTTTGACTGTTTATGCTCATGTAAACTTTTTTAACAGTTGTCAAAGTATTCTAGTGTGTTTCTTTTAGCCTGTACAGAGCTAAGGCCTGACATAATTTTGTGGTCTAGGAATAGAATGAGAGTATATTTGAAAGAGCTGACTGTGCCATGGGAGGATTCAGTTGAAGGAGCATATGAAAGGAAAAAGCTCAGGTATGCAGATTTAGGTAAGGATGCTGAGCAGCGAGGGTGGAAGGTTAGGATTTGGCTAGTGGAAGTAGGATGTAGAGGGTTTGTAGCCAGATTTGGTGTTGCTTTGTTGAGGGAGGAAGGGGACGGAGTGTGAGGAAAATAATCAAGAAAATGTTGGATGAGGCAGTAAAATCCAGTCAGTGGATTTGGATTAGAAGATGTAATAGTAGCTGGGGGCCCAGCAGGGGGAGCCCTTAAAATAGACAGACTCTAGGGAGAAGCAGAGGAAGAAATCCAGGAAGAGGAAGTGCATTTAAGTGGAGGGTGTGGCCTATTCGAGCCTTTTTGATACCATGTGATTAGTCCAGGTCAGTTGGTCTGTATTGGTTTGATTTGGTTGCTGAATCTGCTAGTGTAGCTTGCCTTCCACCTCCTGCACTCTCTATATTTTCATGCCCCTTACCTGAACCAGGGTCTGTATCACATCCCTGCTTTTATCTTCACCTCTTCTATTTCTCCCCCCTATCCGAATCAGGGTCTGTATCACCTCCCGGCTTTCACTGGTGTGGTTAGTGAGAGGTCAGAGTAGTTGACAGTAGTGCTGCATGTTAGCTATCACTGCTCACTGGCCTAGTTACATATTATCTGTAGGGCACATAGGGCAGGGCGAAAGTTTGTTGTTAGGGAGTTAATCACCGAGTCTGGTCCATTTTCGCTCAAATTCCTTGTGTTTACTCTAAATAAAAACTCTGATTGCTGTCTAGTTTTTATTAAGAATATGTTTGCAGAGTGCCTACTGGCAATTTAATAGTGCTTTACTTTATAACAAGGATTTTAGAGCTGCTTTTGGGTTGCTCACAGAAAATGCAAACATAATTTTGCACAGCAGTGGGGGGATTTTGGCAAATATCAGGTGAAACAGTTGTGTCAGCAGTTCATTCACAATGTCACCAGAAACTTAATCACATCTAGGAGGGACCTGGAGTTTCAGGTGGTAGAAATGCAGGGTTTATCAGTTTCTACAGGAGATTGAGGGCCTTTTATGCTCCCTCAAATCCAAAAAGTTGGCTCTGGCCAACCTGATGGGCGTTTCAGCACAGGGAGCTCTGGTCAGGCCACTCTTTCTTTATGTCTTACAGATGGACAACCCCTTCCAAGGTTTCATTTGATTTGGAAAGAACCTGTGGTTTCTGATTCTTTTGGGATCAAGAGGCTTGCAGCGAGCTACTAAAAAGACTTGTTCAGACGTGAATCCACACAAGCTTGCAGTAGATTCCTTTTTGGTCTCCCTCAGGTGGATGCTGATGACAATGCCATGCTGGAAGTTAAATCTTCCTGAACTGTGCACGACTCTGATAAGCTTACAGAATGGTAAAGCTCCAAGCTTAGACCTACAGACTTTACTACATTTACTACAAGTCTATCTGAACAGTGATAGGTGAGGACTTGCTGGAGGTGATGACCAACAGCCTGGAGACAGGACACCTACCTCTGAGCTACATGAGAGCAATCATCACCCTGCTGCCAAAGAAAGGGGACCTGCAGGAGCTAAAAAACTGGAGGCCTGTTTTACTGCTTTTGAAGGACTACAAGAGGGTGATGGCTTCTGTTATCCACACCGACCATACTTACTGTGTGCCCAGCAGGCTGGTAAGTGACAATGCCACTTAAATTTGTGATATTTTGGAGGTGTCCAGCTCATTGGTTGTAGACACTGGTCTGTCACTGATTTCTTTAGCCCAGGAGGAGGCTTTTGACTGGGTTGAACACCAGTACTTTGGGCAAGCTTTAGCTGCTTTTAGGTTCATCCCAGTTATCATAGCCAAGGTGCAGGTTCTGTGCAGTGGCATTGTGAGTGTGCTGAAAGTTAATGGAGGTCTGAGTACTACTTTCAGTGTCCACAGGGCTGCCCTCTGTTTAGCATGTTGTACTCTGTAGCCATCGAGGCTCTGCTCTGTACACTCCATAGCGTATAAGAAAATAAAGATTCACTCATACAAGACAGAGGGTAAAATGTACAGAATGTAAGACAGTGTTGGTAACACAAAACACACACATACACAATAATTTTTCTTTTGCAAAATATTAAAATGGGTCCCACAGACCCAAACATAATAGAAGAGTCAAATTCTCTGTGCGCGCAGAAGATGCCATTGTCTTGGTCAGCTCTCAAACCGATATTGATAGTTTTGTTGGCACAGTTTTTTTTTTTTTGTTTTGTTTTTTTTTTACTTTTTTTTTTTATACTATTTTACCATGTGGGTCAATTGAGCCTAATGGAAAAGGACATACATAAAACAAAACAAAAAAAACAAAAACGTAAAAACAGGGAATCACATCAACGCAGTATGAAGGTATGTAAAATATGGAAACAATTAAAAAAGAGGGGGCCACACAAAAACAGTTAAGGACACATAAAACATGAAAAAGAAAAAAACAGACAATTGTAGAGGGTCACAGATAACTATTTGTAGCAAGTTCATGAAGGGTTAGGGTTAGGGTTAAGTGGGGATGAAGAACCAACTTTTAGCTTCTGTTTAAAGAGGTTCCAATTGCTGTTGGCTGTGAATTGAAATGAGAAACAGCCAAAAGAGCTGTGGGTTTTATGGAACAGCAAGTTAATAAGATTACTGGATCGTAGGTTACAGTCACTGATATGGATATTGATGAGAGAGTGGAGATACGCATATGTTTTTCCAATCATGGTTTTGTAAATGAAGTCAGTCTGCAGAAATGGCATGAAGGCCAAATGACAAGAGAGTACAGATGTCAGATTCAGAATATTTATTGTACCCTTGGGTAAATTCGGTTTACAGTGAGTGAGTTCTCTCATGTTGTTGTTACAACCAGCTCATTGGGAAAAAGGAAGGTTAAGGTTAAATAAAGGTGTTTAATAATAAAAATAAACAGTTTAACAAAGGAAGGTGGCCAAAGGGAAACAAAACAGGGCCACAGCATAACTACACAACACAACTAGCACAAATAAAATAACGAAACAAAAATAACAGCTTACACAATGAGCTGCACTGCACTGCAGCTCTACAATTCACAATATCTAACAAAAGTAGCTCTCACAGGGAAGCACAACAGTCACAAATCTGTTTTCTATAAACTAGCACAGGTACTGGCCACAGCGCGAAGGCAAGTCTGAGTATGGGTAAACCCAGCTCGCCTCAAACAAAGAACTGACAGCTCTTTTATACTTGGGGGTGGAGACAAAAGGCGGGCCCAGCTGATCAGCGTTCTGGCTACAGCTGGAGCGCAAGGTAGCCAGAGTGCTCCCAGGGAATTCCCGGTGACATCATAGTTGTACCCCTTCCTCTCGCAGGATCTGCCAGATAATTCGACCAAAACAGCAGCAACAAAAGAGAGAGAGAGAGACACTGATCCCTAAAATAATTAATTAGCAGTTGCTGGACTTTCCTCTGTGTCTCTGTTCATGCCTCCCCCTTTCATCTATTCATTGCCATAGTCATTGAATGCTGCCTTCAGTATATACACTCCAAGCTGAGTGTGTGGAGCCAGGCTGTTATGGACAAGAGTGGAAGCTGATGGTGGTGAATCAGTGGCTGATCATATGGTTGATAGATTCAGAGTGGCAGGTAGCGGCTGACAGATGTCATTTAGGCTCTGGAAAGTGCACAATTTCGAAAATCTGCCTTGAATTTCCTTTGTTCTCCTGTTTTGATGGGCCAAGCAATAAAAGATGATTTGATCCAGATGAAAATCTCATCTGCCGCACTCATCCTTTTCTCTTCCAATCCCTGAATCCCTCCACCATCCTCCCAGTTTGTCAGCGCTTGGCCTCTGCCATAATGGGGTCTACCTCAAGTCTGATTGGATGATTTTACATGCTGCAGAGGGAAGAGGCGGTAAGGGGAAGGAGATGGAAGGAGGGAATGAGGGGGATGATGAAGTGCTTCCTGGATAGAGGAGAAGCTTTACCATCTTTTTCTATCTTTGTCTCCCTCAATATGTCAGGTGGGGCGGTCTGCTCTTCTGCAGAGACGGAAGCTTGAATCATTTAGAGCTTTACAGTCAGAGCCAGTGTAAGAACCAGGGAGTCCCAGGAGTGTTTTAGAGTATGGAAAATTTTCAACACACCTAGAAAGGCTTCGTCAAGGCATTCGTTATTTGAAGAAGATTAAATTTTCCCTTGCCAAAACTAATGCAACAATGCGTTTCACTCGCAATAATTGAGAATACCAACAGGGAAATACAGGGATGCTTAGGAATATTTTAGGGGGGCTGAAGACCCGCTAAAACGCACCTAACATTGCCCCTGGTAAGAACTGTAGCAGCAGGTTTACATCCAGGACATGGTATGTTTTAAATGACCATGCGTCATTGGTTACATGGCCTCAGTTTCTAGATGTGGTGGTACTCACTTTTTTTTAATCGTTCCATCACCACCTATTTCACGTCTCACGGTTCAACAGCGGAACAACAAGTCAAAAATACAAGTTAAAGTCCTGCACAAAAAACATACTGAAGGAAAAATTTATTCATGTATTGTCATGCTATGCTTGCATCTGTAGTACCCGACTGTGTGTGTGTCTGTGAGAGAGAGACTGATAGTGGACTGTTGAAGACTGCTGTCTGGTACACACACCCAAACAAACATGCCATTGCAGAAACTCAGAAAATGTCAGGGAATTGGGTTTTCTTACACAACTGAAGGTAGTGAAGGCACCATAGCTGTGGTTACTCGAGATGTGATTGATACAGGATTGATATTAAACTGGAGAAGACGAGGAGAGGTCCACCATGACTGGGGAAAAAGCCATTGTCTGGAGATGAGAAGTCATAATGTTCTAGAGGAGCAACATGTCATCAACCTTTAGGATGGTGTTAGCTTCTTTAGGCTAATATCAGAAGGCTGTTGTAACTGTTGGAAAACCTGCAACAATGGAGAAAATAGGCTTCAAATGAAACGCACGGTTCATGTTCACACCTCTGTGTCCCCCCTCCCCCCACAGAGAGACACACGCACCAATTCTCACCCACAAACTCAATCTCATCACATATACACATACAGCTCATTTATACAGAATGGCCTTTGTGAGAAGTAAATTGCATGGCCTCTGGATTCACAACCCATTCATGGGATGGCTGCTGGGCAGATTAAAGTTCCATAGAGAGTGAGAGAAAAATTGAGATAGCGTGTGTGTGTACATAGCTGACCACCATAACTGCAGTCACCTTAGTGTCTGTGCTTTATTAATAAAAAGTGAGCAGCATCATGCAGAGAAGAGGGAATTTCTCCATCTCATTAAGAAGTGCAGAGTAGAAACTAATTTTCAACCAGAATGATGCACTGTTGATCTTTTTCATCTGATTTCTCCATAATTTCTAAATCGCTCATGAAACTGCTTCTCTCCAAACACCTGTATATCTTATTGAGGTTTATATTATATTGTATTGTATTATGGTTTACTGTATTATATTTTTAGAATTGCCCTGTGGAATCGAATCCAGAGAGCTGCCATAGCATGGCAAATGCGCACCAATCAACCATCTGCCCCAGATACTCTGTATTGTATTATATTATATTATACTATACTGTTGCATTTGATCAAAGAGTAAAAATGTAAGGATCCATTGACAGATTTTTAAAAACAGTGTATTCCCCCACCCCACTTGATGAGCCTGATTACAGAATAGGGAGGTGGTGTTTCTGCTGAGTGAACCTTTCAACAGATTTTTTAAAACAGATTTTCTTCAGTGAGAGAGCGCAACATCAGCTTCAGATGGTACGTTCATGAGCATGTGAGTTATTGCGTGTGTCCTTTATGTACATAGCAATGAAAAGTGACATTTGAAGTAAAGAGATGTAAAGTCATCCCTATATTCCTTTAGGACTTTGGCTGATTGCCATTTCTTTGTGTACACTGAGTTATGAGAATGATCTGTAGAAGGATTCAGCTCTATCTTAAAGTCCCCTCCAATGATCATTGTTGGGGTGGCTGATATGTCAGATAACTGTGAAAAACTGTGTGGAAGAAAACTCCATCATCATCATTATTAGGAGCATGAAGATTTATTAGCACAAAAAGTAAGGAAATTTGTAGGTGAAAGGGTTTAACAGAGATTACCTCCAGAATTTGGGAGTGGAGAGGATGGAATTGCCTGCCAGCAGTCCTGGCTGCAACCCCATTGAACACTTGGGATCAGCTTGGGCACGCTGTTCATACCAGAGTGACCACAACACAACAACGTTATCTAACTTGCGACTTGCTGGTTGAAGAATGAGATGCCATTCCACAGCAGTGTGTGACCAGATTGGTGACCATCATGAGGAGGAGATGCCAGGCTGTTGTGACTGTGTATAGTTCTTCCACATGCTACTGAGGCTTCTGTTTGTTAAATGAATAAATTGTGAAACTGCCAATTATTTGTTTCTTCAAACTTAAATAATCCAATCCATCAATCCATCCATCATGTTCCTTACAAATGTGGCACCATTTAAAAGGAAAATAAACAGGCTTTCCAACGGTTTAAGATTTATTGTCAAGAAGCATTGTTACAACAAAGAAACAATCTACCAAACACTAATTTCCTTACTTTTTGTGCTAATTTCAATTATGTATAATTTGTTAAAAATTGATGCCTGGATAAGAATTTATTGGCCTTCTGGGTGTGTTACCATATTGTTTAAAGTAAAGAATAATCTCATTTGGACCAAAATGGAGACTTCACGTTGTCTACTATTGTAACAGGATGAAAAAAATTGATCTATAAGATCTATAATAGATTTTCTTCTGAATCTAGTAAATGGGTTTCTTGTATGTGTAAAATATCTGCATTTAAATTTGTGATGTAGTCTAGTTTTTTGCTCATGAGCAAAAGCCACACACATTCCAGGATACAATAGTGAAGTAAGACATGGAGAGAGAGAGCCTTCAATCAATCTATGTATGAATATGGTAAATAGTCTAGGTGTGTCTCAATGTAACCTTCTACTGCTATCAGTATGTAGGGAGATACAATCATTGATTTGAGTGGACTCTGGAAGTGAGTATTGGAATGTTGGGTAAATGTGTAAACCGTGTGTGCATGCGTATGTGTACCTCTCTGAAACACACTCTTGTCCTTTCTGGAGGAGAGTAACAGTGCAATTAGGTCAGGATTATTCCTGCTCATATTTCACTCTCTTTTGTAAGAGGGGTCAGCTCTGTTTATACTGTATTAGTAGCTGATAGTGGAGGGTAGGGGGTTGAAGGAAGGAAGGAGGGAGATGGGGTGGTCTGGTTTGATTCTGTATTTCATTAACCATTTCATTAACCATTTAGCTACATTCCATCATCAATGTTCATGTTCATGCACCATGATCATGTAGCTTTTCCTGCAGCACGTCCTCTAATACAGACCTCTCGTTCCTGTGTTCAGGAGATTACTATTGTCATGACAACAGCAACAGCAGAGCAGAAACCAGCCAGCACAAAACAGCGAAGGCACGTGCTGAGATAGGTCCAGTCTGTGTCCTGCACAGTCAGCATTGAGCTGCTGGCTGTGGGAATGAGACCATATTACCTGCCTAGGGAGTTCACGTGTGCCTTTGTGATTGCTGGTTATATCCCGCCCATCAGCTGATGCAGTGGCGGTCTGTGACATCACCTTCAGCATTGCCAGGGAACACCCCAGTGCCTTCATTGAAATTACTGGAGACTTTAATCAGGTCTCACTGGACAAATTATTACCAACTTTTCACCAGTATCTGGACTTCCCTACCCATGAAAATAAAACCCTGGACCTGTTGTATGCAAATACCTGTAATGCATACAGTACCACAGCCCTTCCTCACCTTGGCAGATCGGATCACAGCCTGGTCCTGTTAACCCCAAGGCATGTCCCCCTTGTTCAGAGGCAGCCTGTTCGCACCAGGACAGTGAGGGTGTGAACTCAAGAGGCTGCTGAGGCACCATAGGACTGCTTTGAGACAGTGAATTGGGTTGTACTCTGCGAGCCACATGGGAAGGACATCAACAACATGACAGACTGCTTCACAGAATACATCAAGTTCTGTGAACACACCACAATGCCAACCCAAATTGAGCAATGCTTCCCCAACAATAAACCATGGATCACCAGTGACCTGAAAGCACTACTCAACAAGAAGAAGAGGGCTTTCAGGTCTGGAAAAAGAGAGGAGATGAGGAGTGTGCAGCATGAATTCAGGAAGATGCTGAGGGAATGCAAAGACAGCTACAGGAGGAAGCTGGAGGCCAACTCCAGCAGAACAATGTGAGGGATGTGTGGACTGGATGTAAAGGTAGAGGCAATCAAACATCAGACAGCCTGGAGAGAACCAATGAGCTGAACGGTTTCTTCAACAGGTTTAGCTCACAGCCTTCTGTCTCAACTGGAGAGACTCCACCAGAGGAAGGCCCCAGGCTCCTGAGGACCTGTGCCAGCCATCTGTTTTCTGTTCTCCAACACCTTTTCAACCTGAGCCTGAGTCAGGACAGAGTCCTGATGCTGTGGAAGACGTCCTGCCTGGTTCCTGTCCCAAAGAAGTTGACTCCATCAGACCCCACTGACTACTGACCAGTTGTCCTAACATCTGATCTAATAAAGGTGCTGGAGAGGCTAGTCTTGGCCCACCTTAGACCGCAGGTGTAGGCGCTGCTAGCCCATTACAGTTTGCTTATCAGCCCAGTTTTACCAGTTTGCTTACCAGGTGTTGATGACGTCGTCATCTCCCTGCTGTCACAAGCTCATAAGCACCTGGATGGTGGAGGCAGCACTGTAAGAATCGCTTTCTTTGATTTCTCCAGTGCTTTTAAGACCATTCAGCCACTGCTGCTGGGCAAGAAGCTGTGTTTGATGGGTGTCGATACCTTAATTGTCTCCTGGATTACTGACTACCTGACAGGTGATACAGGAGCTCCACAGGGGACTGTGCTGTCCCCTTTCCTTTTCACCTAATACACCACAGACTCTCAGTACAACTCTGAGCCATGCCACCTGGAGAAATTTTCTGACAACTTGGCTGTTGTTGGGTGTATAGGTGGAGGAGGGGAGGGGGAGTACAGGGCAGTGGTGGATAAATTTGTGGAGTGGGCTGGACACAATTGCCTGAGGCTGAATGTCAATAAGACCAGAGAGATGGTGATCGACTTTGGGAAGAAGAAGACAACTTCACAGCTGCTGTGCATTCTGGGAAAGGATGTTGAGGAGCTGGAGGATTACAAGTACCTGGGCGTCAAAATCAATAACAGACTGGACAGGAAATCAAACACTGAAGCTGTCTACAAGAAGGGGATGAGCAGACTTTACTTCCTGAGGAAGCTAAGGTCCTTCAACGTGTGCAGCAAGATGTTGGAGATGTTCTACCATTCTGTGGTGGCCAGTGTACTTCTCTTTGCCGTGGCATGTTGGGGGAGCAGCATTGGAGCCAGTGACAGCAACAGACTGAATAAACTCAACTCAGGAAAGCTGGCTCCGTTATTGGCTGCAAACAGGACACTGTGGAAAGTGCGGTGGAGAGGAGGACGCTGAACAAACTGTTATCCATCATGGACAATCCTGATCACCCTTTCCGCCACACACTGAACAGACAGCGGAGCTCCTTCTCTAACAGACTGTTACAGCTCTGCTGTCAAAGGGACAGATACAGGAAATCATTCCTGCCACATGCCATCACAACTTACAAATAACTCTCACCTGTGTGACAGAGAAAAATCACATCTCTCTGATATATAAAAACAAAACAACTGTAATTATCACACCTTATGTCACTATCATTGTATTTTTATAGTTTGTATAGTTATTGTCTGTTTATATTTTTTATTGTATATATTTTTTATATTTTTAATTATTATTATCCTGATTTACAGTGTTTCTTGCTGCTGTGACATGAGGTTTACCCACTTTGGGATCAATAAAGTACATCTATTTATCTATCTATCTATGTGTGGCATCTGATGAGTGTCTTTGTGTTTGGTCTCTTCCAGCTACCAAGGGAACATCTGGCTGCTCTCTGAGTTTGACAGGAGGTGGCAGGGGCTTCAGCAGAGGTGAAAGTGAGAGTTCATAGTTTAATTGATTTAATTTGTGTGTTTTTTTTTTTTTAAAGATCACTGAGTAGTTTGTGTTGTAAAGGTTAGAGTTTTGCTGTAGATCAATATCTCTCAACTTTTTTAGACCAAGGACTGGGACACTAACACAAAACTCCTGGATGGCTGAGCACCCAAACATTCCCAACATCAACAAGGTTGTGGTAAACCCCATGGACAAAAGGGAAAGCATGAAATTAGAACGTCAAAGCTACAAAGAATCCAGCCAACTAGGAATCAAGCCAGCATCTTATGATAACGAGGCGGACGCAGAGCTTGAGTTTCACCAACTGCAAAACAAGTGGAGCTCTTCATGTGACATAATTTCATCGGCATTTTAATGGCATCGTTGTAAAATACCTATTGCTGTGTCTGTTCTGGTCTGAAGCAGTTTTTTTTTGTTGTTGTTGTTCTTGATTTGTAATGGTTAACGGGCTGCTGGTAACTATAGACATTTAGTTCAGTTAAAGAGACTCTCTCATGTCAGTGAATTAGCAGCTTTAATTAATGATAAGTGTAAACCGATCAAGCATAAGATTATGATAGGTGAAGTGAATAATGCTGATTATCTCTTCATCTGAACCTGATAGTGGGTGGGATATTTTGTCCTTAAAATTGATGTGTTGGAAGCAGGAAAAATGGGCAAGCGTAAAGAGTTTGACAATGGCCAAATTGTGATGGCTAGACGGCTGGGCATCTTCAAAACTGCAGCTCTTGTGGGGTGTTCCCAGCCTGCAGTGGTCAGTATCTATCAAAGGTGGTCCAAGGAAGGAAGGAACAGTGGTGAACCAGTGATACAGACTTGGCCTGCCAAGGCTCATTGTTGTACGTGGGGAACGAAAGATGGCCTGTGTGGTCAGATCCAACAGACAAGCTACTGTTGCTCTAATTGCTGAAGACATTAATGTTGGTTCTGTCATACACAATACAATACACAATGCATTGCATGTTGTTGCACATGGGGCTACATAGCCCCATACAAGTTGTGCCACAAAGCAAAAATGGTTCACAAATGGTTTGACTTAGCTTCCAAATTCCCCATATCTCAAACCAGTTGTGCAGGGGGGAGTGTGTGTTGTGGTCCATCCGAAAGAGTGGGGCCTAGCCCAATGTTGCCCTCCATGTGTGGTGAAAAATATAGGACAAATTAAAGAGCAGCTCCCTCTGGAAAATGTGAACAGCACACTCTTAAATTTTTGAAGACACTCAATTGTCCAATGATAGTTATGAACATGGCTGTTTTAATTTTATTGCCACCGAAGGACATGGCCCCCTGAGCCATGCCATGACTAGCAGCAAGTCAGAGTGTCTCCTTTCCTGTGCTCTCTCAATCCCTGTCGAGGAAGCATAAACCTGCACAGGCGGAGAAGGATTCCACGGAATTCAGCAGGCCCCTAATTTGGACCCCGACCCCCAGCACAGTGCAATGACAGGGGCATGCAAGCTGACCCAGCAACCACTGTGAACTGAAGGGCACCAGCCCTCCGCACTCCCCAGGAAGGCCTGGCTCTGTCCCCGGATGCATGGAGAACCTGCCCACCGCAAGCCCCCTGGGAGGAGGGGCCAGTGGAGGACAGGAGTGGAGAAGGCAGAGGGCCCACTGGCTCACACCCCCAAGGCCCGCAGGGCGACCCAGGAAGACCTGCAATCACCACCCCAAGACCCCAGGACTGTGAAGAGACCCTGGAGCCACACGGCACACTAGTTAGGGAACCAGAGCACACACTCACGCAAGGCGAAGGGAAGTTGGCTAGGTGGACCCCTCAGAACCAAAGATAAAGGGGCTGTGATCCACGAATCAGCCGTAGTAATCCTGGGTTTGGAGGATAATAATAACATTGACATAAACAGAAATTATAACATCAGCAGAGGGAGTAATATTTTCATTCAAGGAAGGTACATGTATGTGCAGTGATAGCATATGCTAGCAGACAAGGTTCAAGGCTCAATGTTGTACGTGGGGAACGAAAGATGGCCTGTGTGGTCAGATCCAACAGACAAGCTACTGTTGCTCTAATTGCTGAAGACATTAATGTTGGTTCTGTCATACACAATACAATACACAGTGCATTGCATGTTGTTGCACATAGGGCTGCATAGCCCCATACAAGTTGTGCCACAAAGCAAAAATGGTTCACAAATGGTTTGACTTAGCTTCCAAATTCCCCATATCTCAAACCAGTTGTGCAGGGGGGAGTGTGTGTTGTGGTCCATCCGAAAGAGTGGGGCCTAGCCCAATGTTGTGCTGCTCTATATTAGGACTGGATGCTAATTAACCTACTCCACTTCTGCTGGCCTATAAAAGAGACCATGCAGTCTCTGGAGGACCCACAAGGGTCTGATCAGTCCTCCTGACTCCTCTGTGGTCTGATGGTATAAATGGATCTGTGTAGAACAACCCCCATTACCACCACTATCTGGACTAGTTGATTCTGGGTAGTCTGTGCCAGACCCATCAGACCGGATCTTCACTTGTCCAGTGTTGGTGATCCTGCTCACTGTAGCACCTGGTGGACCATACAGAACATGAGCACTGCCCCTACTATAACTCAGTGATGTTATCATGAGCATGAAAGTGCGTCACATGGACTGTGAAAACAGAATGAAAAGCCGATGAAATCCTAAGTGTGGAAAACAAAGCCATTAATAATCATTATACTTTATCCTTTCCTGTTCACACACTTAAGTCTAAAGAATATTTTTTGTGGTGGAGGTTAGCGTGAACTGATTAAACCTATAAATACAGCAGTGAGCCCTGTGCGTAATGTTGCACCATGGCTCTGCTGGCACTGCTGGAGGACTACGCCAATGGCAGGATTAGGAGGGAGAGGGTCTTCAGGGACCATAACGACTTTTTGGCCCATGATGATGACTAGCTTATGGGCTGTTTTAGATTCCCTAGAGCTATGTTCTTGGATCTATGTGCTAAACTGGAGGGCAGCGTGCCTGAACCATGCCATCCTGGTGCAGACACAGGTCCTCACCCTGTTTTTAAATGAGCAACGCGCAGAAGAAACTGTCCTCAATGACTTCCAAGCCCTGCGCGGTCAGTGGCTTTGGATGCATTGGAGGGCAGCCTTCTTTACCATCCTGCCAAAGTGTGCCGCATTACGAGAGTGTGGCATTTTACACAATGTGGCACAGAAAAATGGTACCACCCCCCAGCATTATGACCCAGAGACAGAGCCCCCTTCAAGACAAGCGGGATATGAACAGGGTGCAATACTACATCAAGATGTCATGCATGCATTTACAGGGCGTTACATGAAGCCAACACAGCTATGCACGCTTGTAAATAAGTCTGTGATTTCTAAAGGAAAGTTTGCTTTAATTGTGCATATGCAGGGTTTAATTAATCAGAATATTTTCTGGCGTACGCTAACTTTGGATTTTGGGAACACACACACTTTTAGTAACAATCCTGCACAGTTTTATAAATGAGGCCTCTGGTATCTCACTCTATACCAGCTGAAACTCGTTGCCTTGTGGTCAGCAAACTGATCAGGGAGTTTTTGGTTGTCATGTAAAGGATGAAGGTGGTGATCATTAGCCGAAGGAAGGCATATCATTGCAGGACTGCTGGAAACCACACTGAATTTGACCCTTTCTCTGGTGTGTCAAGTTTATTATTCAAGTCAAATCAAATCAGATTTATTTATATTACACCAAATTATAACAAATTTACATCAAGGCACTTTACATATAAAGTAGGTCTTGACCAAACTGTTTATAAAATTATTTAAAGAGACCCAACAGCTCCCCCGATGAGCAAGCACTTGGCGACAGTGGCAAGGAAAAACTTCTTTTAAGAGGAAGAAGCCTTGGGGAGGGCAGCCATCTGCCTCGGTTGGTTCGGTTGAGCAGGAGGGAGGGAGAGAGAGAGAGAGAAGGAGAAGCAGAGGCAGTGAGAGAGATACAGTAAGAGCGAGTGTGTAGTAGAAGAGAGAACAAGAGCAGGAGGGACAAACCATTAACTACGAGAAAAAACAAAGTTAGTAACGTAATATTGTACATGCATGGGGGAGAGGGAAAGAGCGGGACAGAGACGGAGGAAGAGAGAGAGAGAGAGGTACTCAGTGTAACCCCAGCTTGTAAAGCCTCAAAACAATCCTTGTATTTAAAGACGCTGAATGAACACAGGCAGGAAATTAGTTTCATATCTTGACAGACCAATCGGCTTACGCATCTGAAGCCAGAGCAACAAGCAGTTTTGTGTCAACACAATGTTCCTTTTGTACCTTCCCTGGTGCGCAGCCATTTAAAACCGTCTACTCAGCATGTGACCCCCTCTTCCTCACCTCATGGTCCACAAAGGGTGTCACAATCTCAATTCTAAGTAGGAAATTCATTTAAAAGACATCATGATTTCATCATTTCATCATTCAAAATCAACAGTGTAATTTAAGACAGCCACACCCCAAATGCCACATACAGATGTTTTGAGAGGGGAAACACTAACACACGTGTTTGAAGTGCTGTGAGTCAACATGACCTCCTCTAAATTGGATAAGCAGCCTGTTAAAAGACACCAACTGCTGCTATAAATGACACATTAACTGAAATCACTGGTGTGGAAATATTTAGTTTTCCCCTGAGTTGTCAACACAGTTACTATTTTGTCCTAACTCTTGTGTATCTGGACGAGGCTAGACGGATAGTGAACAAAACCTAGGCCAAACCGTCTTCCAAGTGTTTCTGTGAAACTGAACAATACAGAAAAGAATTTACTTACATATAATACATAAAATAAAATAAAATAAAATAAAATAAAATAATGACACTCCTGTGTAGAATCACTTTTTACAATATTCACGGACAAAGGCTCAGAGGCTGAAACATAAAGAAAACCCTGCACACTGCAGGCAGCTAGGTTTCCAAACTGAAACACATAGAGAATGGAAAACAAAACTTAAGCACAATTACATTGTTGAGAAGAAAACTATAATTTGTAAGCTTTGTTATATGTATGTAGCAAATTCCACATGCAGCACAACAAATATGGCAGGACATCTCCATGAAATCATGTAACCATGAAAAAAACTATTTTAACACAGTCAACTCTTCCATCTTCATTTACCACAAAATTCATTTCATGCTAGGTAAAATAACTCACTATAGGGGGATTTGTAGTATCACACAGGCAGTCTTATTTAGTGGTGGAAAACCCTCTTAGGTTTTAAGCATTTAATTAGCATGCTTGAATAATTCTACAAAAAGCTAAGCCAGTCACATCTTACCACAATGATGTTGCCCTCCATGTGTGGTGAAAAATATAGGACAAATTAAAGAGCAGCTCCCTCTGGAAAATGTGAACAGCACACTCTTAAATTTTTGAAGACACTCAGTTGTCCAATGATAGTTATGAACATGGCTGTTTTAATTTTATTGCCACCGAAGGACATGGCCCCCTGAGCCATGCCATGACTAGCAGCAAGTCAGAGTGTCTCCTTTCCTGTGCTCTCTCAATCCCTGTCGAGGAAGCATAAACCTGCACAGGCGGAGAAGGATTCCACGGAATTCAGCAGGCCCCTAATTTGGACCCCGACCCCCAGCACAGTGCAATGACAGGGGCATGCAAGCTGACCCAGCAACCACTGTGAACTGAAGGGCACCAGCCCTCCGCACTCCCCAGGAAGGCCTGGCTCTGTCCCCGGATGCATGGAGAACCTGTCCACCGCAAGCCCCCTGGGAGGAGGGGCCAGTGGAGGACAGGAGTGGAGAAGGCAGAGGGCCCACTGGCTCACACCCCCAAGGCCCGCAGGGCGACCCAGGAAGACCTGCAATCACCACCCCAAGACCCCAGGACTGTGAAGAGACCCTGGAGCCACACGGCACACTAGTTAGGGAACCAGAGCACACACTCACGCAAGGCGAAGGGAAGTTGGCTAGGTGGACCCCTCAGAACCAAAGATAAAGGGGCTGTGATCCACGAATCAGCCGTAGTAATCCTGGGTTTGGAGGATAATAATAACATTGACATAAACAGAAATTATAACATCAGTAGAGGGAGTAATATTTTCATTCAAGGAAGGTACATGTATGTGCAGTGATAGCATATGCTAGCAGACAAGGTTCAAAGACAGAATGAGGTGTAGCGAGTCAATGAGGGCTGCCCATTTTTTGTAAGTAAGTCAATTTTCAGGTAGCAGATATTTTCTTCAATTATATATATTCTGCAAGATGGTTCAACCACTGGGTGATGATGAGAGACTGTTTTTTTTTTTTCTCCAGTTGACTAGGATTATTTTATTGCCGATGGCTAGAGCCGCAAGAACAGATTGGGATAGATGGTTAGGTAAGTTGGTTGTCGTCAGATCACCAATAAGGTGAAGGTGAAATAAGTTTTGTTATTACGTTTTATCATTCGTTATTGTCTGCCGTGTTTTGAGTGCATTGAGTGGCTATACTGAAGTGAGAGAAGCCTATTCTATGCATCTTATATTGAGTTGTGTGTGATCTGTGAAGTACTTTGAAATTGATCAATTGTAAATTCAAATTTCTTGTCATTTTAAATGTATTTTGGCAGATCTGGGTCCAGAAGTTAAAGTCAGCGGACAGGGACAGATCTGTTTCTCAATTGGTGCTTGAGAGTAACCTTGCAAAGTATATTTTTGTAAGGTTTTTCATCTTTTTTGGAGAGAGCTTTGTAATGTTAAAGACAAATTCTTGAGCCTGTATGGTGTTCTGGAACGTTGGCTATTTCATCTTAATTGTCTTAAATACTTGTAAATACAGGAGAAAATTTCCATTTCTTATTTCAAAGTTTCCAGCAGTTTTCACAAGACTTTGTGGTTTGCGGTGTTGATGTCCATCATACACTACTCAAGGACATGGTTGAAATTTAATTTGAACAATAAAGGAGAGGTATAATTGCTTGTGTGCGTGCGTGCGTGTGCGTGCGTGCGTGTGTGTGTGTGTGTGTGTGTGTGTGTGTGTAAAAAATATATAGTGTGTTTTCCCTCCCTTGATCCTGTATTAATAAACTAACTAACGTTAAGAGCCCTAGCTTTCTTGTCACTTCTGATCCAAAGTGACCGTTGGATATCATCACTTTCTCCCTCCTCGTTAGCTGATGAGTGCTCCTCTGAGCTTTCACTTTCCTGCTCTACTGTTTGGCAACCTTCCTCCTCATCTCCTGACAGCTCAATGTCTGACTCTCCCTCAGTTATTGTCATTAGAATCCTTTCTGTCTCACTCAGTGGTCTGTTTCCATAAATATGCAAAATGGATGAAAATCAGTATAAGCAAGTCCCACTGTCCCCTACAAAGGACATGCACTAAAAAGTATATTTTAAAAGGCTTAGTTAAAATACTTGTCTGAAATCTTAGTAACAACATAGTTAAGGCTTTCATACATAAAAAAAAACCTACAGGGTTCCAGTTGGGAATCTGTGGTCTCCAGAGTTTTTCACCAACCAGAGAGGGTGGAGGCAAGCATTAGGTTTTTGAAATAGTTGTGGCACTTGACCTCCCCTTCATCATGCGTGGTGATGAAAGGTAAGTCAGAGATTCTGATGTTGTTGAACAGTCTGTTTTTTCAAGCTCAAACCAAGAGTTGGAATCTGCGGTATCCATTACTGATACAGTGCAGTTAATTTGCAAAGTAATAATTCGTGAAATATGGTGCATCTAGTCCTCCTTCTGATTTTTTTTTTGAAGGGTTGATCTGCAAATTTTTGTCTTTCTGTTCTTTGAGCAGAATATTTTAATAGCCTAATAGTCTAAATATTTGTACCACTTTACTGTGAATTTAATGGCTTGAATGGGTTTGAACTCTATACACCCCATAAGACTGATGGAAAGATTGTTTTAGTGCCATTGTCACCACAGATTTTCTCCAGGAGTGGGTCAAAGTTCAGGTGAAATATTGAGTGAAGTATTTAATGTTGCCTGTGGAGAAGGAAAGTTGGAAATTTTGGTTCGCGGGATCCCTGAGATGGACTGGCAAACTGTTCATAGTGTGCCCCAAGACTCGAAGTTGGTTCCATAGAAGAGAAGCCTGATAACTGAAAGACCTGCCTCCAGATTTACTCTTGGAGACTCTAGGAATCACAAGTAAACCTCCATCTAGAGAGTGGAGTGGCCGAGTAGGACCGTAAGGAACTATGAGCTCTCTGAAATATGATGGAGCTTGGCCATGAAGAGATTTATATGTTAACAGAAGGATTTTAAATTGTATTTTGAATTTTACTGGCAGCCAATGAAGAGCTGCTAAAACAGGAGAGATGTCATCTCTTTCCCTAGTTCCTGTTAATATTCGTGCAGCAGTGTTCTGAATCAACTGAAGACCTTTCAGAGATTTGTTTGGACATCCAGATAGTAATGAGTTACAGTAGTCCAGCCTAGAAGTTACAAATGCATGGAGTAGTTTTTCTGCATCATCCTGAGAGAGGATGTTTCTGATTTTCCCAATGTTTCTCAGGTGGAAGGAAACTTCCCTACTGACTTGTTTTATGTGAGGGACAAAGGACATGTTCTGGTCAAAGGTTACTCCAAGGTTTCTTACAGTGGAGCTAGGAGCCAAAGTAAGGCTGTCCAGACTGATTAGATGAGGTGCTTAGGGTCAAGTACAATAGCTTCTGTTTTGTCAGAGATGAGAAGTAAAACATTTTTGATCATCCAGACTTTTATGTGTTCAAGACATGTCTGCAGTCTGACTATCTGACTGACTTCATTTGGCTTCATTGATAGGTACAGCTGAGTGTTTTCTGCATAACAGTGGAAGTTGATGCTGTGTTTCCTGATAATTGTTCGAAAGCCCACATTGTTCAAGTGAGATTTATGTGTTATAAAGTGTGTTTGCATAGAGAACTTATTTTTCCCACTTTTTCGAATGCGTCTCGGTTTTACCGACGTTCCTGAATGCACCACCTGTGTGCATGCTTCTGCTCCGTTAGTGTTCCTTTTTCTTCCATGCGGTCAAGAGCAGACAGTTTTCCTTCACCTCATGCAGCATTAGCTATCCTGATTCCCTGTTTTCCCGCTGTGTATAAATGAGAAGCGACCACAGCTAAATAAATGAAGGATACTACAATCTGACTGCCTCCGTGTTCTCTTACCAAGACACATCATCCCTACCTTGCCGCTCTTATACAACCAGTTTCCTGGAGAACCCATATCTCCTTTTTAATAATGTTGCCTAGAGGAAGCAGATAAAGCGTAAAGAGGATTGGTCCAATTACCGAACCCTGTGGGAATCCATAACTGACTACAGTGCATGAGGAGGAGCTGTTGTTAACATGATGTCTATCTGATAAATAGGATTTGAACCACCTTACTGCAGTTTCTTTAATCCCAAGGCTGATCCATTGTCTGAAGCAATTAGAATATCATTGGAGACTTTAACCAGCACTGTTTCTGTGCTATAATGGGCTCTAAATCCTGACTGAAACTCTTCAAGAAAACCATTCCCATCCAGGTGGTCGTGTAATTGTTTTGCTACGGCTTTCTCAATAATTTTAGAAATAAATGTTGGTTCTATATAGCTCTGTGGTTTGCCAAAACATCTGGATCAAGATTAAGCTTTTTAAACTGGGGTTTGATGACTGTGGTCTTAAGAGCCTGAGGAACATAACCCAAAGATCTAGAATGAAAAATCACTTTAAAGAGGCTAGTTGGTACTGGGTCTAATGGACAGGTTGACGGTCTGGATGATGAAACTATAGAAGCTAGCTTTAAAAGAGATTCATAGGTGAGAATGATTCCAGATGTAAAATAGGTGTTGCAGCTGATTCAGGAGTTGCTGTATTCAGTAGATTATTGTCTAATGTATGTAAGAGCTGATGAATACTTTCTCTGATTGTTAGAATTATATCTGTAAAAGAGCAAAAAAAAAAAAAGATCACATGACTGCCAAAGCATTAGGTGTCTAAAATAGGCTGTCAGTGATAACGCATTGATAAATCAAAAGTCCTGATGAATCAATGAAAAGAGCTGATGAATTCTGATCGTGAGAATTTTATCTGGAAAAAAGTCCATAAAATCATCACTGCTGAGAGCTAAGGGGATCACTGGTTCAAGTGAGCTATGGCTCTCTGTCAACCTGTATATTGAATGTATGTTGAAATCTTCCAGGGTAATGATTTTATCTGTGCTGAGTACTAACTCTGAGATAAACTCAGAAAACTCTACTGCTGAGTACAGACCAGGTGGACGGTATACTGTAACTAACAGAACTGGTTTTTGATCTTTCCAGTTGGAGTGAGAAAGACTGAGTGAGGCTTTCAAAAGACCTACAGCCAGATTTTGGTCAAGGGTTGATTAATAGGCTTGATTGAAATATCGCAGCCACCCCCCCTCCTCAACCTGTGAAAAGGGACATGAAAATTAACATGAGTGGGGGGGTTTAGCTTCATTAAGACTAACATACTCATCCTGCTGCAGCCAAGTTTCTGCTATGCAAAAAAAATCAATACGATGATCAGTTATGAGTTCACTAACCACTCGAGATTTTGATGATAGTGATTGAATATTCAACAGTCCACATTTAATTGCAGTGTTACTTGAGACCGAATTTGTGGCTGTTTTGATTTCAGTTAAGTTTTTGTTTTCATCTCCTCTTCTGTTTAATTTGGGTTTGTTAACTTAACTTTGTTAACTAAATTTAGGTGGTTGGGGGACAGACACAGTTTCTATAGACCTAAACATGGACAGAGACTCTATTGTATTCTCAGCAGGTGACTGCTCTGACTGAGGCGCAGAGGAGCGTGTTAAACTACGGCTCTGCCTCCTGGTCTTGACTCAGGATTGCCTCTGGAGATTAAAAGCTGCCTCCAGAGACGTGAAAAGTAAATAAGGATGCTAAAACCATACACGAGAAGAAAATTGACTGGAGAGAAAAAAAAAAAAAAAAGTTTAGTAGCGATGACTTAAGAACAATAAGTGCTTTGGAATAAGGACTTTGCCTGTTTGCAATTTCTTTCTGTACATTAATCATCGTTGTTGGGGATGCTGCAGGTTCTGCCTTATTTCATATTTTAAAAATTGGTCATGGCCAAATTCACAAAAAATATATGCCAACAGGAAGTCAGCAATTTTGATTTAAAATTGTGATTTTTTTTTTTTTTATGCAGTTTTTTCAATTTCCATACATTGTACAAACTCTTCCTACACATTCACACAGTATCATCTCAGAGCCTTAAAGATGAAAAGTCTTTCCCATATTTTAGACCTGCTGGGTGTGGTGGTGCCAATTTCAATGTGCCGCCATAAAAGAAAGTCCTCATCACACCAGCGTGCATCCTCAAAGCTGTCCCAAATTCAGCATGAGTGATTGGAGTCACAGCCTGAACACATATATCAGTTAAATATAAAGTCACACTCAAAGCATCACCTGTTGAACACAGGAACTTGACACACCTTATAAAACTGCAAACTCCCTCTACAAGTTTGATCCAAATGACTTAAAATTCACTCATCATTATTATGTATCATTGCAAGAGCCTGAAAAGTCTTCGGAATCATTTTACACTGTTTGCAGCAGTAGCACAAATTTTGATGTCCCCACTAAAGAAAAATTCCTTGTAGCCCCAATAAACATTTTATAATTGGTCCAAAATTCAACATTAATGTTTATGTGCTAACACTCAGTCATGTGCAGCTATTGGACATGCAGCTTAATCACACAGACATAATCCAATTGACATATTTGGAGGTTATGTTGTTCAAATCTTTCCCTACAACATGACACATAATTGAAAGGTCTTCTCTACTGCCACGTAGTGGTCACTCATAACAGGAGGGCCTGATAATTCAAATATACACTGTCAGAACTGCCCCAAAGTTTGCACACATGAGAAGACCTGAATAGGTCAATGTGTCAATACTGAGTCACACTTAGAGCCCCACCTACTGGAAATAGAAAGAAAGCCTCATAACACAAATATTGTCTGATTTGCATATTTACAGTGTCTTATTCACACACTACACCATGACCTGCTGCTGTCTAGTGCCACACAGTTGGCAACCTCAGCAGAACATTTTAAGTTTTAGGGCAATAGGGTGGGGGCGAATCCATCGGCCTCCAAGTTGCACATGTCTGTAAGGCCACGCTCATTGGTGGTTGCGTTAACTGTTACAATATATTGGAAATAAATTATTTGAATTTGACAGTAAAGCCTTGGTCTGATAAATTGCAAAAAACTAATAGCATGAGAGCATATTACTCATGACACTATGCAGACAGTAAAAGAAATAAGAATTTGAAAATTAAATGAGTTGTGGCATAAATCCAATGATACTACACTAGATTAGACTGGAGTAGTCTAAAAATGGCACAGCCATCTATGCTAAAAAGACCAAAAGTTTGATCACATCCTTATGGTCCAAACCCCTACTCAAAAAATCATGGTCTAGATCTGGGTGATTTGGGGAGAATATAAAATTGATATATTTATGATAAATATTATAGTTTCACTTTATTTGTAATTTAATTTTGTGCTTTTTCATGTGCTGGTGGAGGTTTGCAGTATTTCCTCTGATGTGTTCCCAGTTATTACACTGTCAAACATCAGAGCGCTGTTAACTGACAGCTTTAATGCTGAACTTTCTGGAATTCCAGATCAACCTGTCTTCATGTTGGGTGATGTGAAAAGATGCGAGAGATTGTCAGCACCCAACTGGGTGTATACAAAGTTGGCTGAGGTCATTTCTGATTTGGGAGCATGGAGGAGCTCACTACATTGCTTAATATGGAGATAGTGAAAGAAGGTGTCTGTACGTGAGAGAGAGAAAGAGGACGCAAGTGTCACCTTATTCAACGCTTATTTAATAGATACACACTAATATCCTCATTAACAAACTAACCCATCATTGAAATGAATGTGAAAGTGTGTCCAAACTTTTGACTGGGACTGTATATAAGAAGTGAATGACATTATTTGTTTAGCAATATTTAGTCCTGAAGCAGAAAAATAGTCCAGTGTGACGACAATAGAGACTTTGACCAGAACCAAACTGTGATGTGTAGATGACTGTCAGAGTTTCTCCGACACTGAACGACAGTGTTGGAGAAGGACAGGGTCAGGGTCAAGGTTCACTGATGGTGCTGGGAACTGAAAGCTGGATCCAGTGGAAGAGCTACTGTCGCTCAAATTGCTGAAGAAGTGCATGCTAGCTCTGAAAGACAGCTGTGAACACAGAAATTATAGTTTGTTTTGTATGAGGCTGAGTAGCTGCAGACCAGCCAGGCTGTCCATGCTGACTCCCCCTACACCAGCATTGTGAAACAATAGCTCACTGTTTGCCTGCTTAATGGGCGACCCAAACAAAGACAGTAGCCATCTTAATGGATGATCCAATGTCACAGTGTTCTTCAGTGGGGTGCAGAAAAATTGCAAAGAAAGATGCATTTAACTAAAAGAGGAATAGCCACAGTGAGGACAACACTGACCAGACAGAGGCCTAGTCCAGATTCATGTCCAAACTGACCTACATCTCATAATTTGTATGTGTCTGTGTGTGCACTTACCATTTGTAGGTCAGTGTGACAGAGACTGCTGTTGTAGTCTGTGAGCAGGCCATGGATTGTAAAGTGTGTGTGTAGATGTGTGGAATGCTTGGCACCAATTGCTCACCATCAGACACAATGTGACAACTGTTGTTGAAATATCAGGGGATCAGAGGTCAAATTAAATGCCATCCATCTGATGCATACTCATGAATAAAACCAGTCTGTGCTTCACTCATGTAAAGTTCACATCACTTCACTGCTGAGGGTCAACAGAAGCTTCCACAAGGACGGGGTTGCATGGAGGGAAGCAACATTGAGGTGACTGAAACTACACTTCCTCTACAGACCACAAGAGTCCAGCAGTGAGCCAGTCCCATAGACTCCATCATGTAAGGTGAGGGGAAAATGTAGAGAACTCACCTGTTTCTGCTTTTTAATGTTAGATACAGATGTCTCAGCTCCCCCTCTTTGGCCATATTTGGAATAGTTAAAGATGGTGGTGGTGGTGGTGGTACAGCAGCTCACTATGAGCTTCAGAATCCTGTGTAAATACAGATGGTTGCTGCCTCTGTGGCAACAACAGTCTATAAGGGACAGTGCACCAGACAGAACAAGGACCAGGACCAGATTTCACCGTGTTTCAGGCTGCTTGTCCCATCCCTCTGTCAGTTCACATCTTTTCATATATTAATACTACAAAGTAAACTCTAAACTCTAAATTGCCCGTAGGTCTGAGTGTAAGTGTGAGTGGTTGTTCGTCTCTGTCACTGTATGTTGGCCCTACAATGGACTGGTGACCTGTCCATCCCCTGCCCAATGTGTGCTGGGATTGGCTCCAGCACCCCCTGCAACCTGGAAAGAGATAAGGGGTAGATGATGGATGAATCAGAGAATGAAATTCAATATCAACAGAAATAATAAAAAATATGTGGCCTATTATCTATTTGCATTTTGGAAAAAAATCTACACATTTTATAATGAGCATATCATATATAGAACTATTGACATAAGAGTGAACTGTAAAGCTTATGGACACATTTACTTTTGTTTATAGTAGAGAAAAAAAATCAATATATTTAATGAGCACATTGATGAACGGATCCTCAGTGCCATTGATTAGAGTTAACTGTAAAGCTTATGAACTTGATCAGTGCTCAAGTTAGCTGGCATAACATACACACATGGAAAAAATTTTTGGTACTCCACCATTAAAGAAAGAAAAACACACAGTGGTCACTGAAATAACTTGAAACTGACAAAATTAATAATAAATAAAAAAATTTAAATGAACTGATGAAAGTCAGGGATGCTTTTGAGCTATGGTTCAAAATATGGTTGGTATTAAAAAAAAAACAAAAAACGGTGAAATTGGTTGGGACAAAAATTATGGTCCCCAAATAAAGATTGAAAATAATTTGACCATAGGGACGTGTTAAACTAAGGTCTGTGCTGTAATCAGCATCACATGTATCTTCAAACTTGTAATCAGTCAATCTGCCTATTTAAAGGGTGAAAGGTCGCCACTGTGCTGTTTGGTATCATGGTGTGCACCACACTGAACATAGACCAGAGAAAGCTAAGGAGAGAGTTGTCTGATGAGATTAGAAATCAAAGGGCCAACATACAGAGAAAGACAAGAACAAACAACCACTCACACTCACACTCAGACCTATGTGCAATTTAGAGTCACCAATTAACCTAGACATGGATGTCTGGATGGTGGGAGGAAACTGGAGTACCCAGAGGAAACCCATGCAGACACAAGGAGAACATGCAAACTCTGCACAAGGCCCCAGGCCGAACCTGGGACCTTCTTGTTATGGGGTAGTGTTTACCACTATGCTGCCATGATGCTTTAGCAAATGTAAAAATAAATTCTTCCTCCCATTCTGGTTGAAAATGGTACATTTTCATGTTGTTTTGCAGCAGTTATGTTAGCTGGCTGCTGCCAACAAAACCACGACACTGTTGTGTTGGAAAGGGCAACCTTTGATAATGGCTTCTCTTGTAATTGGTAAAAATAATTGGACTTTTTTCAAATAATTGTACTTTGTTATTGGTCACTCTTACACAACTTTGACAGCTGAGTCAAAACAGAGGAAGGGGCTAACAAAGTGATTGCAAGTTCTATCAGAAAAAAATTGATTGTTCATCATGTTTCCTTTTTTTTTAAGGATCCAAGGGTCGATTGTGATTGCTGGGTTGGTGACCTCTGGTCCAGAGTTTTCAGCCTGTAAAACAGACCCACTAAAAAACTGCTTGTTTAATTTTGAAATTGCATGCGTGTTGCTTTTGTTTGTATGTATGTCTTATTTTTTTTTCCTCTGGTCCAGAAAAAATAAATGAATAAATAAAAGTGGGCGGCCTTGAGGCTTGCCCCAGTACAAGCAGTGCTCCTGTCTGTCATGTTAGTGTGCACTGCATTACTTGTCTGTAAAGTGTTGTGCTTAATCCGGTATACCCAATCTGAGCTTTTAAACTTCAGATTCATTTCTTCCAATGATCTGGGTCCATCAATATCCTTGCTGGAGGAAAAATTACAGGACTTAAACATCACAAGCCACTCTACATCATGGTTTCAGGCCAAAAAGAGCCAGTGCTTTAGCCCCTTTGCCAGGTTCAGAAGACACCCTTATTGACCACCACTCCCAGCCCTTCTGGTGTCAAATGTCAGATCCCTTTGGCACAACATGGATGATCTCCAATTTATGATACAAACCAATAAAGACTACAGTGGCTGTTCTGCCATCTGCTTGATTGAGACCTGGCTGGATCAATCTCTACTGGACTAAGCAGTCCAGCACTTCAGGCTTCAAATTACACCATGCCAATAGAGCAACCAAACAATCACGCAAAGCAAAAAGCGGTGGTGTTTGCATAATGATAAATGAATGTTTGTGCACTCCTTGCACATTGTCAAATGCAGAGAATTTTGCAGTTTGCATCAGTAATCTTGATCTTGAATTCAACCTTGAATTCAATGCTAACACCACCATAGCCACGTCATCCAACTATGTCTCCTTAGTAGAAAATTCATGATTCATGACAACATGAACTACAAAAAGAAACCCACCCCCCCCACTTCTGATAATGATAATCAGCGAATCAGCATAGCTATCCAAGATGGCGCTGCAGATGGCCCCTTAGTGTTTCTCTTCGCTCTAAGGACGATCCAGCTTGCATTTTTTCACCCTTTTCCCATCATTCACCACAGCTCACTTCAGCAGAGATGAACTCTTAAACATGAGACTCCCCTCTCTGTTTCTTTTTCCACCATTTTTCTCAAAAACCTCAAAAGTGTTTTGGAGTGTTGCTAGGAGACGCAGACGCCAGCAGGGGAAATGGCAGGAGTGCTTGTCAAAATGAGGCAGTGAGGACTATACACTGCGCTCCCAGCGATACACCTGGCTAATGTCCACTCCTTGGCCAACAAGATGGACAAACTGCTGACAGGGGGCAGAAGGTGCTTTTACGTTAACGAAGGTTGGTGTATCGATGTCACAGTGTTGAGGAAATGAAGCAGCCCTCATTTGGAGTGTGAACCGTTTTTCTTTCTGCGAGAGTTCTCCTCATTTATCCTGGTCAGTGTGTACATTCCACCTCAGGCCTGTGTAACCGAGGCGTTACAACACCTGGCTGACCAGGTAACAGATTTGGAGAAAAAGCATCCAGCATCCTCATCATACTTGTGGATTTTAACAAAGTGAACCTCAGCCAAGAGCTTACTAAGTACAGACAGCACATTAAGTGTCCCACCATGGACACTAACACTTTGGACTACTGCCACACTGTACTGAAGGACTGTACCACTCTGTTCCCCATGCTGCCTTGGGGCTCTCCAATCACTGCATGGCCCATCTAATCCCAACCTACAGGCAGAAGTTAAAATCTGCCAAACCTGTAGTAAGGACACTGAAGAAATGGACTGCTGAGTCAAAGCTGGAGTTACAGGCCTGCTTTGACTGCACTGATTGTCTTTGAAGCTGCAGCAATGGATCTGAATGAAAAGACTGACACTGTGACATCGTATATCAGTTTCTGTGAACACTTGTGTGTGCAGACCAAAACCTTCTGCAAATACAACAACAAACCGTGATTTAACACCAAACTGCGTAAACTGCGCCAGGCCAAGGAGGAGGCCTACAGAAGGGGGGACTGTGCCCTGTACAAGCAAGCCAGGAACACACTGATGAGGGAAATTGTAGCAGCTAAGAGGAGCTACTCTGAGAAGCTGAAGAGCAAATTCTCAGCCAGCGACCCTTCTTCAGACATACAAGACATGACCAACTACAGGAGCCCATCCCCCAACCCTGTGGGGAACAAGCAACCGGCAGAGGAACTGAACAGCTTCTACGGCTGGTTTTCACACCCATCACCCACCCCATTCACAACTCGCAATGGCTGTGCTTTACCTGAGCACCCTGCCGCTGCCCCCCCACTCCATTCAGACCCCCTGTCTGCGCTGAGGCAGAAGATCAAGAAGGCTCCAGAACCCAACAGTGTGTCCCCATCCTGTCTGAGAACCTGCGCTGACCAATTGGCCCCGATCTTCAACAGCTCTCTGGAGCAGTATGAGGTTCCCGTCTGCCTCAAACACTCCACCATCCTCCCGGTCCCCAAGAAATCCACCATCACAAGGTTGAATGACAATAGACTCATCGCCTTCATGCCTCTGCATCACCTGAAGGACATCATAGGACCCCTGCTGCAGCCCCTGCAGTTTGGCTACCAAGCAAACAGGTCAGTAGATGATGCAGTCAACATGTGGCTGCACTTCATCCTCCAACACCTCGACTCCCCAGGGACATACGCACTGATCCTGTTTGTGAACTCACCCAGTTGGCTGTGACGGCCTCCACCTGTCAATGGATTTACAACTTCCTCACCAACAGGAGACAGCAGATGAAGCTGGGAGCATCTTCTCTAATCCATCTGTGAAACCTCTGAAGTTTTCAGATGACTCAATGGTCACTGGGCTCATCCAGCGTGGTCATGAGTCTGCTTTCAGGCACAAAGTGGACCGACCAGTTGTCTGGTGTGGACAAAACCACTTGGAGCTAAATCCGTTCAAGACTGTAGAGATGACAATGGATTTCAGGAGGAACCCACCCACCCTACCCCCCATCAAAATCCTCTACAGAACAGTGTCTAGTGTGGACTCATTCAAGTTCCTGGGAACCACAATCTCCAGACCTGACCTCCCACATACACTCTGCCAGGAAGAAGACAACAGAGGGTGTGCTTCCTGTGTCAGCTGAGAAAGTTCAACCTGCCTTAGGAGCTGCTGGTCATCTTCTACACTGCCATCATCCAGTCTGTTGTCTGCACCTCCATCACCGTCTGTTCCTGTCCTGCTTGGTATCCAATCCAAACCAGAGTGCAAAGGACTATAAGGTCTGCAGAGAAAACCATTGGGGCAGACCTGCCGTCCATCCAGGACCTTTACAGGTCCTGAGTCAGAAACTGGGCAGGTACCATCACAGCAGACCCCTCACACTCTGGTCACAATCTGTTCAGACTGCTTCCACGTGGTAGGTGCTACAGAGCTCTGTTCACCAAAACCACCAGACTTAAAAACATTTTCTTCCCTCGAGCTGTCCCCCAGACCTCCCCATAAGCCAGCTGACAACCTCATGAACATTTGCACATTGCTGCACTGTTGTACATTATTCTACTGCAAGTATTTCTAATATTTATAATTTCAATGTATAACTTTTGACAAGCCTCAGTCCAGTTGCTTTCGATTCAATTGTTGGCTGGATACAACCATGACCTGGATGAACAAGATTATACACAGACACGCTTCAGCATCTATTTTCATTATTTATTTATTAGGGGGTGACTCTGGGATGCCAGTGTTCACGGTCTAGCCTTCTGAAGGTGTTGTGGGCCTAACTAGACGAAACACCTTTGAACAAGTTTCTTGTGTTTTTTCTAAATTCACATCTTTCTCTCTTGTGTTAATCGAAACTCATCACCTGACTGCTCATTTACCGTGCAAATGATAGAAATTAAGTCAGAACCCATTGGGTTCAGGCAAAGAGATTCAGCTCTATTTCATTCCTATTGCAATAAACATTTTGAATTCTGAGCCATGCCCATGATGATGAGAATTAAGCAAAACCTTATGCATCGTGAAATGTGTTGTCTTTTTGTTGGAACCTGTACCAATCAGCTGTGCTGGAAACAAATTCTACCAGCCTGGCTGTGTGGTCATTAAAGAAAGAATAGACACTTTATTTAAAAAAAATCCTTTGTTGTGTTGTAGTCTGAATGGAGCTGAATATGTCGATAGTCTGGTCTCTTCTGATTGGCTGTCATATACTTGGATGAACAGGGGAGAAACAACATGGGGAATGAGTTCAAGTGCATTCTTGTCCTTGTAACAGCTGTTTCTCGGTTATTTCAACTGTCTTAACTTTTACAGGAATTAACACCTACTCCTTGTTTACACTTACTTGCACGTGCTCAGTGAAGGAGATCATGAAATCTGTGCCTTCAGCCATGTTGTATGGACACAGCTAAAGGGCTTGTGATTTAATTTCTCTCTTTGTTCTGGGACTATTCCTACAATGTGAGAAATGGGCCATGTATCTCAAATCAATTCAATTCAAATCAAATCAGATTTATTTATATAGCTTCAAATCACATCAGAGTTACATCAAACCACTTTACACACTTGCGTTGTTCACCTCCTTCCCATATATAGATCTGTGCTGAGGAGGGAAAAGGTGTGCACACAGCAGGTGCAAGTCTGGAAAAATGACAGTTCACTTGCCCTTCAAGGGTGTTTTGATTGCACAGACTGGTCTTTATTTCAGGAGGACTGCTCTGATATTGATGAATTTACGGATGTTGTGTGAAGCTACATCTCATTCTGCAGAGACTCTGTTATTCCATCCAAGGATGTAAAGGTTTTTCCTAATAACAAACCTTGGCTCTCTAAAGAAATTAGGGGACTTATTCATAAAAGGAAAATTGCTTTTAATGAAGGTGATGTCTTTGCAGTAAGGAAGCTAAACAATGAAGTGAGGTCTGAAATAAGAAAGGCTAAACTAAGGTATAAGGATAAAATCGAGGCAGAGCTGAGTAGTAACAATCTACAGAAAGCCTGGAATGGAATAAAAACAATGACAGGAGCACATTGCATCTTCTCACTCTCTCTTGAGCTGCATAGAGTACCCAAGTACCCAAGATTTGGAAACATTCAGTCATTGTTACAATAGCAAAGAATGGCTCCCCCAAAATACTTAATGATTTCAGGCCTGCTGCTCTGACTTCTGTAGTTATGAAGACTTTTGAAAAGATTCTGTTGCATGTTGAACAACACCTGGATCCGCTGCAGTTTGCATACAGAAGTGGTAGAGGTGTTGAGGATACAGTTGTCACTTTATTGCACTTTTTGTTCAGGCATTTTGAGGGACAGGTGAGACTACTACTATGGACTATGGACTCCTCAGCTTTCAATACTATCCAACCCATTCTGCTTGCTGACAGGCTCCTCCATCATTTTAAGTTAGATCCTAACCTAATTGGTTAGATAACTGACTTCTTAACCAACAGGAAACAGTGTGAGAGAGTTAACCATGTGCTCTTCTCTTCGACTGGTTCTCCTCAGGGTTGCTGCTTGTCACCGCTCCTTTTTATTTTGTACACAAATGAGTGTCGTAGCAGATGCAATAATAGACACATTTCAAGTTTGCCGATGATACAGTTATTGTTAGTCTTCTTCAGGGGGACGAGCAAGACCATGGGCCTGTTGTTGATGACTTGGTAGCTTGATGTGATGTGTCTTCTCTTGAGCTGAATGTGTCAAAAACCAAAGACATGGTAATTGATTTTAGAAAGTCAACCTCTTTTCCACCACCAACTATTGTCAAAGGTGCTGTTGTTGAGATGGTGAATAGCTATAAATATCTAGGTGTGGTCCTTGATGGTAAGTTGTGTTTCAAATTCCATGTTGAGGTTACCTCCAAAAAAGTTGAGTTGATGACTAGCTTTTAAGTTTGATTGAATCTGTCTTAACCTTTTGTATTGTTGCATGGTTTGGAAACCTGAACTTGTCCAACAAAAATTGCCTTGGTAGACTAGTTAATACTGCTGGAAAGATTTCAGGAGATAGGCACGAAGGGGTTATGTCTATCTATAACAGACAGGTCTTGAGGAAGGCTAATGCTATTATGGATGGTCCTGATCACTCTCTCCTAAATGAATTTGAGCTTTGCCCTCAGGCCGTCATTTTATGGCCCTTAGGTGGAGATATAAAAGATTTCAGGTCTCATTTATCCTGACTGCCATTTATTTACTTAATAGCAATTAGCCCTCACATTGCTCATGTTTTCACAAGTCGTGCTTATTTGCAATATCAGGTTAAAATCCTCCTATTTTGGGTATGAGCTCTGTACTGAACATTTGTCAGCGATTTTATATATGTGTATGGCGTTTCTTATATTGTATTCTATTAGACTTTTAATTGGGTCTTATTATCTCATCATTATGTAGCTTATCTTGTGTGTCCTGCTGCAACACAAATTTCCCTGCATGGGACAATAAAGTGATTCTGATTCTTATAGAGCACGTCTAGACCAAACTCTTTATAAATTATTTAAGGAGACCCCCATGAGCAAGCAGTTGGCGACAGTGGCAAGGAAAAACTTCCTTTAAGAGGCAGAAACCTCGGGCAGGGCCAGGCTCGGGGGGATAGCCATCTACCCGGCTGGTTGGGTTGAAAGAGAGAGAGACGTTTCAGATCAAGGCATAGTACTACATAGTACATGGTATAATACTGACTAAATAATGGATAAATAAAGAAAATGAAATTAAAAATATATAAATATAAATGCAAGTAATCATCAGGGAGCAGTTAGAGCTTTATGGAGAGATTCACCCCGCCACCCCAGTGAAAGACAAGTACCTTCTTGTGTGTCTTAAAGCTCCAGCCTGAGCAGAATAAGATGAGGTAATGCTGCTTCATGCTGTGTCAGCGGTGCAGCAGTGATGGTCTCTCACAGGCAGGGGGACTCAGAGCCCAACGTAGGTGGAGAGGATTAGTTCCATGAGAACTCATTGGACCAATAGCTGGTCCAAACAGAGGGAATATCAGGATCAAGCAGGAAGTGATGTGTCAGGTTACACACTCCTCCCTCTTTTCCTCAGACAGGAGAGAGAGAGAGGGAGAGTGAGGACGAGAGCTGGAGGGAGAGCTAGAATAGAGAACGAAGGGGTGAGGGGTTTAGAAGTAAATGGGACAAGCAGGAGTCTCATTCTTACTGTGTGAGATCACAGAGTGGCAGAATGTGTCAGGATCTGTCTGACTCCTGAAGGCCAGAACAAGCAGGACAAGAGGAGCATAAGGAGGGAGGACGGAAGGACGTAGGAGGGACGCAAGGAAGGTGGAAGACGAGATTGGAGGACTTTTGGGATTAGTAATTATTGGCTCTGTGGACGGGATTTGGTCAGGAAAGTTTCTCACGGGGGCTGAGGTACAATCCTGCCCTGGATTTACCACAGCTGCCTTGCTCAAAAAATGAACTATTTGGTGAGTGTTACTTCGTGTGTGAGTGTGTGTGTGTGTTCAGAGAGAGAGAGAGATTTCAGTGTGTGCATGAGGAATCTCTGTGGCATTTTAAAATTTTGTGTTTCTTTTAATGTTTGTCTATGTCCTGTATGTGTTTAATGTGGACCTGCTCTACCCCAGCTGTGCTCAGACTGTGAGGGAGGGAAGGAGGCTAAAGAAAAGGAAAATGTGAAGGGGGAGGAAAGGGAAACTGAAGTTGACCTTTTCTCTGTGGATTCCCACCTTTTGTTGGATCTCAGTGTCTGTGTGTCTGTGTGTGTGCATGTGTATGTTTGGGGTAAAATTTTTAAAGTTAGTTTACACTGGTGAGCAGACATCACAGCATTCTGAAGGAATGTGCAGGATAAAATTCCTCCCTTTCTTAGAAGTTTCAAAATAAAATGCTGGTTTGTGAACAGTGTGTCTAACAGTGAAACAGAACCTCAGAGGTATAACCTACTCAGAGAAACATCACTATGCTGATAAGAGTTTGGTAGTTTATCTCTTGCCAGCTGCACTCCTCACACATTATATGTTTTCTTTTAACCTTCTTCCCCTAAATGCATCACCACTGACATCCACTGCACATTTAGCTGAGAGCCTTCTGTTTGCCGCTCTATGTGTCAGTGGACTGTGAAGGGAGAGAAACGGAGAAAGAAGAGAGGGAGACAGAGACACAGTATGTTTGTGCTGATTCAGAGGAAAATGCAGAGACATGAAGGTTTTATGGCCAGAGGACGGGGGAGGCCATCAGATGGCTGGGAGTGTAAAACAAGAGTGGGGGGTGGTGGGTATCCGTCAGCTTGGAGAGTTAAAATGAGAGCAAAAGGCTTTGGAAAGGGTAGGGGACAAAAGGAGACAGGGGCACACATGAAGGAGAGAGAGGAGATGTTATGTGTTCAATATGACTGATTTAGTCGGAGAGCAACCGTCTCAGAGGCCAACACAGTCCTATTGAGTGTGTGTGTGTGTGTGATAACCACACAGTCAGGAATGCAACAGACTATTAAACACTGACGACCAGATCAGTGTGTGTGTCAACAGTAATTACAGGCAGTAATTAGTGTGTAATTCATATAAAGTCACATTCTGGAGCGGCTGAGCTTCCCATTGAGTTAACACAGCAGCCATGTTGTGTCTGCTCTTTTCTTTCTCATGTGCTGCTGGTGTTCCATCGGATGCTCATTGAGAAGCACAAAGTTTCTGAGTTTCATTGGACAAGAATGTGGCACATGTTGAGGCAGTGGGACATGTCCTGCCCCAACAGAGTCTCATCTGGACCCTTCACTTTATGACAGCAAACTCCTCCTCTATAATCCTTTATGAAAGTGTATGACTGACTTGACCCAAACTAATAAAAGCATAAAACCAGATGGAGTCTATGTGGAAGGTTCAGTCCCCCAGGCCCCATCCATCCACTTTTCACTGCCTTCCTTTAAAGGTCCATATTTCAACAGTTCATATCCAGCATACATGGAAGTTTATCCTCTCCTCTGGATGGGCCACTGTTTTCTGAAAATAGAGTAAATTTCACTTAAAGGCTCAGAAAATCCTAGTCATACAAGGGTGAATGGTGGGTTGAGTTAGGCGTGGAGTGGGCCAGCCTTCGTTGTGACATTACAAAGTTGTAGAAATGGCTCAGTTTCCAAATACAGGATTAGAGCTTTGATACTTTGAGTGGATTAATACAGAATTTAGACCAAATTTAGAACCAAATACCACACATAGGGCTACCTTGAGACTGTATAAAACTTTAATGTCTACTTTAGACCTTATGGACCTTTAAACTATTCGACTGTCTGTCACTTCTAAATCTGTGACTTTCTTTCTCTGTGACTCTAATTAATAGTGCAATTTTGAAACTAAATCACTTCAGGAAAACAGCTGGACACTTTTACATGGTAGATTAAACCGCATTAGTGCTGCAGTGGGGATTTTTGTATGACACAGTGTAAACAACATCAAGTAATGTGATGTCACAATCTCACCAAGCTGTCAGACCTCGTTGTGTTCTGCAGCATGAAGACCTGCATGGCAGTCCCAGATCTGGAGTATGATGATCCTCAATGTGTCAGAAAGCATTCTTGAGCCCTGGGCTCCTCCTGACTCAACCACTGACTCACTACACCAGGAATTCCCCTCCTCTCTCTTTCCATCCCCCTGGGGTGTCTTAGGTCCAATAATAAGCTGGCCACCCCTCCCACCCCTCTACCAAACAACATGCATGCTCTTCTTCAATGAGCCTTGAGGCGTCGTCCACAAAGTCAGAGGAGCTCTCAGTCAGCCAGTCAGTAAGTCTCTCACTGACAGGCCTGAGTGTGACTCAGCACGTACTCACCTTTGACCCAGATACCATGTGACTCTGGGTCACTGACCATGTGAGTTCTGGAGACAGTTTAAAGGGACTGCTCAATTTTAATTCAACAAACTTTGACTTTATTCACAGTGCCAAAGATTCATAATAAACATGAGAGAACACACAACCAATGCAAGTAAAACTGCAAATAATACTTTCTTAAAGACTGACAGCAAGAATGTGCAGTACATAATGAATAAGGATGATGTTTGACACATTATATTTATCAAAAATAACAATATCTTCAGTCTTTTCTGAAATGTGCTGAGCAGATGATTGTGGAGTGGAGGACGAGTTAAAGTTGGATCTCACATATTCTGTTCTCGATCCTGATTGAATGGTACAGGCTGTCAATCATAGTAGCTCCACCTCCTAATCCATTCCATATTGTATCATCTAACTGGGTACATCATTTAAAAACTTAACATCCCATTGTCTTGAAGACTTGAAACTAGAAACTGAGACCATGGGCTCATTAGGAAAATGTTTACTGAGCTTATAAATCAAGAGAGAAGGGAGAACATTTTCCCATGAACTTCAAAAAAGACTTATTGGAGTCACCCCCCCAACGATAGTCATTAGACAGAAGGAAGAGACAATCTGGGGTGACAACATGAAATAACATGACAGGAAGCTATGTTCTCTTCCTATTTTAATTCTGCAGGAAATATCCCTCAGACGTGTATACTAATATGTGATGCTCCCCAACAGAAACTTTTGTCTGGCCCCAAAACTAGCAGAACCAGAACCAGAGTTATTGACGACATTGTCTTAGTGTCTGCTGTTCAGTGTAACGTAATGTCACACTTGTCTTTATTGTTCCACCATAGCATTTTCTAACAAGCTGTTTCCTGTTTGCCAGGAGATTTTTAAATGTTTTTGATTCATATGAAACCCTTGTCTGAATGAAGGTTGTTTTCTTTTTTTAATGAAAATCTATTTGGGTGGAAGAGACAGGATGTAGTTCATTTAAAATATTTTAGCCATTTTGACCTTTGCTAGAGGTAACAGGAAGTCAGATCTTCATCATTAATCCAATCCAGGTCGACCTTCCCTCCTGTGTCTGTCCAGCTGTCTGCTAACAGCAGGTGTGTTTCCACTATTCTTAGAAATGCACAAAATCTAAAATACCTAAATTAATACCTGGAAATGGAAACGTACAATTTTGAAAAACTTCTCAAAAATCGCAAATTGTTTTTGCACTCTTGAGTGGTGGTTTTTCAGATGTGTTGATACAGAAGAATAACGCAAAAGAGTGATGGAATCACATTTTTCACAGTTGCACATCATTGTACCTCATGCAGCCACTTCAATGCAAAGATCGTATACGTTTAGAGAGGACACCAAACATTTTCGAATGAATACGTTATATCTAATTAAAATCTGTGAAGAACAATCAGAGAAGAGGTAATAGAAATCAGTGTTTAAAAACCATCTTCCTAAATGTGGAGTCTCGTGGGACGAGATTTTATGAGAATTATGGGATGTCACGACACTAGACCTTAAAAGAATTATGGTTCATATGCATAAAATCCTTCAGTGGTGACACCTGCAAGTTTTAATTGTACCTTGTTAAAGTTTTTAAATTATCACTTTTATTTTGTGAAAAACTGTAATGGAAAAACAACTGGTGTGAGCAGCAAAGTGAAGAAAGAATATGGAGTTAACCTGGAGCTTGTGAAGCAAAGTTCAGGTTTTTGATTCTCATTTGTATTTTATGCAAATAGAAAAACGGGGCTCAGAAAGGTCAGACTGAGCAGAGACCTCGGTCTGGCTGATTGGTCATGAACATGCATATTTCATGCACATTTCAGTTTCACACTGACATCAATTGAGTGGTGATTATTCTGTTAAAAGCCCCCTGTTCACTTTTTCTTGTGTTGTTGCCCAGGGTGTCACAGTATAGTACAGGACTGATGAACAACAACCTAGAAATCTTTCCTGAATCACAGAGCAAAGTTCTCCACCGATTTATGTCGGTGTCAAGGTTCAGCTTGCTGAAGATTTATACTCATTTGATTGTCAAATGGTTTTAAAGGAGACACCTTCAGTGTGTTGTTGGCTGAGGAGGTTCAGCCTCATGAAGCTCCTTACTGTGCTTGTGTTCCTGTGTTGACACGTAGGCCTCACAGTGGGCAGGGGTGTGTCAGCAGCTCTGTTACCAGTCTAAGTACTGCTTAGTCAAGCCTGTAAACACAGCTGAGACCTCTGCTGACAGCTTCACATAATCATTTTTGAAGGTCTTGGGACATGAACAAAGCGTGATACCTTTACCCTGAAAACACAACCTAAATCAGTGGCTGAAAACACAGCTACCAGCTAAGATATATTGAATCATGGTAATCATATCAGAGTTCATTGCAACACAGTCTGGTTTAAGATCTCTGAAACAGCTTGAAAGAGCCTGTAACTTATCAGAACAGATTGTCTACATCAGAAGATATATCCATGGTTTTAAGAAGCAGTTTTAAGGCTCAGTTTCTGAATACAGGCTCTGACCATTTGTGTCAAAGTAGTAAGTATCAAAGGTCTCTGTGGCCTGAGACCTTTGATACTTCCAAATGTATTAATAATGAACCTAGACCTGATGTAAAATCAATCAGACCACACAAAGGCTTACCCCTTAAATATACTGGCCCTCAAAATCTACCTTTAGACTTTATGGACCTTTAACATCCAGTTAATTCTTTAATTTTTACGAATCTTTGATGAATCCTGATGAATTTTCACTCAAAATAAAGAAAATAATTTAACTCAATTGGGCGATGGTGGAAGCTCTTCGACTATTGGGTCATATTTTCCAGCAGTTTCTCTCCAGCAGCTCCACCTTGTACACAAGGTGGAGCTGCTTTGAACCAGCCAACTATTTATGTGTGTTCATTTCTGGCAGCTATTCATAATCTCCTACAAGGGTTGTCTGTCAACAGGTTAAGCAACTTAAAGGCCACACCCACCCAAGTCTCTGCTGCTCTCAAGGCTATATAATTCCTGCTGCTGTCTCTGCTATTAGTCAGAGCCTGAGGGCAGGAATTCTTTAGCCAGGGTCATCACCTGTAAAGCAACAGCCTCAATTTCTATTTAGTGTGCCACCTTTCAGGGTTTATGAAAGTAATGAGAACATATGATTCTGACAGAGGACTGTCAACTACTGTCAACCGTAGTCTCAGACTACAGAAGACTAGCCCTGGTCTTCACAGTTTCACACAGTAAGCTCTATGAGAGCAGTGAGTATTATTAGCTTCAGAAAGACGATGACTTACTTATGAAGCTTTTCTCCAGCTTCCTGTAAACATGGTGTCAGCAGACTGCTGCAATGATCATTCCTTCTCTCACAACTATTTCACAAGTACAGTCTGACATGCCAAGACAAGAAGAGCAGGAGGGGGGAGGGGCAGGGACGGCTGGAGTGGAGAAGAGAGGGAGGTATGAAAAAAAAGGAGGCGGGAGAGAGAAACAGAGAGAGGAGAAGGGAAGAAGGCAAAGAAACAAAGACAGGAAGGAAGAAGAGGATGAATCATAACTGTGTGTGTGTGTTTGCGTGTCTGTGTCAATCTGCATGTGTGTTGTGACACCTCTGGAATGCAAGGTAATAGGAGTGTTCAGAGTTTGTATGCAGAGACTGTGGAATCCTGTAGTAAGCCAGGTTCTGTGTGTGAGAGAGAGTGAGAGTGACACAGGCTCAGGCCCGCTTCTGCATAGCACACATATGCACAGGAAAACATGCACAAACCTCATCTTGCCAGCGACACGCATTTTGTTTCCTCAATACTACAAAAGCTACAACACCTGAGACTGAGCTCAGTCACAGAATCAGCTGTTGTGTTTCACCAATAGTTTTTTCTTGAATGTCACAAACCCACAACTGAACCCTCTGAAGTCACACAGCAAATTTGAAATAGCTAATTTAACTCCCTCAGATTTAAAATTAACACTGACCCAGTGTTTATATGGGAACCACTGGTTCAGAGTTAAATTAACACTTTCAATAGTGTTGAGATTATCAAGACTTTCAGTGTTACTTAACAAACTCTGATTGTACAAAATGTTAACACCCAAATGGCTAATTTTAGATTCATCAACACTACAATAGTGTTACTTCAAACTCTTAATAGTGTAAAATTGTGACACCAATGTAGATACATTTTGATTAGTTGGCACTGCAGCTACTTCACAAACCAAGTGTAAAATATAAACACCAGTTTATATTTAATCAACATTATGATGTTATGACCAGTAACACTGATGTAAAATGTATACTTAACTAGTATATACTGTGCTGCTGATAGAGCATATATGGACCACTGGCATTAACAATTAAATGCTCATGAAATAATCACAAAAATTACTATCAAAAATATTTTCCATGAACAAGGAAAATTACTGATGGCCTGAGTTGCACTGATCTTTTGTCATCTGCCTCAACCCAACCGGTCGAGGCAGATGGCTGCCCCCCCTGAGCCTGGTTCTGCTCGAGGTTTCTGCCTCTTAAAGGAAGTTTTTCCTTGCCACTGTTGCCAAGTGCTTGCTCATCGGGGGATCTGTTGGGTCTCTTTAAATAAATTTATAAAGAGTTTGGTCTAGACCTGCTCTATATGTAAAGTGCCTTGATGTAACTTTGTTATGATTTGGCGCTATACAAATAAATCTGATTTGATTTGATTTGATTTGATTTGATTTCTGTTTGTAGGGGGCAGAAGTAGCAGGATATGCAGGTGTAACGATGCCAAGTTACTGTCCCACTCTGTAGAGAGAAACAAATCTTGTGTATAGTATTATGGAGATTTACACTATGGAGATTTACATCATCTTACTTGAGTACCACTTTTGGCAACCAAACCCACCTCTAGCTGATCTTGAGGGATATTAATCTATGCTATTACATGAATAATGTTGAAAGTTTTAACCTTACATTTTCACTCAAACTTCACTTACCTGAAGGCTGAGAACATTCGTTGGGGCTCTTCTGGTCTTATTGGTTGTTAGTGCTACAAAATAGACAACATTAATTGCTTAAGCAAAAGAGTAACATGTGTGTCAGTGTTATCTTAAGATTTGAATTAAAAGACATAAATAATCATAGAAATTGTAGAAAATTTAATAAGAACTTTTTTTTTTTTGGTTTATTTTTTTTTTTTCATTTAACCGATGGGCTATCCTCCAGCCCGGCTGGTTTTTATGCTGCTGATGCCTGCTAATGACTCACAACTCTCGTGCTGTTCTTTTAATGGTGGAAACCATTTTAACTCGACTCAAACAGCTTCAGAGTTACACTAGTTTATGTTACTGTTAATTTACTGTGTCCAAAGACTAACCAAGCGCCAATGATAGCATGAAACATAAGTGAGAGGTGCATGCTCTGGCATGTCTGCTTAGCGGTGGTAATTTGTTTGTAAGCCAACAATAATATTGCCATTCTCCTGTATTTGAAATATCAAGTCAACACAAATACATGTTGTGCAAAATATCAATCAGTGAACGATATCGGCATGATACTCACCTGTCACTTGCATGGTATCTTCTCAATGAGGGAGGGGGGGTGGCTATTGTTCAGATTTCTAACAGAAGTGTGCCTCGCCAAGTGCCCAGATGTGAAAACAACTTCCGCAGGTGTTAGATACTGTAACTCTGTAAAATTACATCCACGTTGATATATTTTCTCACAAGCACAGAGTTCAATGTATCAGAATCAACACCACAACCTCAACACTCTAAAATGGCCTAACACTAGGATTTTGACTCCAGTGACTTTGCTGTGCAACTAACCTTCTGAAACAATGATGGTCAGCTTTTTCCGGAATCATGGGTCCAGTTTGGCAGAAGCTGTGGTCCTTTGTTGACCAGGAGATCTGGTCTGGAGGACATGGGGACAACAGATCATGCTTTGAAGCTTCTGGGTGCCCTACCTTCCCTACACCTGTCGCCTCAAAAGATTGCCTTGCCACTGGACCACTCTGCTCTGGTATATTGCCATTGCTGCGTTTTCTCAATTTTTTTTATTTGTATTGATTTTGTTTTTTTAGGTTATAGGGGATAGTTAGTTTTTCTTTTACAATTAATTTAATTATTAGCTTTTTCTTTGGCTATTTTGGGGGTTTATCTTTGTTTATCTGTGTCTGTGTGTGTGTGTGTGTGTGTGTATATGAATGAGTGAGGGTGCACAACTGTTTCTATTAAACATTCGTGTCAACATTTAATATTGTGTGTGTATGGGCACAAACAAACTATTTTATTAAATCATTGTGTTAAAAATAACTGTTAAATAAACTGAACTGATTTGGTATAATGGACCAAGTCTTGCGCTCTCATCAGTAAATGAACTTGTGTGCTTTAACTATTGTGTTATGGGTTAGTATAAATTCTCCAGGTGGAATTCCTGGGGTGGTGTTCGATATAAGTTTTTTTACTAGCTGTTTCTGATCAAAATCATAAAAGTAATCAACTAAGTTATACTCCACTATTATCTGCCCTTCTCCATTTGCCACAATGGGATATGTAAAATCACAGCAGTTGTCCAGGAAGAGAATTCATCTGTGCAGCTATTTTTGTGAGGACAGTCACTGACATGATGCCACTTACTCTGATTCATCTGTAACCACTGAGGCCTGACAGGCCTGCCTTTGTCAGCAGATAAACATGGAAGACACTGACCATGCCGAAAAGTCCACAACCAGCTAAAGACTATTAGCCCTAACCCTAATCCAACCGCCTCAGGGATAGGATTCTACTGACCTTAAAATGAGGAATTTGAGTGAGAGCAGTGCTTCTCTCCAGATCAATGTCAGTCTGCTCTAATCTCTGATTTGGAGCTCAATGGGCCTGATATTGGCTGATCTTGCATGAATTCCTTTTGTTTTTCATTTCAGATCTTCTGAAATGACCTTAAAAATTACTCATTATTTCATTTGACCTGCTCATTTTGAGCCAGTGAAGACCAGCAGTGTCTTGAGACACTGGTCACAGTGATGAAATTATAACCTGAATTCCTTTTCCAGGCACCTCTAAGCCTATGATGAAAGGCTAAAAGCTGCAGCTCATGTTTGGACATGTCACAGCAGGAAATGTATGCATCGTACAGTATGATGTGACACCATGCCATCATCAGCCTGAGCACCTGGTGGACAGCTCAGTTGCATGCTCTTCATGAAATCCCAAAAACTACCTCAGGCTGTATTTTGAAAAAATTATCTTTGTAGTTACAGTAGTTCCATGGTGTTAATACCGGTTCTGTGGTTTTCTGTGGCTCAGTGGTTTCCTATTCTATTAATTCTGTGTTAATTCTATTTTGTTTCAGTCTCAGTTGTGAGTCAAATGCTGTTTTTGTCATATTTAGTCCACTGTATACAATTTTATATGTCAATATGTTACGCCATTTTAGTTGACTCTCTAAGTCAAGCACCTTTAGCATTTTGCAATGTTGCTAAAGGTGCCTGGTCTGATAATCACATTAAGATGTGGAATGTATTCTAATTTCCATTTTTTATTATGAACCAACCTGATTCAACAACCAATGGCACTTTCAAACAGTGAACTTTGACTGAAAACAGTGAGATCAGGACAGACAACTCTATTTTTTGAAACCAGTTTTTGGTTGGCTTAAATCCATAACAAATATAACATTCTGTTTTGATCTGAAACAAAAGTGTATAAATAAATAAAAAAAATCTAATAGAATCAAAAAGAATACAATTTCCACCAATGGAAACCTACCTTTTAAACCTTTTAAAATAATTAATTAATAATTCATTGAAATTAACAGTTCTGCAGCAAATACCGCCAATAAAAAAATGCATACACTTGACAATTATTTTTTAAGTTGTTTTAACATAAGGCTGTTAACGTGATGTAACCGAAAATCAGATATGATGTCTGAAGTGAAATAGGTTGCCAAAGATATGTCATCTTACAAAACTGAAGAGTTTGGTGTATCACTCTTAATAAAGGGCCATGATATAACTTGGCACAATATAAATAACATTTATTAGATTTTTTTTAATTTCAATGGAAAAGGGGTTTTTATAAATATTAGAAAATTTTTCGTAAGAGATTATTTGCACCATGGAGCGACACACGCTCCCTTGACATGAGCACAGCAACACAGGAGGCAAAATGAATGTGCATCCAATAAATGCACTTTTCAGATCATAATTTAAATATCTTCTCATTTTCTAAAAAAAAAACTATTAAAAAACTATTCATTGAAGTAGATTTAGTCTTTTTTTAATCAACAAATATGTGTTAATTTTTATCACAGTCAGTGTTTAAGGACAGAGGTGTCATCTCGTTTTAGTAAAACAGTTTTTGACAAATGTGTTTAATTTCTTCTTCTTATTATTATTCTTATTGACAAAATAAACATGAGTTCTCTGGTCCTCTGTGGTTCTCTGCAGTTCCCTGTGGTTTTCTGTGGTTTTGTGATTTTCTTTGATTCTCCATGGTTCTCTGGTTCTCTCTAGTTCTGTGCATCTCTGTAGTTCTCTGTGGCGCTGTGATTCTCTGTGACTCTCTAGTTCTGTGGTTCTTTGTGGTGCTGTGGCTCCCAGTGGTTCTCTGTTTTTTCTTTAATTTAATGTGTATATCAGTTTTGAGAACCACAAAGAGATCCACACAGGTCCATGCAATTATTATTATTATTATTATTATTATTATTAACATCCCTCTCCATGTTCTGGGAATGTTCTCGTGTGGCTTGAGCACACCTCACTAGCTGTTCATAACACTTTCTCCTTACTGGACTTCTGTCTGTCTCTCTCCCTATATCTTTGGATGTTGAACCATATTTATCATGACCATTGCAATCAGATTAACTGTAGAATTGTAGTTTGCTGTGCCATCACAAAGTTCCAGGAGTCAAGGTGATTGGTTGCAAGACTGAATGGAGGTTAAACATTTACCTTTAGACTATTATAGACCTTTAACATCTATTTTTATTCCCTATGGACCTTGATCACCTACCTTTAGACTTTATGGACCTTTAAACATTTTGGGCTTTTGGGTATTTATCATCAGCTGATTGAAATCTGCCTTTATTTTTTTCTCTGATCCAGTGGTGGACAGAAAGGTCAGTTGGCCTTAAATCAGAGGCTTACTGCATCACTTCTCTTTCAGCCCTTTAAACGTCTTTGTTCTTTTGGTGTCTCTCTGTATCTAGTTGTCAAGGTAACAGTTACTGTGGTAGCGTCACATAGTTTAGGCACTGCTGAGATTTACCCCCGAGAGGTCTGTGTAACGTGATTAGCTCCCACAGTGCTCTCATTTCTCCACACTCCCAGATGGCCTCTGCTGAGCGGATGTACAATTGCTTGATAGAATGCTGGGTACAGACAAGTTGTTCCCATCTTCGCTCAGTCTACTGAAGGGCTATATGAAGTCCCAGGTACTGTGAGCACACAACAGTTGACCACGGGCGTGCCTCACTATCATGTCTAATATTAACGTTACAACCTTTGTACTGACTGTATTCCGCTGTTTTAATCCACTTTGACCCAGAGCTCATGGTGTCTTTAATGACTGCTAGTGCTTGGTGGCTATTTTTCTCAATCACTATCGGGACAAAAGAGTTTTTCCTGTGTTTCCCATTGTACACACACCAAAACCTGATAGAAAACGGGAGCATGTCACCCTGACCTGACAGCAGCCAGGGACAGCAACTGACAGAGCTTTCAAGCTCTGAAGTTAACTGTAAAGCTAACATTAACATTAGTGATCAGAAGTCAGATGTGACAACATTAGCAAATGAATTAGTACTAGCCATACTAGTACTAGCCATCTGTGCACAAGATACAAGAGGCAAAGATAGAAGAAAGAAATGTCAACCTAATTCTGTTTTGACTTGTTAAAATTTAATTTAAATAATTCATGATGGATTAAGTCGATCTAAAGGATCTCTGACACGCGTTCTGATTGTTTAAATTCACAAAGAGACAGAAACAGACCAACCATGAGAATCTGTTCAGGACCTCAGGGTCAAGTCACTGAGTTATCCCCCAATCAGGAGTCACAGTGAGTCATCATTCATTGCACTTCCCGTTTCTGTGTTTCTGTGTGTTGAAGAAAGAATTTTGTGTGTACATGTGTAGCTGAATGCGTGTGAAGGAGTAGGATTGGATTAAAATTTAAGTGAATTCACATTTAATTTAATTGTGTTTTATTGGAACGCTTCGATGTGTGTATCTATACATGATACAATTTTAATATACGTGTGTGTGTGTGTGCGAGGGAGAGAGACCCCAGTGTGGCCATAGATAATTTAGAAGTGCATTCATCAGCACTTACAAGAGAATCTCAGCTGTGTGAGTAGCAGCTCTGAAGCGTGAGTACACATGCACACAAACGCACACACACACACACACACACAATGTCAGTGACAACGGTGTTGGAGTCACTCAACTACTGTTGCTGTGATTTGACAGAATACAAATCATTACCTGACTGATTATGTCCCTCTGCTGATGCTCCTGACAGTTACCTAGCAACTGACATTCCTGGGATGTGAATCAGGATGGTCCATATCATTTATGGTGTGGGTTAACATTATAGAAGCAACTGTACCATTTGATTATAATGAAGAATGTTGTGAAGACAGAATGTAAAGCTGCAGTGAGAGATGGTGATGAATCACAAAGCGCCCAACATTTTATATTAAATGTCTGGAAATGTTTTAAATTTGAAATACTTTCATAACAATTGAGATAGTTAAAAAAAAAACCCAGAGTTGAGGTTAGGTTACAGTGCCTTTCATATTTGTTCCTAGCAAAGGGAAGAATTTCAAGAGAAGATTCTGTCTTATCCAGTAAGATTATGATTTACAATATTCATTCATGTGAACAGAGTGACAGCAGTTCTGCGAATATGCTGTGTAGTCACACCCAGCAGTGATGTCATAGAGTCAAAACCAAGTTTAGCCTTGACTATGTGGTATTTTTGACCGGAGCCTTCAATCCCAGAGAGGTTTAGACTCCCAAAGGTCTATATTCTGGTGGTTTATATTTTTAGGGGTTTAATCAGTCCACTTTAATTAGCTGGACATTGGTAGTGAGCTGGGAAGCATGGTGGGTTAGGGTAGTAGTTAGCGTAGTGGTTAGGGCTATTGCACCACAATAAGAAGGTTGCGGATTCGGCTCGGCCCGGGGCCTTTCTGTGCAGAGTTTGCATGTTCTCCCCATGCCTGTATGGGTTTCCTCTAGTTACTCCGGTTTCCTCCAAACGACATGCATGTCTAGGTTAACTGGTGACTATAAATTGTCAATAGGTCTGAGTGTGAGTGTGAGTGGTTGTTTGTCTCTGTCTGTCTCTGTGTGTTGGCCCTGTGATGGACGGACTAGTGACCTGTCCAGGGTGTACTCCACCCTCGCCCAGTGTGAGCTGGGATTGGCTCCAGCACCCGCACGACCCCGAAAATGGATAAGTGACTGAAGATGAATTCATGAATGGTAATGAACTCCCTGGGAAATGTAAAGAAACTATCAAAGATTCCCTTGATCCAGTGATAAAAATCCACATTAAAATAAATAAATAAATAAATAAAAAAAATTGCAATTTTCCAGTCTGGGATAAATAAAGTATCTATCTATCTATCTATCTATCTATCTATCTATCTATCTAAACAATTCACACCTATGTGTTCAAATTCATGGTTTTATCTCTGCAACAAAACAATGTGTACAAATCTGTTTTTGTTGTCAGCTACAGATTTATCTGGGATTTTAAAGCTCCTTGGTTTATATTAAAGGCCCATATTGAAACTTCTTCAGCCTTTAATTTCATTTACACAACATCATTAAATAGTGGAGGAGTGTCTGTCTGTTCATGTGAATAAATTGGATGGAGTGAATATCTCTGGCTAGACAGTACTTCAGAGTGGTGGAATAAAACTGCAGCTATAAAATTGGAAGCCAATTACATGCCCTTGTTCAGATAGACAGAGCTTAGTGTGTGTGTGTGTGTGTCTGTCTGTTAGTGTGTGGAGCTGGCACGAGGCCAGTACACGCTGTACCAGGCTGTGATAGCTGGGGTGGGACTCAGCCACATAGAGGTCAGATGTGGACAACAAATATTGGTTTAGTTTCAAAGACTTCTACAGAGACGGGGGAGGTGTTTCTGTTTGCTTGCTGTGTTTCCACACAGATGTGTGTGTGTGTGTGACAGAGAGAATGAGATCTGGACTTCTTTTGCACTTTTTTGCACAATTGTCAAGTAGTTGTGACACTGTTAAATACAAATGTTGAAGAACATAGAATGAAGTGATCACATTCCATAAAAGGCAGCTCAGTCAAATTTTCAGTGTAATGATGTAGGTCAGGGCTAGGGACCTTCAATATCTATATTTACTTTAACAACAACACACAACACCTTTAGACTGAATGGACATTTAAACCTTTACACCATGTGGACCTTTATCATCTATCTTTATACTGTATGGACCTCACGCTCACAAACTTTTTAAAGTGTGGACACTTGCCATGCATATGTACTCTCAAGGACAAACAAAATCTGAAACTAGAAGACAGTGTCTCACCCATGAACTATTTATGTCCACTCCACTATATCTGCTTTTTCGTTTCCTCCACAGAACATGTTGGCCAAGGCGTTGTACGACAACGTGGCTGAGTCTCCAGATGAGCTGTCCTTCCGCAAGGGTGACATCATGACAGTGTTGGAGCGGGACACACAAGGACTGGATGGATGGTGGCTTTGTTCCCTCCACGGCCGCCAAGGCATTGTCCCTGGCAACCGTCTCAAGGTCCTGGTTGGCATGTATGACAGCAAGCAGCAGCAACAGGCCACACTATCAACACCAGATTCATCTGCTTCCTGTCTTGCCAGCCAGGTGCAGCGACCACTCCCCTCTCAAAATGCTTATGCCAAACCAACACCTGCTCAATCACCTGCTGCCACCACTGCTTCTTCCTCTGGGCTAGCCACCAAAACCACAGCTCAGTATACATCCATGCATCAAGCCTACTCCACACCTGGCCCTGCACAGACCAACCTTGACTCTGTCTACATGATGCCCCCCTCCCACAGCCCCAGGCCCAGCCCCCAAAGTCTGTACCAGGTCCCCTCTGGTCCAGGTGGCCCTACCCCACAAGCCCAGCCAGGGCCTCCCAGCAAGGCACCACCACTTGCCCAGAGACAGTACCAGGTGCCCCCCTCTGTAGGTCCGGTGCCAAGTCAAGGAGCAGCCCAGACCAGTGCTACGGGAGCTGGGCAGGATGTGTACCAGGTACCCCCATCTCTAGAGAAGAGGAACTGGGAGAGTAGCAACAAACCACTGGGCAAGGTAAGAGAAGGAAGTAGGGATAGAGGCCATAAGCTGGCCCTGTAGAGAGGTACTATTGGATGGATAAACTTCAGTGACATTCCATCAGTTAAAGCAAATACAGCTAAAAAAGCAAAAAATCAGGACAATGCATCAGGCTCTGGATATTCTGGAGCATTCCTGCACTTCCTCTTCCAGGTACCTCTCTCTTTTTTTTTTTTTGTCTTTTCTGCTCGACCTTTCTGACAGGTAAGGATGATTAGGCATAGTAAGACAGAGAGGGAGAAGCAGCACAATATCCTGAGACAAGGGAGGATTGTGGTTTGAGGATGAGTCTTGTATCATCATAGATTTTGAACGACTGGAAGGAGAAGACAAAATCAAGAAACAAACAAATGACAGAAAGGATTAAGTGTTGAAGGGAAGGACGAAGAAGCAGAAAGAGAATATGGTGCACGCAGCCACACATGCACATGCGCACACACTCCTGGTTATTGTGACTGCTGGTGTATGTGTCAAAGATTCCAGGTATGTTGTCTGTGCTTTGCTGACCTCAGATGTGTCACAGAATGATGGAGGGTGGTGCATCGCCTTATGGAGCCATAGATCCTGAATTTAGTCCTCTTTATTCTGGAGGGGTGTCACAGATTTATGATGAGTGGAAGCTATGTGGTTGGTCTGCTGTAGCAGCTGTGAGCAGCTCTTTATCTTGTTCACGTTCCTGAAGTTTTCTCTTAGACATGATGATGTAGTTATGAAGGGAAACTTGAGTGTGCCATGTTTGGTACCTGCTATCAGAAGATGTGGGGTCAGAGCTGGTAAGCTCTTGAAGGACATGACGTGCCCCATGCCAAACTACAACATACACTGCGCTATACCCAGTCTTGTGACATCATATCATGGTGAATGGACTAAGCAGAACATTGACTGATAAGAAGAGGACAGAATGAAGACTTGGCTCTGTGTGTGTGTGTGTGTGTGTACGTGCATGTGTACACATTTGTGCCTTTCCAGAGGCAGACCAGTGAAACAATCAGGTACTTAATTATTTAGCTAAGATCTTGTAGCTCCATGAGTAAGCACTTTACTGTGCCAGCAGGTGACAGGTTTTGTGCTTGCGCATGTGTGTTTGTGTGTGCGTACTCTGGGGAATCTTCGCCAGGATTGCTATGGTGCAGTGAACCATATGTATAAGCACCACTGCAAGCCAGTGTCACAGTGTGTGTGTGTGTATGTGAGAGAGAGAGAAAGATGGTGATGGAGGTGATGGTCCAGCTGCTCTGTTTCTTCCTGTTTGAAATTCATATGCAGGGTTTGAATGATGCTCCAAGAGCATTATGGGATGTTAAAGATATTATTTATGAATATTTTATATAATATGTATTATTTTAAATGTATGTATTGTTGTATCTTTTGCATTTTATTTTAAGATATTGATACAGAAGATACATTTATATTTTTAAGAACCAAAAACTATCCCAATACAGTTTGACATCTTCTCTCAGTGAGTCAGCAGGTGAGCACACCTCCAACACTAGTGGAAAATGATGCTGTTAAGGGATCCAACAGTCGACCTTTCTCCTTCTGATGCTGACAACTGCTTGCTCTGCTTTATGATCAGTCACAAGTAGCTACATCCACTGTCTTGTTCAACTCTCAGTCCAAACAAAAGATAGTCATCATTCATGTTGGTTGCAATGTGCTGTCTCTTTCTGGCATCAACCTTCTCTTTGCTCATGAATCAAATCAAATCAAATCTAATCAGATTTATTTATATAGCACCAAATCATAACAAGTTACATCAAGGCACTTTACATGTAGAGCAGGTCTAGACCAAACTCTTTCCAAAATTATTTAAAGAGACCCAACAGATCTCCCGATGAGCAAGCACTTGGCGACAGTAGCAAGGAAAAACTTCCTTTAAGAGGCAGAATCCTCAGGCAGAACCAGGCTGCCATGTGGACTGCCATCTGCCTCGACCGGTTGAGTTGAGAGAGAGAGAAGGGGTGGGGGGGTATTCAATACAGGTGCAGGCAGGAACATACGGTACTGCATGAAGTTCATATAAATGACGCTGGATGTAGTTCATGAAGATATGGGAGCAGCAGGTGTTGCAGGAACATGGGATGGCGATGAGTCATCACCTGCAGGATGAGAAAAGGGAGAGAGATGAGAGGAACTGGGAGAGGCAGAGACTTTGTGGAAAACATGGTTATTTATATGTCGGCACATGAAAGGGGCAGACGAGGAGAGAGAGAAGTGCTCAGTGCTTCCCCCAGAAGAAGGAGCCTGAAAACTGAAAGATCTGCCTCCAGATTTACTCTTAGAGACTCTAGGAACCACAAGTGAACCTCCATCTAAAGATGGAGGGTGGCCTACAAGGACAATAAGGAACTAGGAGCTCTCTGAGATAGGATTGAGTTTGGCCATTAAGAGTTTTATATGTAAACAGAGGGATTTTAAATTCTATTCTGAATTTTACTGGCAGCCAATGAAGAGCAGCTAAAACAGGAGATGTGAGATGTGAGCTCTTTTCCTAGTTCCTAGTTCTGGTTAATATTCGTGCAGCAGCATTCTGAATCAACTGATGGCTTGCAGAGATTTGTTTGGACATCTATATAGTAATGAGTTACAGTAGTCCAGCCTAGAGGTTACAAATGCATGGACTAGTTTTTCTGCATTCTCTTGAGACAGGATGTTTCTGATTTTCCTAATCAGGTGGAAGAAGCTGTTTATGTGAGGGACAAAGGACATGTCTTGGTCAAAGGTTACTCCAAGGTTTCTTACAGTGGAGCTGGAAGCCAGAGTAATGCGATCCAGACTGATTAGATGATTAGATAGCATTTCTCTGAGGTGCTTAGGGCTGGGTACAATAACTTCCGTTTTGTCTGAATTTAAAAGTAAAAAATTTAGGGTCATACAGACTTTTATGTCTTCAAGACATGTCTGCAGTCTAACTATCTGACTGACTTCATTTGGCTTCATTGATAAATACAGCTGAGTGTCATCTGCATAACCGTGAAAATTGATGCTGTGTTGCCTCATAATGTCGCCTAAAGGAAGCAGATGTAGAATGAAGAGGATTGGTCCGAGTACCGAACCCTGTAGGACTCCATACCTGGCTATAGTGCGTGAGAGGGAGCTATTGTTAACATGAAAAAACTGATGTCTATCTGATAAATAGAAATAGGAACCACCTTAGTGCAGTTCCTTTAATGCCAATTTCATCTTCCAGTCGCTGTTATATTATGATCTATGGTGTCAAATGCAGCACTGATATCGAAGAGGAGCAGTATGGAGGCCGATCCATTGTCTGAAGCCATTAGAATATCATTGGGGACTTTAGCCAGCGCTGTTTCTGTGCTGTGATGGGCTCTAAATCCCGACTGAATGTCTTCAAGTAAACGGTTCCTATGCAGATGGTCATGTAATGGCTTTGCTCCTGCTTTTTCGATTATTTTAGAAATGAACAAAAGGGGGCAGTACAGCGGTGTAGTGGTTAAGACGGTCACAAGTTCAGGTCCTGGCCTGGGTCCTTTTTGTGCGAAGTTTGCATGTTCTTTCCTTGCCTGCGTGGGTTTCCTCCCACCGTCCAAAGACATGCATGTCAAGGCTAACTGGTGACTCTAAATTGACCATAGGCGCTAATGCGAGCGTGAGTGTGAGAGTCTCTTTGTCTTTGTGTGTCGGCCCTGTGATGGACTGGTGAATGTCCAGGGGGTACATCACCCCTTGCCCAATGTGAGCAAGGATCAGCTCCAGCAGCCTTGCGACCCAGAAACAGAAAAGTGGTAGAAGAATGATGGATGGATGGATGGATGAACGGAAGGTTCGATATGAGTCTATAATTAGCCAAAACATCTGGTTCAAGAACGGCTTTTTAAGTTGGGGTTTGGTAGCTGCAGTCTTGAGAGTCTGAGGTGCATAACCCAAAGATAAGATCAGATTAATCAGATCTAGGATGAATGGCTCAATTAAGTAGAAAATCTCTTTAAAGAGGCTAGTTGGTACTGGGTCTAATAGACAGGTTGATGGTCTAGATGATGAGACTATACAAGCTAGCTCTGAGAGATTCAGAGAGGAGAATGACTCCAGATGTGAAATAGGCGCTGCAGTTGATTCAGAAGTTGCTGTATTCAGTAGAAGATTATTGTCTAATGTAGATAAGAGCTGATGAATTCTTTCTCTGATTGTTAGAATTCTATCTGTAAAACAGCAAAAAAACTGATCACATGACTGCCAAAGCATCAGGTGTCGAAAATAGGCTGTCAGTGATAACACATTGATCACTATTAATCAAAAGTCCACAATCAACATGGTATTTATTTTTAATTACATTCCGTTATATTGTCTCATTGCTGCAGCCTTTACAGAACTGTCTACCAGCCAGCAGCTTCCTGCTTCTTGGCGCTATTTATGTCATGGAGGTTAACAACAACAATTTGCTTCTGATGGCCTGTTTTACTGAGAGAAAAAAATAGGCAAATAATAAATAATAGCTTATTAGACAAATCAAATGTAATTAGCAGCTTGCCTAAATCAATCAAGATATATTACTGAAGTAGACATGATATTACAGCAGGCCTATTACACTTCTTTTGATTTGAAATCAATTTAAAAAGCAAACTCTTTTCTCAGACTCCAATCAAAATACATTGTTGAGAACTACCTTACATTGTTAATACAGCCCCAAAACTAGTAAATATAGGATCCAGCCATCCTATATTTTGTAAACAAAAAAGAACAATGGCTCAAGTTGGATTGGTCAAAAATACAAAAACAAATGTTCAACATCTACATTCACCTCCTGACATTTATCTTTCCATTCCAGCTAAATACAGCACAGCATTTTTTAGCAATGGTGACTAATGGATAATCATTGTTTGAAAGCCCTTGTTTAAATCTGTTGAAGCAGCTGTAGGTTCAGTTCAGTCTGGTGTGCATTTACAAGATCTGTGTTGATTGTGCGATTCACAAATCATAGTTTAACAACCTTTGCTCTGGATGTCGACTCTCCAGCAGGTTTTGGATAATAGCTGCATCATCAACTTTGTTATGAGTGTCAATGAGGTCTAGCAACGATTCTGGATCTGGAACTGGACTGTGATGAAGTCTGGATCGCAGTTTGATGGTCAGAATTAAGGGCTCAGTCCACTTTGTTTAATTTGACTCAGTCTCTCTCTCACACACAAACATATGCATAAATACTGTCCTGCTTCCTCAGTTATTCAATACAGCTGTGGATAAATGGGTATTTGATGTGAAACGAGTTTGAGGGGCGGGGGCATATACCCCGTGACTGGTTCAAATATGATACTTTATATCTTCAGTAGGAAACAATGGGCACAGAGCTGAGTGATGTCATTATTAGCTAGGGAGCCATAGAAATCATAGAAATGTGTGAATGCTCTTTTAAATCCTCCATTAAACAAGTGAAGGTTTGAGTCATAACTGCATTTAGTCCTGTACCATTTAAACAAGTGTTTCTGTGTGTGGGTGAGTGTATTACATGCTTTATGTGTGGATCTTGGGTTAGGGTTAGGGTTAGTGTCTCTTACTGACCTCCTTGTCAACACAAACACAACTAATCACACACATCACTAGAACTAGTAAGGTATTTTTAAATGAAGTATTCCTGCTGCGAGGACACACACTCACAGACATATACAGATGAATGCTCATTCAAGAAAGTTTATGCTGGATGAAGTGAGCTGGGAGTCAGAGTGAGCTACAGCTGCAGTAGACAGCTCCACTTCGGCTTTACACACCAGACATCCCTCAGTCTCTCACACACTTACACACACACACACACACACACGCACACACACACATGAAATTGAGGTCAACTTTTAACAGAAAGTAAAGACCCACCTGCTGGACCACATCTCAACCATGACATTAGAAGGTCACAGTCTTCATCAGCACAGTGATCTGCTCAGTAATTTTGTCTAATTGTGGATGATGACAGGTCGATATAGTGTGCTCACAGTTGAATGAGAAAGACTGTCAACTTATGATGTCAGCAATGATTTTGGTGTGTGTGTGTGTATCAGCTTGACACACACATATAGGGATAGCCCAAGACAATGCATGCATGTATGCATGCATGTGTACATGCATGTGCACATGCAGCCTGTTGGGCCCATTTAATTAACAGCATCAGACAAAATGTGTGCTCTGCCAGTGTGTCAACAGCAACAATGAGTGTGGATATATGTATGTATGTGTGTGTGTGTGGGTGCAGTCCATGTTTCACAAATTTCAGCCCTCAGGTCTGACGGTGTTGCGCAGGGATGGTCGTCATAGTAACAGTTTAGTTCAACCAATATGTTACCACCTGAGCAGAATATCCTAACTTACTGATCTGAAGAATTAACATTCATAATCATCAGACACAGATCATAATGGATCAATGAGGCATTTTAAATGTTTCCATGACAACCCAAAGATTGCATTTGCATTCTGAGGAAACATTAAAAACATCAATGATAACCAATAATAAGGAAGGTGCGTTAATGCCACATGAGCCACATAGCTAGCATGGTATAAACATATATATATGCCATGTGGTATTGGAATCCAGTCCATCAGGGGTTAGAGTTTGTTGGTGCTCTCATGCAGACACCACGGGGGTTAAGACCCCCGTGCTATGTCTTGATGTGTTCCCACATGTCCCACATAGCAAGCACGGACAGGTTGTGGCTCCCTCTCTCTCTCTCTCTCTAATGCATCTTTGTTTCATGGTTTTGTCCTTTTGCCTCCAATAAGGACTTTAAATGTTTGTACAGATTCTAGTCAATGGTCACATCATGGTCTACCTGTCCACAGGTAATGTGGTGTTTTGAGACGTAGTGTGGCCTGGCATGGCCTGCTGTGGCGTGTAAACACACCACTAATCATCCATCGGCACTGAGGCAGTGAAAGCTTTTTGGTTTGCTCATCTGTCGGTCCAGACATATGTGTGGGAAGATAGAACAAATGTGGTAGGGATTTGACTCGGAGGAGGACTATAGTGCTATAGGGTCCAGCAGATACTGCAGAGGAGAGCATGCTCTCGGGAGGGAGAGGTGGGGAGCGGGTAGAGAGAGCAGGGAAGGGGGCTAAAGAAGAGGAGGGGGAGGGATTAGATTGAGCAAGGGGGGAGAGAGAGACCGGGGAGAGGGGGTAGAGGGAGCAAAAAGGGGAGGGGGGTGTAGAGAAGCAAGACGGGAAGAGAGTGAGAGGTTATAGGGAGGTAGGGGTGAGTGAGCAAGAGGGGGAGAGAGAAAGGCAGCGGGGTCATAGAGGGTGCAAGAAAGGAGTTAGAGAGGGGAGGGTGTGGAAGGAGCAAGAGGGAACAAGAGGAAGGAGGGGTAGAGGGAGCAAGAGAGGGAGATGGAGCAGAGGTGGAGGGAGAGAAGGTCTTCTGTTCAACAATTACTTTTTTGGCGCAATCCAACTTACAGAACAAACGACCTCAGGACCCTCAGGTCCAATACCATAGGACTGATGTCATCTGTGTGGTCTCTGCGGTGCACTGGCTACAGCAGTGACAGCAGGTTTAATGACAGTGGGATGCAGTAACATAAACAAATGAAATCAAATCAGATTTATTTATATAGCGCCAAATCATAACACAGTTACATCAAAGCATTTTACATATAGAGCAGATGTAGAGCTAACTCTTTATAAATTTATTTAAAGAGACCCAACAAGAGTCCCGCCATGAGCAGGCGACAGTAGAAAGGAAACATTTCCTTTAGGGGCAGAAACCTCAGGCAGTTCCTGTAATCCCAATTTCATGTTCCATTGTCTGAAGCCATTAGAATATCATTGGAGACTTTAACCAGCGCTGATTCTGTGCTGTGATGGGCTCTAAATCCTGACTGAACCTCTTCGAACAAGCTGTTCCTACACAGATGGTGATATCATTGGTTTGCTACTGCTTTCTCAATGATTTTAGAAATGAATGGAAGGTTCGATATGGGTCTATAATTGGCCAAAACATCAGGACTTGGCTTTTTTAAGTTGGGGTTTGATGACTGTGGTCTTAAGAGTCTGAGGTACATAACCCAAAGATGAGGTCAAATTAATCCTGGGTCTAAAAGACAGGTTGATGGTTTAATATAGAAGCTAGCTCTGAGAGATTCAGAGACGAGGATGACTCCAGATGTACAATAGGTGTTGCAGTTGATGTAATGATTACCTAATGAAGGTAAGAGCTGATGAATTACTTTTCAGATTGTTAGAATTTTATCTGTAAAAAAGTCCATAAAATCATAGCTGTTGAGAGCTAAAGGGATCACTGGTTCAACTGAGCTATGACTCTGTCAGCCTGGCTACAGTGCTGAAGAGAAATCTGGTCTTGTTCTTGTTTTCTTCTATTAGTATTGAGTAACATGAGCTTCTAGCACTGTGGAGTGCCAACAAAAAGAAATTAAACTATGTTGTAAGTGTGTACTATTTCGCAGTCTAACATGTCATGTACATGACAGTTTTTCTCATTAACCCCATATTAAAACTCATGTTAAGCTTCAATTAAGTTCAAGGCATTAACACACACTAACAACACACAGCAACACAAGTTAACACTGCCACTACAGTTAAGCATGTGGTAATATTGCGAACATGTCAATTGCTAACCTCTAATAGCATCTCACTTAATACAATCGATCATGACCAAGCATCAAAAATAATATACGGAAATAACATACACAGACATTATATACCTTCTGTAGGTTATAATGACGTCATTGTAAGAGGTTCATACAGATTCTTTGTCTCATCTGACTCATGTTTTACGCCAAACATCAGGGTGTCCTCTACAGCCCGCCACTCCTCCTCTCTGATTGGCTGATGAAGTTCATGACAACCAGAGCGATTAACGAAAGGGACAAACAGTATTTTCTCTAGGCTAGACTGAGTGTCAACCACACTGTTTCCCATGTGTACAGCAAACAAACTACATGCATCTTAAAGCAAAATTACTCGAATCATGACAAACGTGTTGTGCACTAGTAGGAGTAATTTGGAGATTGACAATTAATGTCAATGATTATGAAACTGATTACTGATATATAAAAATATCTACTATAAGTAGTAAATTTCGGGGCACCACCCTGTTACCAGGGACCAATGTCCAAATTAGCAAAATCAATATCAAATCTAAAAAGGGTGAACAAAAGGAGTAAATTTGAGCACTGACTGGCATGAATCCAGCAATTGTCACAATTGTAGCCACAATAATCACAAACAATGACGGTTTAATAGAATATAACAGAATTTATTCACAGCAATAATTATTCAAAATAACATCACTCTGGATAAATGGCTGTTATAGTCTGATTATTCAATGACACACATCAGCTACTAAACTACAATGGGTAACACACATGTAATAAGAACAGGTTAGCAATCTGGATAGCCTTAGCGATGGTGATAGCTATAGCGGTAACAGTAGTAACATCATATGCTTAACTCTAATAAATAGCGATAGCAATGATAATCACAATGGCACAGCAACAACAACCACAATTGCATGAGTCTATCTACGGGTCTTGAGGATGTGTGTGTGCGTGTGTGTGTGGGTGTGCATGTGGGGAGGAGAGAGGAGGAGTGTGTGTGTGAACAGTAAAGATGGCCGGAGAGTCACTTGAGTGACATCTGCACTGAAGGGAAGAAGAGGAAGGAGAAAGAGATCGCAGACGACGCCACCAAATCAAATCAAATCTGATTTATTCGTATAGTGCCAAATCATAACAAAGTTACATCAAGGCACTTTACATATAGAGCAGGTCTAGACCAAGCTCTTTATAAATTTATTTAAAAAGACCCAACAGATCCCCCGATGAGCAAGCACTTGGCAACAGTGGCAAGGAAAAACTTCCTTTAAGAGGCAGAAACCTCGAGCAGAACCAGGCTCGGGGGGACTGCCATCTGCCTCGACCGGTTGGGGTGAGAGTGGGAGAAAGAGAGAGAGAGAGAAAGTGAGATAGGCATTGGGTGGGGGTGAGTAGGCAGGAACATGTTGCTGCATGAAGTTCATGGAGTTGAGCTGTAGTACAGAATTCATGAAATATTGGACCAGCAGGTGTTGCAGGAACATGGGATGGCGATGAGTCACCACCTGTAGGATGAGGACAGGAAGAGAGAGGAGAGGAACTGGGAGAGACAGAGACTTTGGCAGAACATGGTTAGTAAATGTAGTATACATGCTTAGAACTGGGTGAAACTGTTTTTTAAGAAGGATGGTTCTTATTAGCACATGCAACGGGGGAGGAAAGGAGAGCGAGCGAGAGGGAGGGAGAGAGAAAGCGGGAGAGGGGGAGAGAGGGTGACAGGGAGAGACAGACAGCGAGGGAGAGAGAGAGAAGCTCAGTCCTTCCCCCAGCAGCCTAGGCCTACAGCAGCATAGCTAAAGAGTAGAGTAGTAGACTTTTTAACTATAAGCTCTGTCATACAGGAAAGTTTTAAGGCTGGTCTTGAAAATTACTAAAGAGTCCGCCCCCAGACCGATGCTGGAAGTTGGTTCCATAGAAGAGGAGCCTGATAACTGAACAATCTGCCTCCAGATTTACTCTTGGAGACTCTAGGAACCACAAGTAAACCTCTATCTAGAGAGCGGAGTGGCCTGCTAGGACAGTAAGGAACTATGAGCTCTCTGAGATATGATGGAGCTTGGCCATTAAGAGCTTTATATGTTAAAAGAAGGATTTTGAATTCTACTCTATATTTTATTGGCAGCCAATGAAGAGCCGCTAACACAGGAGAGGTATGATCTCTTTTCCTAGTTCCTGTTAATATTCGTGCAGCAGCGTTCTGAATCAACTGAAGGCCTTTTAGAGATTTGTTTGGAAATCCAGACAGTAATGAGTTACAGTAGTCCAGCCTAGAAGTTACAAATGCATGGACTAGTTTTTCTGCATCATCCTGAGAAAGGATGTTTCTGATTTTCCTAATGTTTCTCAGGTGGAAGAAAGCTGCCCGACTAACTGGTTTTATGTGAGGGACAAAGGACATGTCTTGGTCAAAAATTACTCCAAGCCAAAGTGATGCCATCCAGGCTGATGATTAGATAGTATTTTTCTGTGGTGCTTACGGCCGAGTACAATAACTTCTGTTTTGTCAGAGTTGAGAAGTAAAAAATTCAAAAAATCCAGTCATCCAGACTTTTATGTCTTCAAGACATGCCGTTTGACTATCTGAGTGACTTCATTTGGCTTCATTGATAGGTACAGCTGAGTATCGTCTGCATAGCCCCAGAAAGACTTCCAGTTATTAGCCCACGTTGTTTTCGGGACACCACCTCAACAGCCAGCGCTTAAATAACGACATGCGGCTATACATGTCATCACTGGTCCGATTGGGGAGGGGGCCGGAGAAAACTACAGTGTCCGACATCGTTTTAGCAAAAGTACACACTGATTCCACATTAATTTTTGTGACTTCCGACTGGCTAAGTCGGGTGTCATTACTGCCAACATGAATAACAATCTTAGCATATGTACGTTTACCCTTAGCCAGCAGTTTCAGATAAGACTGCATGTCGCCTGCTCTGGACCCCAGGATACACTTCACTATGGCCGCTGGTGTCACTAACTTCACATTCCTCAGAATAGATTCGCCAATCACTAGAGTCGGCTTTTCAGCGGGTGTGTCGCTGAGAGGGGAGAACCTGTTGAAAATGTGAACTGGTTGGTGGTTAGCCGGGGGCTACAACTATGCCTCTTGTCTCAGACAGTCACCCAGCCGCCCTGACTAGATCCTGGCTGCTCGGGAGCCACTGGGGGGGAGGAAATTATCTCGGCTACCCTATGAGCCCGTCTAGGTCGGCCCGCACTGGCTACAGGGGGGAGGCTAGCTACACTAGCATAAGTTGGGCTAGCTAAAGTGGGGAGCCGTGATTCTAACTCATTAATTTTCACCTCCATTTCTACCATCATCCTGCATCTATGACAAGAGGTGCTATCATAAAAGGAGGCAGAAGAATAACTACACATGAGGCAGGAGGAGGAGGAGGAACAGACAGTGGAGAGAGAGAGCTAGAGGACATTGCTAATTGGTTAGTTTGATTAGTGGAGGAGCAGAACCGGTTATAATCTTTGGAGAAAGGGGAGATATTGACTTTTAATTTGGATTTTAGTTCCATGCCATCACACTTATATGTTTTTGTCAGGTTTTTACTTATTTTCTAAATGTCTGTATTTCACTACTTGCCTCATTTTAAATTTTTTCTTCTCCTTTTCTTTGGACTCTTTTATGTAGTTATCACTGGCGGACTGAGACAGGTTGCTCATTTGCTCAACTTTGCTTTTAATTCTGGAACCTCACCTCAGAGATCAGTTTGCCGCTTCTCTAGCTGCACTGTATGTACATGCGGATGGTGTGTAGGCTTTCGAAGACTGTGCTTAGCTGCTTCATGCTCTATTTCTTCGCGGATCTCATTTAGTGGTTGGATGAATCCGCAGGGGTGATGAGGCTGAGTACAGGGCTGCTGTGGACAACTATGTTACCTGGTGTGAGCTGAACCACGTGCAGCTCAATGTGACAAAGACCAAGGAACTGGTTGTGGACCTGAGAAGGACTAAGGTGCCGATGAACCCTGTTTCCATCCACGGGGTCAGCGTGGACATTGTTGAGGAGTACAAATATCTTGGAGTACACATTGACAATAAACTGGACTGGGCTAAAAACACTGATGCCCACTACAGGAAGGGCCAGAGTTGCGTCTATTTTTTGAGGCAGCTGAGGTCCTGGGAGTGAAGCTGGACTCTCTGACGGAGGTGTCTGAGAGGAGAATGTTGTCAAAGCTGCGAGCCATGTGTCCCACCCACTCGACGACGTGCTGGCCTGTTTCAGGAGTACATCCAGTACAAGGTTGATCACACCTAGATGCACCACGGAGCGTCACAGGAAATCATTCCTGCCTGTGGGCCATCAGACTGTATAACTCCTCACTCTGACTGTCAGACACTCTGAGTCAGTTGGTTCATTCTGGATTATTAATAATGTGCAATAACTACTTGATGTGCAGTAACCCAGTGCAATAACTACATCCATGTGCAATATTCTATATTCAAATGTTTGTAAACTGTTGTTTTATTTATCATTTGTAGATACAGGAACAAATGTACATTCATATTTTAGTGTTTAGATATATTTTATTTTATTTTAGTACAACAAAGCCAAAAACACAACAGGATCGCCAGTCATGTTACAGATGTGGGAAGTCTCCAGGACATGGAAAATGGCAGTGCCCTGCCAGTGATTAGATATTCCATACCTGTGGAAATAAAGGACATGACAGTAAAGTGTGCTAAAGCTGTGCATGTGGTAGGAACTAGCAAGAACTGTAATGGCACACCTTTATTCCTCGGCACAATAGATGCAGACACAGACCCATGGTATGTAGATTTGACTATAAGAAACCATGAAGTCAGGTTTAAGATAGGAGCTGATGTGTAAGTTATCCCTGCTCAGACATACTGCACTATTTCTGAGAAAAACACCCTTGACTAAATCTGACAGACGTCTAATTGGCCCAGATGGTACACCACTTCCTGTCTTAGGTAAGTACAGTGAATCACTCGGCAAAGGTGGACATGTAATCCAAGAGGAAGTGGAAAGACTTGCACATAGCTTTATTAAGAAGAAGGGAGTCCATTGCAGTCATTTCCAAAGTTGAAGAACCAACGGACTGCTGCTCTGGTATGGTTCTCGTCCCATCAAAAAATTACTCAGTGTGCATTTGTGTAGACCTTACTTACCTCAACGAAACAGTTTGTACAGAGAAATACATCCTACCTTCAGGATCGCTAGGATCTTTCGCAGGAGCTCAGGAATTCAGCAAATTGGATGCTAACAAGGATTTTGGCAGATTCCTCTGTCCCCAGAGTCAGCATTTTACACAACATCCATAACAGCCATTTTTCTTCAACAGATTGCCCTTCAGCATAGTGTCAGAAAATTTTCAGCGGAGGATGTCACTTGTCATAGATGGGCTGCAGGGAGTAGTGTGTCATATGGATGACATTCTCATATGGGGAACCAACTCCAGCATGAAACCAGACTCCAAAACTTTGCTACTCAAGCTCCAGAATGCCTGTGTCACACTTAACATGGAGAAGTGTGAGTTAAGCAGGCGAGAAGAGACATTTCTTGTTCATATTCTGTCAGCAGATGGAAAAGCCCTGCTCACACCAGACACATTCTGTCAGTCTGAACAAAGGTCAAATGAGCACAGACAGAGATTTAATGGAGGACACCAACATACAGAAAACCAGTTCTGTTAGTTACAGTATACCGTCCACCTGGTCCGTACTCAGAATTCCTATCAGAGTTTTCTGAGTTTATATCAGAGTTAGTACTTAGTACAGATAAAATCATTATTCTGGGAGATTTCAATATACATGTTGATGTAGAAAGCGACAGCCTTAGTTCTGGGTTTCTTTCCCTACTAGACTCAATTGGCTTTTCCCAGCACGTGAATGAACCCACTCACTTTTACAATCATATCCTTGATCTTGTTCTAACTTATGGCATTGAAATTGACAAGCTAACAATTCTTCCCCAAAATTCTCTCCTGTCTGACCATTACCTTATTACATTTGAGTTTACTTTAATGGGCTCCACAGCATTGAGGAATAAATTCAGCTATAGAAGATGTTTATCTGAAGCTGCTGTGGCTAAATTTAAAGAGAACATTTGGTCATCATTCCCAACAATGCCATATCTAAATCTAAATTTAAATGAGGATTTCTCCCATACGCAGGTTGATGACCTTGTGACTAGCACTATGGCCACACTGCGTTCGAATCTTGATAATGCTGCCCCTCTCAAAAAGAAAATATTCAATCTGAGGAGGATGGCTCCCTGGTATAGTTACCAAATCCGTACCTTGAAGCAGACATCAAGGAAATTAGAAAGAAACTGGCATTCCAGTAAGTCAGAAGAGTCTCACAGAGCCTGGAAAGACAGCCTAAAAATGTATAAAAAAGCTCTCCGCAGTGCTAGAAGTTCATATTACTCAGCACTCATAGAAGAAAACAAAAACAACCCGAGGTTTCTCTTCAGCACTGTAGCCAGGCTGACAGAGAGCCATAGCTCAGTTGAACCAGTGATCCCCTTAGCTCTAAGCAGTAATGATTTTATTAGTTTTTTTTTCAGACAAAATTCTCACGATCAGAGAAAGAATTTATCAGCTCTTGCCTACGTTAGATAAAAATCCCCTTCTGAAGACGGCAACTGGTGAATCAGCTGCGGCGCCTCTTTTACATCTGGAATCATTCTCACCTCTAAATCTCTCAGAGCTAGCTTCTATAGTTTCATCATCCAGACCGTCAACCTGTCTATTAGACCCAGTACCAACTAGCCTCTTTAAAGAGATCTTTTATGTAATTGAGCCGTTTATTCTAGATTTGGTTAATCTGACTTTATTTCTGGGTTATGTACCTCAGGCACTTAAGACTGCGGTCATCAAACCCCAGCTTAAAAAGCCTAATCTTGATCCAGATGTTTTGGCAAACTATAGACCCATATCGAACCTTCCATTTATTTCTAAAATCATTGAGAAAGCTGTAGCAAAACAACTACACGAGCATCTGGATGGGAACAGTTTGTTTGAAGAGTTTCAGTCAGGATTTAGAGCCCATCATAGCACAGAAACAGCGCTGGTTAAAGTCTCCAATGACATTCTAATGGCCTCAGACAATGGATCAGCCTCCATACTTCTCCTTCTAGATCTTAGTGCTGCATTCGACACCATAGATCATAATATTTTACTACAGAGACTGGAACATGAAATTGGAATTAAAGGAACTGCACTAAAGTGGTTCAAATCCTACTTATCAGATAGACATCAGTTTGTTCATGTAAACAACAGCTCCTCCTCATGTACTGTAGTCAGTCATGGAGTCCCGCAGGGTTCGGTACTTGGACCAATCCTCTTTACGCTTTATCTGCTTCCTCTAGGCAACATTATCAGGAAACACAGCATCAATTTCCACTGCTACGCAGACGATACTCAGCTGTACCTATCAATGAAGCCAAATGAAGTCAGTCAGATAGTCAGACTGCAGGCATGTCTTGAAGACATAAAAGTCTGGATGACTGGAAATTTTTTACTTCTCAACTCTGACAAAACAGAAGTTATTGTACTCGGTCCTAAGCACCTCAGAAAAATACTATCTAATCATCTCATCAGTTTGGACGGCATTACTTTGGCCTCCAGCTCCACTGTAAGAAACCTTGGAGTAATTTTTGACCAGGACATGTCCTTTGTCTCTCACATAAAACAAGTTAGTCGGGCAGCTTTCTTCCACCTGAGAAACATTAGGAAAATCAGAAACATCCTCTCTCAGGATGATGCAGAAAAACTAGTCCATGCATTTGTAACTTCTAGGCTGGACTACTGTAACTCATTACTATCTGCATGTCCAAACAAATCTCTAAAAGGCCTTCAGTTAATTCAGAACGCTGCTGCACGAATATTAACAGGAACTAGGAAAAGAGATCACATCTCTCCCGTGTTAGCTGCTCTTCATTGGCTGCCAGTAAAATATAGAGTAGAATTCAAAATCCTTCTTTTAACGTATAAAGCTCTTAATGGCCAAGCTCCATCATATCTCAGAGAGCTCATAGTTCCTTACTGTCCTAGCAGGCCACTCCGCTCTCTAGATGGAGGTTTACTTGTGGTTCCTAGAGTCTCCAAGAGTAAATCTGGAGGCAGATCGTTCAGTTATCAGGCTCCTCTTCTATGGAACCAACTCCCAGCATCGGTCCGGGGGGCGGACTCTTTAGTAACTTTCAAGACCAGGCTTAAAACTTTCCTGTATGACAGAGCGTACAGTTAAAAAGTCCTCTACTCTTTAGGTATGCTGCTATAGGCCTAGGCTGCTGGGGGAAGGACTGAGCTTCTCTCTCTCTCTCTCTCTCTCTCTCTCTCTCTCTCTCTCTCTCTCTGTCTCTCCCTGTCACCCTCTCTCCCTCTTTCTCTCTAACTCCCTCCTTGCATGCGCTGATAAAAACCATCCTTCTTAAAAAAAAAAACAAAAAAAAAAAACAAAACAAAACAGTTTCACCCAGTTCTAAGCATTTATACTGCATTTACTAACCATGTTCTGCCAAAGTCTCTGTCTCTCCCAGTTCCTCTCCTCTCTCTCCCTGTCCTCATCCTGCAGGTGGTGACTCATCTCCATCCCATGTTCCTGCAACACCTGCTGGTCCCATATAGCATGAATTCTGTATTACAGCTCAACTCCATGAACTTCATGCAACAACATGTTCCTGCCTACACCCCCCCCCCCTCCAATGCCTGCCTGCCTGTCTCTCTCTCTCTCTCTCTCTCTCTCTCTCTCTCTCTCTCTCAACCCAACCGGTCGAGGCAGATGGCCGCCCCCCCTGAGCCTGGTTCTGCTCGAGGTTTCTGCCTCTTAAAGGAAGTTTTTCCTTGCCACTGTTGCCAAGTGCTTGCTCATCGGGGGATCTGTTGGGTCTCTTTAAATAAATTTATAAAGAGTTTGGTCTAGACCTGCTCTATATGTAAAGTGCCTTGATGTAACTTTGTTATGATTTGGCGCTATACAAATAAATCTGATTTGATTTGATTTGATTTGATTTGATACATTTGCCAACATGGACAGATCAGCGAAAGTTGACAGCTAAGCTAACATAATCAGACCTACTAATGTGAACAGATCAGCCAATATGCAAAGCTCAGCTAATTTGGACAGCTTAACTAATATGTACAGATATTCTATTGTGGGCAGCTCAGCTGACATGGACAGATCAACGAATGTGGACAGCTCAGCTAACATTCATAGTTCTGCTAACATGGACGGTTAAGATAATATAACCAGCCCAGCCTAATGTGGACAGCTCAGCTATCATAGACAACTCAGCTAATGGGAACAGTTTTGCTAACATGGACAATTTACCTAACATGGAAGTTCCCTCTCTTCCTTGCAGCAACTTTAAGGCAAGAACAACCCAACTGTCTGATAAATGTCCTTCACAGAAACAAATGTCATACTTCAGAGTCGGTGCTCAGACATCCACCTGTGACTCCTTCAGTTGTGTATTTTTTGTATAGCACAGCTTCTGTACTTTTCCCATGCTGCTGGTTGACTCTGCACTCTGACCATGTAATGCAGAGTTGAAACGAGCAGACAATAGGATGGCCTGGTTCCCACGGCGACCCTGACAGAACCTCTGCTCTGTTTTCACTGCCATTGTGTTTTTTAATGAAACTACAACTTTTGGTCTCTGCACACTCAGCACCGACAAGCTGTAAATCCTCTCTTAAAGGTGTAACGGCTATTTGTTTGTTGAACCTCAGTGTTATGATACAACTTACACAGGGCACTATTAGTTGGTGCCTGGTAGTTCATTGTTAATTGGCTATCTAAAACTGACAAAACTATAAAAAATATGAATGTTAAATGATAACCATAATTAATATCAAAGGTAACCTCAGAGCACCACTTTAAAAAGGGGAAACTATCTCAGAATCACCAATTCAGTTTCAAGAAATACTATTAATTTGGAACTATCTCGAACCATATTAAACTAAACCAAAGGATTCAGAGCCCTGCAGAGAAGATATTGGCAATATTCTATCTTGTGCTACATAAAATAGATCAGTGGTTGTGTGTAAGAAGATTTATTATAAAGTAACTAAAAATACATAAGTACTATTCTAATATGGGCTATGTACTGTAAATGTATTTGTGGGTTTGTGTATCGGCATGTCTGTGTTCTGTGTGTGAGAGAGAGAGACAGTGACCAGACAACAGGCAATGAAACTACAAACCAAATGGCCGCCAGAGTAACATGTCTGGTGGTCTTTTGTTAAGGCCAGCTGAAATAGTTCCAAGGTGATAGGGTAAAAAGGGGTGAGGGTTAGTTGCATGCAGGGCGAGTGATGTGCTAAAGCATGTGTGAACATACAACAAGCTGTGCTTGCGCTATGCTAGCCTGGCCCAGTGAACATTACCCAGTTTGTGGACAAGCACATGTTGTTCCTTGTGCTTTGTGCAAGTCTAGTGCCCAAAGTCCAGAGCTGCAGGTTGAATTCCTCCTTTGTTCCTTAAGTTGGATGCATTGCTGGTGTTGAAGTTAAATTAGCAGTTGATGCTAACTTGAAGATAGCTGCGTGAAGGAAAAAGCAGGGAGACATTGTGTCAAACCTGTTGGAGTTCAGTTTGTCCAGTCTTAGACATCTTAAGCATGACATCGCGTTGCAAAGGAGCTCAGGCCCAACCTCCAGGCCAGGAGAGCTAATCCAAGAGATGGCTCAGAGGATCCAAGCCAAGACAGGATCCAGGGACCAAAAGAGAGGAGCCCAAGAGGGCATGAGGGAAGTGAGAGTCTCGGGAGAAGAGAAATAGAGTAGAAACTAACAGAGGTTTTTTTAGACCTGGGTCACATGTCATACACTTATCAATAGCAGCTGGACTTACAGTTTGTGATTGTGTTGTCACATAGATGTGAAAAGATGAGGTTTGTCAGGGACAGACTTCAACAGGATCCTCCCTTGTCTGAGAAACAAAGAAGCATGTTGTTTTGTCAGAAATGGTGAACAACTTTTATAGATGATGACTATATGGACTTAGGGCCTCATCTGTGGTGGAGCTGATCCATCCTCTACTCTTCAGAATGATGCTTGTGTTGTGAGTGCAGGGCTTTGTGTGACTCTTGTGTTTTTGTGTATCTAGGTGGTTGTCCCTACTCGGGTTGGACAGGTGTATTTGTATGACACAGTGAAGTCAGACCAGGATGAGTATGACGTCCCACCCAGACATCAGCCTCCAACCCAGCAGGACATCTACGATGTACCGCCAACTCGACAACAGTACAACGCACAGGTGAGCTAGTTGCGTGTGTGTGTGTGAGAATTCTTGGGCCTTTTTTTGTCTGATTCCTCAAAAAAGACATGGTGGTCAGTTTTTTCCTGTGTAATTCTGCACATTTTCTACTTGCACCAACACGCGTGCACACCCACACATACTTGGATAGTACATGGAGGAGACTCTTGTTGATGATGAGTCTGAAGAGAAAGTCATTGACACACAACCTCTGCAGTCTAGAGGTGGGGCTGCAGGAATAAGTAGATTTGTGTAATGGTGTGTGTGTGTGTGTGTGTGTTCACTCAATGAGCGAAATATATATGAAAATGGGATTCCAATTCTGAAGATTTTTACAATTTTTACTTACTAATAAAAGTCTAGTGTAGTCATCCAGTTCACATCAAGGTTTGGTGCTTTTATGTAACTCCATTCAAGGAACAGCTGAACAGATTTTTCAGCTGCTTTGACGTGTATGTCTGATGTGTGTGTCCAGTGTGGCATGTGTTTGATAATTTGCTTTTTTTTTTTTATTAATGTGTGTCTTATGTTTGCGTTTAGGTGTATGACATTCCCCCCATGGTGGTGAAGGGGCCCTCGAGTGGTCAGGACATATATGACACTCCAGCCAGTACAGACAAGAACACACTGCAAATGGTGAGGCTGGTTTGGTTTTTGTGTATTTATGTATATTAACTGTGTGGCAGTTGTTTGATATGTAGATGTTTATATGTTATGTAGTAGCACAACACAGAGTGACCCTAATGAACCAGCATGATTGAGGTCTAAAGGTTGATATTAGAGGTCTATACAGTCTACAGTTAGAATTTAAAGGTCCACATGGTCTAAAGATAAATATTAAAGGTCCATACGGTCTAAAGGTAGATGTTAAAGGTCCAAGCAGTCTAAACGTTGATGTTAAAAGTCGATATGGTCTATCACCATCAGGTTTAAGTTCTACATTGAAGTCATCAAAAGTCTCACTTTTGATATTTTTGATTGACTTGTTCCTGAAGCTCTAGAATATGGTTTTTTGTTGGTTTATTTTTTGAATGTTAAAACCACAAATGTATCTTATACTGTTTAATTAATTAATTAATTCATCTTTTACTGGGTCTACCAATCCAAGCTGATATTGGGCAAGAGGCGGGGTACACCCCGGAAAGGTCGCCAATCCATTGCAAGGCCAACACATTCAGAAAGACAGGGACAAACAACCACCGACACTCACGCTCCGACCCACAGGCAATTTAAAGTCACCAGTAAACCCAAACATACATATCTTTGGATGGTGGGAGGAAACCAGAGTACCCGGAGGAAGCCCAAACAAGCATAGGGAAAACATGCAAACTCTGCACAGAAAGACCCCAGGAACCAAACCCACGTCCTTCTTGTTGTAAGGCAACAGTGTTAACCACTGTGCCACCATGTTGCTGCTAATGTTTTAACACTTCAAAATGAAATGCAATAGAAGTTAGAATATTAGCTTTTCTTATAAAATATGGGCCTTTCTGACAAAATCCTCAAAGCTTGATGAGGAGTTTAGCAAAGTGATATAACAATCTACATCCGCATGCTAATATTTACTAATTCAGCTCTCAAGACGAATTGGAAGTAAGTAAGTGATGTGAATAGCAGGAATGTGAACAAAAGGACTGGACAATTTGAGATCCTGACATGTTGATGGCAGAGAGGATCAGGTAGACGATCAATCCAAATTGGGCATGAATGTATGTGATTGACTGTTAATTTACAAAATCCTTTGAATTTTTGAAGAGACTACGCTGAAAATTAAAACAAACATTTGTAGGTTAATATTTATCTATTAATTATTATCTTTTCGTGAAAAAACTTTTGATTAACCTGGTATAAAAATGTCTCATGAAGAGTCTGAGTGAAAGGTTTGAATGATTATTCTGAATATTTCTCTGTAGGTTTATGACTTCCCCCCGTCTATTACTAAGGACGTCCCTGATACTCAGCCAGTCAGAGAGGAGACATATGATGTGCCTCCCCACTTTGCCAAACTGAAACCAACAGTCCCTGTTGCTCCTAGCCAGTACCTGCACAACAATGAGGACGATGATGAGCCCCCCATTCCAGAGGATGTGTATGATGTCCCACCCCCAATACTAAAAGATAAGAATTACCATGGAGAAAGGAGCGGGGTTAGCCAGGTCCCCCAGGAGATCTATGACATTCCAGCAAGTCTGCGAACTGGAGGTCAACCCATCCAGGATGTCTACAACATCCCCCGGGAACTAGAGGACAGAGGGGGAGAGAGGGGAGACCAATATGTTTACGACGTGCCACCACAGGTAGGAGTCTTAAAGGGACCATTGTGCCGACAGGAGAGGATGGAGGCCAATGGCTCAGCTGCTTCAATGTCTCTCTCTTGTGATGTAATTTCTCATGTCATGTTCTCCAGGTTGTACGTGATGCCCAGTCCAGCGAGGAACTGACCATGTTGTTCAAGCGGTTGTCTGCCTCAAGCACAGGAAGCACCCGGAGCAACCACTCTGCTTCATCATTAGACATGGTTCCTGTCCGCGACTCTTGCTCCTCTTCACTTCCTGTTTCAGGGAAACCCCTAATGCTGGACCTGGAACAGGCCATGGAGCGTCTGTCTCGTCTGCAGCAAGCAGTCGAATCCAGTGTTTCCCTCATGATGTCTTTCATCACAGGTAACTGGAGAAGCACTGCCCACCTGGAAGGGAACCTTGCAGCCATCCAACAGGCTGCTGATCGGGTGCGCACCACTGTCCGAGACTTCCTAGAGTTTGCCCGGGGAGCTGTGGCAAACGCCACACAAGCCACAGACCGCTCCCTGCAGACTAAACTAGGCCGTCAGGTTGGGAAGATGGAGGAAGTTTTCCAGAGTTTGGTTCGACATAGTCAGAGCTTAGACGCTATTTCCTGGTCACATGCAGCACTCACAGCACCACCACCAGGAGGGGATGACTTAGATCGCCTAATCATGACAGCACGAGGCATCCCTGATGATGCCAAGCAGCTTGCTTCCTTTCTTCATGGTAATGCCTCTCTTCTCTTCAAACGGACCAACCGGCTCCAGCAGCAACTGCCACTTCCTCCAATCCCTGGGGAAATCAACAGTCATGTGACAGGATCAGGAAGTGGGAACTATCAGGGAGGGGAGAAGGTAAACATTCAGTCACGACCCCTCCCATCTCCACCAAAGTTTACAGCTGCAGAGGAAGAGGAGGGTGTGGACAGGCCATATGAGACCACAGAGGAAGGCTGGATGGAGGACTACGACTATGTACATCTACAGGTACACAGACCCTCGTACACACATGCATACACACATGCACATAGATGCATAGAAACATGAACACATACATACACGCACACACATATGCCATCACACACGTACACTCACATACAGACACATGTATGGAATGCATTATCTTGCTGAAAGAGGCATATAGAGCCTCCTGCTGTTCAGCATCAAATGACACTTTTTTTCAATTCTCAATGGCATTGAATGAAAACCGGATTTTGTGTGTGTGTGTGTGTGTGGTCTGTGTGTGGTCTGTGTTCGGTTTGAAGCTGTGTAAACATCTTTGAGCTGCATCATGTGTATGAAAAGAGACATATATGGTAATATTAATACCATATATATTCCCCATTATGTTTTTGAAGTATTTATGCACTCAATAACAACACCACAGTCAGCACACACACACACACACACACCTCTGATAAGTAACTGTAACTGTGCAGTTCCTGTCCTTCAGCATTGGAGGGAGGCAGAGCTTATGTGTTACATGTTTTGATAATTCTGCTGACAGAAAGAGAAATGTGATCGATGTACTGTCTTCGTCTGTGTGTTAATGTGTATGTATTTGTATGATGTATTAGGGAAAGGAGGAGTTTGAGAAAAATCAAAGACAGCTGCTGGAGAAAGGCAACATCATCCGACACAAGACACAACTGGAACAGCAACAGGTGTGTGTGAACTCAACCCATTCACACTCATTTTTTCTGAACATCCTCATGGTGTATTTTTTTTCTCCCTCTCTCTCTTTGCTTTTTCCCCATTTCCTTGTTACCTATATTTATCCAGGCTTGAGGCCAGCACATCCCCATGGCGTGTATGTGCATCTAATTTAATAGAAATGCTTTTATTTTGAAATATTATCATTTCCCATCACCTGACTATCCCTCATTCTTCAGATAATAATTAAGAAGAAGCAAGGGTGGACATTTTCTCCAGTTCCATGTTATTATTTTTTAATTCTGGCAAAAACTGAAAAGAAATGAAACAGAAGTGTAATAAATATGATGCACAATATGATAATTTTACTAACTGGAGCTCTGAACTTCTGCTCTTGTGGTTATTAGTCAACAGAGTTGGTTGATCAGTTTGATTGATCTGTGATACTGAGTCCCTGGTTGTCACTTTAAACAATGTGGTTTCAAACCATGGCAACGTTTGACCTTGGTTCTGTGTTCAGGACACATTGCTTTGCTGGTTGTTTGTGTGTCCAGTGATGATGATTATTTGTTAATGTTGACAAAATGTTGATTTCATCAGTGAGCCGTCTAGTCTTTAAAATGTTCAATGTCATGTTGCTTCATGAAAGATTTAGATTAGAATCACGTCCTTCTGATCATCATGTCACCTCTTCTCTCCAGATTAAACAGTTTGAGCGGCTGGAGCAGGAAGTTAGCAGGCCAATCAACAACGACATGACGAGTTGGGTCCCACCCCCACACCACCCTCTGGTCATGCAGCTGGCCCAGAATGGCTCAGGTGGCCCCTCCTCCTCCATGCTGTGCCATGCTGACAGGCAGCTCCTCCTCTTCTACCAGGAACAATGTGAACAGAATGTTACAACAGTGACCAATGCCATTGATGCGTTCTTCACAGCCATCAACTCCAACCAGCCACCCAAGATCTTCGTAGCACACAGCAAGTTCGTCATCCTCAGTGCTCATAAGCTGGTGTTCATTGGCGACACGCTGTCGCGACAAGCAAAGTCTCCTGAAGTGAGGGCACGGGTGGCACAAAGCAGCAACAGCCTCTGTGAAAAACTCAAAGACATAGTGATCAGCACGAAGACAGCGGCACTTCAATACCCTTCCCCTGGGGCAGCCCGGGATATGATGGAAAGGGTGAGGGAGTTGGCAGGGCACACGCAGCAGTTCAGGATGGTGCTAGGGCAGCTGCTAGTGATGTAGGGGGTAAGGGGGCAGGAGGGAAAAAGTCAGTGACACAATCAGAGATGTTGAAGAAACAAGGAGCATTAAATCCATTGCGCCATGGGCGGCCAACCCTATGCACCCCTACAATATGAGGTAGGACATTTGGAGTACAAAGTGCTGCAAGAAATCCAAAACACCCTTCTGATTCATATGCCTCAACCCCATGAGGTGATACTCCCTCCAATTCTGACATGTAGCATTGGAAACCCTAAATGTCCCTGTGGGTGTGGGATCCAATTGGGAATTGTCTGGACCCACCTGGGATCACAGCCACTGACGTCATGCTCATTCCCTGCTCCCTCTCTACCTCACCTTTCAATGGGACCATTCTTCTCTCATCCCTGACTCCAATGCGCTTTTTACCACAGCTATGTGATCATCAGTGGGCCAGGCCAATGGTTGAAAAATAATCACTGCAAATATTGAAGTGACCAGTTTAGTCAGGAAACAGAAGGAGACTTAAGAACCTCCAGTATATAAATATAAATATATGGCTCTTTTTTGAAGAAAAGATGGAAACATAGTTGTAGTTTTTAGACAATATAAATAATTGTTATTATTATGCTGTACCTTATAATTATGGCTTTGACTCTTCATCGTTGTATATCTATTGTTATGGATGTGTAAATTCCAGATGATATGTTTGACTGTGTTGTAGTACGTCTTTGCTCTTCACCACCCTTTCCAAGAAAACACTGGAGCAAATGTTGACATTACCTGATGACACTGTGTGACAAGTGGTCCACACTGATTTCATACCGCCGCTGGGGAAGGCAACACTGCTGCCTACAGATTATTAAATATGATCACATTGCATCTCAGCTGGTTTTTTGGAAGCTATACATAAGGTGTTTTGTAAGAGGCATGTATCAGAGAACAGGCGTGTAAGTGACATTAAACCTGCTTTTTCTTTTTTTCTCTGACACTAATGTACTGGTTTTATCTAATGTCTCAGATCATCTTAGTATACAGTGAGAAGAAAAAGCATGTTAACCTTTTGGCGTTACCTACTTTCTGCATTAAACGCTCTTGGACAAATGCAATGTACCTAAATAATTATAATATTTCATGTTTTTGCTGAACACATCCATTAAAAACTCACAGTGCTGGTCAAAAAAAAAAAAAAGTAACTGAACCCTTAGGCTAATCACACCACAAAGAGCTAAGTGGAGTTAGGCGTTAGCAAGCGAGAAGTTCAAACAATGAAATAAGATTGGGGCAAGGTAAAGAGCTACTTTGACCTATAAAAACACTCAAACATTTTTAGTTTGCTATTCACAAGAAGAATCTGGTGTGAACCATGCCTCGCAGAAAAGAGATCTCTGAAGACCTATGGTCAAGAATTTTTGACTTTCAAGACTGGAATGGGTAACAAAGTCATTTCAAAGACTTTAGTTATTCACCAGTCTACAGTTTGAAAAGCTAGCTACAGTACACATTTGTTGACACTCTCCGTAGAAATTGACACCTAGCCAAGTTGACACAAAAGGCACGACGCAGAATGCTCAATGAGGTAAACAAGAAACCTAGAGCAACAGCTAAAGACCTGAAGAAGTCACTGCAACTGGTTAACATCTCTATTCATGAGTTTCCTATATGTAAAACATTGAACAGGTATGGTTTCCAAGGCAGGACACCACAGAGGAAGCCACTGCTTTCCAAAAAAAAAAAAATAATAATAATAATAATATATATATACAGTATATATGTGAGTGCACACCTTCAGACACTCCACAACATTACTGGAAGAATGTTTTGTAGACTTAAGAAACAAAGGCTAAATTGTTTGGCAGGAACGCACAGTGCCATATATGGCATAAGAAGATGGCCAAGCTGAAGCAGGAAGGAAGAATGGCCCAAAATTCCTCCTGAGCATTGCACAAGTCTGATCAACAGGTTGGAGAAGCTTGGTTGCAGCCAAAGGAGGTTTGACTAGTTATTTAATCCAAGACTTCACTATTTTTTTCCATCATTACTGTGAATGTTTAATAGATGTGTTCAATAAAGACATAACATTTTATAATTGTGATATCAGGGAAAGCACAAGGCATTAGTGACTGCAAAGTGTCAGTAACCCCACATTATTCTGATCTGGAGCCCTTCTAATAAGAAAAGCTGTAAAATCCAGTAACTCACTTACTGGAGGATGAACTGGTAGATTCTGGTAGTTTCAGGATGCACAAGCAGATGATTAAACATGTACAAGGCAAACCAATAATTTGTTTAATTAGATAGTGACAATATGGGATATAAAAACTACAGAACAAAATAATGAGTCAAAAAGGTTTCAAAGATTTTAGAGGTGATGGAGGGGGAAGAATCTGGGTGGACAGATCATCCTGCCTCAAGTTTCATTAGTACACCAATCAGCCACAACATTAAGTCCCCCTACCAACTCTTGGGTAGGCCCTGCCTCCTGTCCAGCACAATCCAGATACTGGATTAAAGGGACATCAGAAGAATAAAACCCTGAATCTCAGAAAATTTTACAAAGTCATTGACTAAGCACAGAGACACCAACTCTTGACCAGGGCTCCCCCCCTTACTTGGTGACTGCTGTATTAGAATGTGATTCATGCCTAATGCTATCTGATAATTTCATGTAACATTGATTGGTGTCTGTATAATTCATGTCTCTTTTTAGTCTTTTGAATTATTCACAATGTCATATTATTTTTGTAACAAAATGAAAATGAACAAGTGATTATTTGATACCAAAAGTGGCTGAGCTGAGCTCCAGCACACTCTTGTCCAATTTAACCTCTAACACTGTCTCCAACAGCTTGTCTTCCTCTCATGATGCATCCTGGTCCATGTATTACCCAGGTTAGAGACACCAATGACCACACAGGAAACAGAAACCTAAAGGTGCGTTAAAAGTCACTTCACGTCTGCATAGAGACAAGTTAACACTTTCTGTGAAGATGTGACTAATCCATCCATTTATATTTATATTGCTATTGTAGTTCAAAGGCTAAAAATAAAAGGTTCGGAAAACTATATCTGATGTTAGTGTTAATATAAAACTGCCTTACCATTATTATATAGATATGAAATCAAATTCATTCATGTATTATTTTCTCAACCTCAGATTAACAACTGAAAATGTCAAATGCCATAACCCAGCCCATAGGCCATGACAAAAACGGAAAGGGACACAGAGTGCAAATAAATACATGCTACTTATCGTAATACAAGCCAACAAAAATATAGCCTAGGTGCTTATAGGTGCTCCAAACCAATCAGCTCATCCTGTACTTCACTATAAAGACAAGACACACAAACAGACAGGGGTTGCCCCTCACCCCCAATAAAGTTGATGTCCCAAAAGGTTAGGCACTTGAATAGCCACCCATAAATGTCAAATATAATCAATTTAGATTGCTCAAAAGGAATAAACAAAGGAAAAACAAAAAAACACAAAAAAATAAATAAATAAAAAATCATGTACACTTAACATCCTGCCCCTTGTGCTGTTACTCCCCACACCCATGCTCAGCAAGCCCGGTAACTGAGGAAGCAATTAAAGAAAAAAGGCAAAGCAAGAACAGATTAAACAAGCAGTATGGCATAGTGTACAGTAGCTCTATTAACTCAGCGCAAAGGGGCATATGACAGCACATCTGCTATCACATTTTCTGTTCCTTCAGTATGTCTAATGTGAAGATCACAGGCCTGCAAAAACAGACACCATCTCATAAGCCATGATTTGGGCATTGAATAAAGGTCAGAGGATTGTGGTCTGTATAGACAATGAGACGCTCCTCTATATACACCTCAAACTGCTGTAGAGCCTAAATGAGTGCCAGTGCTTCCCTCTCAATCACTAAGTAATTATGTTGGTAGCTATTCAACTTTTTTGAAAAGAACATGACTGGCCTCACCATCCCTTGGTCATCCCCCTGCAGTATAACCGCACCTATTTCCACCTTATCTGTCATCTACCTGGAGGAGCATAAATTCTCAATCAAAGTGTGGAGCTGCTAAAACAGGAGAAGAGCACAAGAGAGATTTTACATTATCAAATGCTTGACATTCAGATGACCAAACCAATGTTTTCTTGGTTGCCTTCAACAATTCGGTCAGAGGAAACACCTCCTTGGAAAACTTTTTACAGAAACTTCTATAGGACACCACTACGCCCAAAAACTGATGAAGTTTCTTTTTTGTTGTAGGCTGCGGGTACTTATCAACCACCATAACCTTGGCCTGGACTGGAGCCACACTGCCTAGCCCCACCACATGGCAAAGATATGCCACTGTTGCTATATCAAACTCACATTTTGCCAGGTTGATGGTGAGCTGCACCACAGCCAGACATTCAAACAGTGCACGGATGCGCTGAAGATGGGAATGCCAAATGCCAATGTAAATTACTAAAGCATCAAGGTAAACAGAGCAGTCCTCCAGACTGGCCACACTTGATTCATCAGCTGGTGGAATGTTGCTGGAGTGTTCCTTAAACAGAATGGCATCACCATATACGAATAAAGCCCAGACAGTGTAGCAAATGCAAATATTTCCTGTGCGCGCTTGAACAATAGCACCTGCCAATATCCTTTGAGCAGATTGAATTTACTGGCAAACTTGACAAACCCTACTTGTTCTATCCATTCATCTATTCACAGCAGCGGAAAGGAATCTGGTTTTTTGACAGCATTTACCTTTCTCAAGTCCATAAAGAACCTTGGCGTTTTATTTGGCTTCAGCACCAAAATGCAAGGAGAGGCCCAACTAGAAAATGACAATACAGTAATGTTATTCTGGAGCATGTAATCAACTTCAGAATCTAGATGTTTAAGCTTTTTGGAAACATGCGATAACGCCACTGTTTAATCAGCTGCGCGTCACCGACATCAATATAATACTATACTATATATACTATAATCCAATTAGTGCGCACAGGGGTATCACCAAACAAACAGGGAAATTTCAAAATCAATGCAGACAACTCACCATACTTGGGCTCAGACAAGTGACACAACATCTTCTCCAAGTTACTGTAAGCATCTTCTTACAGGTCTGTCCTGCGGTCCTTGTGGGCTTCAGTTGGTAAGTGGTCTGCTTAGCGGCTTTGGTAATTTTAGTACACTTTCTCCCTTTCCAATCGTTTTGACAGCACTCTTAGCTGGATGAATGGCAGAGATCATAATATTTTGTCCTTAAAATACAATTGTCTATTATTTGTATTATTTAAGCATTTACTGATCCTGACCACATCCTCTGTGATCTTTTCTGTTGTCAGGACCAGTTTCGTGATCTTTGTAGTGTTTATTTTTAATCGAACCTTTCCCTTTTCTCACTCCAACTATCACATTCAGGGTGCGGGAGTGTGGGAATGAGGACCCAAATGCAGGAGCCACAGACTGAGTTTGAGGTGTGGAAATGAATTTTTAATGATCAATGACTAGAAAAAATTCCTTGGCAGAAATTTCAAGAGTGCCTTGGGAGGCTGTTGCTGGGATGAGTTAATGATTCATTTTCCAGTCTTCAAAAGTGACCCTGATCATATTCTGCTTTGGAGAAATTACTTGTTGTTATATTGTTACTGTAGCGCTACCAGTCTTCAGAAAGGGTTCATATACCACACACTTTTGTATTGTGAGTGTTTGTACAACATATTGAGTTTCCATTTTTGAAAGTCACGTGACAGCGCATTCCCATAACAACCTTCTGCGCTCGCTGGGCTCCACCAATGTGTCCTAATGAAATAAACAAATAATCCACTAGTCCTACTAGTGTTGATCATTCTTTTTTTGGAAGTCCAACAACGAGCCTGAGAAATCTTTGGTTCACAGTTGAAACATTTATTATGGTCACAGGTAAAGTAAGACAGAGTTGGGCTTTAAGTGTCAGTGTTCCCTCAGGATCTCAACCAGTAAGAGCCAAGATATCTGGAAAACGTTCAAATTTATCTTCTTGGGCTGGGCCTGCCCTGTACAGAGGTTGGACTTTGACACAACTGAATATAATTGGTCATTTACCAGGGTCATGGACAGGCCAACCACTGTTCATGCCTTGTTCTTAGAATGCATTAAACAATGTGTATGAGTGTTGTCGTGGGCGTGTATCTACTGCAACAGACCTACTGTAGCTGAATAGATAGAAAAGTTTCATCTTTCTCCTAGTATGCAGACCAGTTCCATAAATGTTATCTTATAATTCTGCACCTTCAAGGGCATACACTGTGTAATATGAGCTCAGTGGACAGGTGCAAAACAGAAACTTAGGTTCATAGAGTATAGAGTAGGGATACATGATGTGTACCGTTGTGTACACATATACTGTACATATACTGTTGTATATGTATGTCATTGTATATTCCAGTAGCAAGCAAGTCTTCATTGCACAGGCATGTGAAAATACTAAAACAATTCTAATGGTAAACCTTCTATATCAGGAGTGTTAACATGGTACTGGGAACAGAACCTCTTTATCAGGAGAGTTCAACCTTCATCACTCGACTTGACTGCAACTCAACAATGAAGACATTATCCTAAAAAGAAAACTATAAGTATAATGCCTCTACGTGTATGCAAGCACTACACGTAAATGTAGTCATGTATTACACATTAGCAGTTATCATGTAAAAAAACAGGGGTTCAGGTATACAAACAGTGGTCTTTGTCTTCTATCTTGGGATGTGCTTCAGTCTCGTCCTCTCTGGGCTCAGAGACTATACGAACCATCTCACCAAAGTGTTGACTAATTTAGCACTATGGCCACACTGCGTTCAAATCTCGACAATGCCGCCCCTCTCAAAAAGAAAGTATTCAATCTGAGGAGGCTGGCTCCCTGGTATAATTACCAAATCCGTGCCTTAAAGCAGACATCAAGGAAATTACAAAGAAACTGGCGTTCCAGTAAGTCAGCAGAGTCTCACAGAGCCTGGAAAGATAGCCTAAAAACATAAAAAAGCTCTCCGCAGTGCTAGAAGTTCATATTACTCAGCACTCATAGAAGAAAACAAGAACAACCCCAGGTTTCTCTTCAGCACTGTAGCCAGGCTGACAGAGAGCCATAGCTTAGTTGAACCGGTGATCCCCTTAGCTCTAAGCAGTGATGATTTTATTAACTATTTTACAGATAAAATTCTCACAATCAGAGAAAGAATTTATCAGCTCTTGCCTACGTTAGATAAACATCCCCTACTGAATACAACAACTCCTGAATCAGCTGTGACGCCTCTTTTACATCTAGAATCATTATCATTATCACCTCTGAATCTCTCAGAGCTAGCTTCTATAGTTTCATCATCCAGACAGTCAACCTGTCTATTAGACCCAGTACCAACTAGCCTCTTTAAAGAGATCTTTTTTTTTAATTGAGCTGTTCATTCTAGATTTGATTAATCTGACTTTATTTCTGGGTTATGTACCTCAGGCACTTAAGACCGCGGTCATCAAACCCCAGGTTAAAAAGCCTAATCTTGATCTAGATGTTTTGGCAAACTATAGACTCATATCGAACCTTCCCTTTATTTCTAAAATCATTGAGAAAGCTGTAGCAAAACAACTGCATGAGCATCTGGATGGGAACAGTTTGTTTGAAGAGTTTCAGTCAGGATTTAGAGCCCATCATAGCACAGAAACAGCACTGGTTAAAGTCTCCAATGACATTCTAATGGCCTCAGACAATGGATCAGCCTCCATACTTCTCCTTCTAGATCTCAGTGCTGCATTCGACACCATAGATCATAATATTTTACTACCTGGAATATGAAATTGGAATTAAAGGAACTGCACTAAAGTGGTTCAAATCCTACTTATAAGATAGACATCAGTTTGTTCATGTTAACAACAGCTCCTCCTCATGTACTGAAGTCAGTCATGGAGTCCCGCAGGGTTTGGTACTTGGACCAATCCTCTTACTCTTTATCTGCTTCCTCTAGGCAACATTATCAGGAAACACAGCATCAACTTCCACTGCTATGCAGACGATACTCAGCTGTACCTATCAATGAAGCCAAATGAAGTCACTCAGACAGTCAGACTGCAGGCATTTCTTGAAGACAAGTCTGGATGACTGGAAATTTTTTACTTCTCAACTCTGACAAAACAGAAGTTATTCTACTCGGCCCTAAGCACCTCAGAAAAATACTATCTAATCATCTCATCAGTCTGGACGGCATCACTTTGGCTTCCAGCTCCATTGTAAGAAACCTTGGAGTAATTTTTGACCAGGACATGTCCTTTGTCCTTCACATAAAACAAGTTAGTCGGGCAGCTTTCTTCCACCTGAGAAACATTAGGAAAATCAGAAACATTCTTTCTCAGGATGATGCAGAAAAACTAGTCCATGCATTTGTAACTTCTAGGCTGGACTGCTGGAACTCATTGCTATCTGGATGTCCAAACAAAGCTCTAAAAGCCCTACAGTTGATTCAGAACGCTGCTGCACGAATATTAACAGGAACTAGGAAAAGAGATCATACCTCTCCTGTGTTAGCGGCTCCTCATTGGCTGCCAGTAAAATATAGAGTAGAATTCAAAATCCTTCTTTTAACATATAAAGCTCTTAATAGCCAAGCTCCATCATATCTCAGAGAGCTCATAGTTCCTTACTGTCCTAGCAGGCCACTCCGCTCTCTAGATGGAGGTTTACTTGTGGTTCCTAGAGTCTCCAAGAGTAAATCTGGAGGCAGATCGTTCAGTTATCAGGCTCCTCTTGCAGTGTCAACTTCCAGTGTCAGTCCGTGGGATGGACTCTTTCGCAGTTTTGAAGACCAGGCTTAAAACCTTTCTGTATGACAGAGTTTATAGTAAAAGTTCATCTACTCTTTAGCTATACTGTTATAGGCCTAGGCCTAGGCTGCTGGGGGAAGCACTGAGCATCCCCTTCCCCCTCCCAGTTCTAACCATGTGTACTGCATTCACTAACCATGTTTTCCCAAAGTCCTTGTCTCTATCAGTCCCTCTTCTGTATCTCCCTGTCCTCATCCTACATGTCGTGACTCATTGCCATCCAATGTTCCTACAACGTCTGCTGCTCCCTTATCCTCATGAATTCCATACAGCATAATTTCTATGAACTTCATGCAGCATCATGTTCTTGCCTACACCTGTTTTGAATATCCCCTCCTCTTGCTCTCATTCTCTCCCTACCCCATCCAACTTTGCCCCCCGTGCCACCCTCTCTCAACCCAACTGGTTGAGGCAGGTGGCCACCCCCCCCCCCAAGCCTGGTTCTGCCTGAGGTTTCTGCCTCTTCGAGGAAGTTTTTCCTTGCTGCTGACACCAAGTGCTTGCTCATTGGGGATTTGTTGGGTCTCTTTAAATCATTTTATAAAGAGTTTTTTCTAGATCTGCTCTATATGTAAAGTGTCTTAATGTAACTTTGTTATGATTTAGTGCTATACAAATAAATCAGATTTGATTAATGACAGTTCGTCCAACAGAATTTAGCTTACTGTTACTTGATCACCCATAAATATAGCTGAATTACATCTTTTAATTTAACAATAATAAAGCTGGTAATGTGTCCTCTCCCATGCTTATGTTTTCCTATGTTGTCCTTAACTAATATGTTTTTATTTGTGCAGGCCACCATTGCCTTGATGAGATTTGACGGTTTTTTCAGATTCTATGCCGAGAAAATCATTAGAAAGATCATTAAGTGATTCAATGCTGGATCAGTCAAGAAGCTTTGACTGTTACATTTGTTACTGCCCTATAGGCTATTTCCATTTACAGTTGCTTTATTGCTCAACTTTATGTTTTTTTCTTCGACAATTTTATAGATCAAGATTTGATATGAAGGGCAATGTGGCAAGTTTTTAAAATGTAACACATTGGTAAAGTTTAAAAGAACCACTGGTCCATGCCAGACACCAGCTGGTTCTGATTAAGAAGACCTGCTTAAATAATACAATTAATAGACAATTGTATTTTATGGACAAAAGATTACGATCTCTGATATTTATCCAGCTAAGAGTGCTGCCAAAACGGGCAGAAAAGGGAGAAGGTGTATTAAAATGACAAAAGCCACTTCATAGGTGACTTCCTAACTGATCCAGACCACAAGGACCATAGGACAGATGAGTGACGAGCTGGTCAGGGCCAGCATCTTTAGCGCTCCTGGTGGTAGGAACCACTGGTCTATGCCAGAGACCATGGTCTCAGGACAGACCACAGAATGGGCTACAACCCCTGCTGCCATTTCAACAATCTGCAAAAACTATCAGGGATTGGGTTTTATTTGTTGGTCACATCCTGTTTTATTTTGAAAGTTTTGTCTCCCCTTTGTGTTATCACGTTAGGAGTCCACCCCCCGGACCGATGCTGGTTCAGACCCAAATCCTCGGCATGTCTTCAAGACATGCCTACAGTCTGACTGACTTCATTTGGCTTCGTTGATAAATACAGCTGAGTGTCGTCTGCATAACAGTGTAAGTTGATGCTGTGTTTCCTGATAATGTTGCCTAGGGCAGGGGTCGGCAACCCGCAGCTCTGGAGCTGCATATTGCTCTTCCAGTCCTCTGGCTGTGGTGGAAAATAAATAATTCATATTTTATTTTTATTATTATTGACTGATTGATTTATTATTATTTTAGTATGCTATTTTTTATGTAATTCTAAATGTAAAGATTATGGTGGTCTTGTATTATTAAAATGAAAGATGTTTATTTTTATTATTATTATTTTATAGTTAAAATTTTTGGCGCCCAAAATTTACGTCGACAACCACCGATGTGCGACAACTGACAACAAGGTTGATGGCTGACTGCTTGCTTGCTTACATGCGATGGTGGCGATAAAAGGATGAGGGCTCACAGAAGCAGATAGCAGTTTTGGTTTGGCGCAGGTGGATCATTTCAGTTCTGCTCTTTATTTCAAAAATACGAGAAGGACTCAAATAGACCAAATATAACCCATTGTCTTTTTTTCAGAGTTCAAAATGTTTTGTTTTTTTTTGGCGCCTGCAAAAATAAAATGTCACTTTCTTTGTTGCATTTATTTGGTTTCATAAATGCAATAAATGTAAGCTTAAAGACAATAAATTATATATGGAATGATATCTTCATTTTAGATATCAAAATATTGCAGGGAGTTTTGTGGCTCCCAGTGATCTCTTTTCTGTGGGAAATTGGTCTGTTGTGCCTTGGATTGTGTATAGTGTTGCCTCTTATCAAATCTTATCAAAAGGAATGCTCTTTATTGCGGATTGACTTAAGAACAATTACTGAAGGAAGGAGTGTAACAATGGCTTAATTTATGGGGGGTTTTATTAATTAAGAAGGGGTAAATAAAAATGTGCTCATTATATACAGGTGCAAATCAAAGCATAAACTAGGTGAAACAGGTGAGCTTGGATATGTAAATGGCATGGCATGATATAACGATGATAATTAAGTGGCTGGTGATTCTTGAGGATTTGGGTGAATGAATGGCAGATCGTTTATCAAAATACAAGGGGGAGTCTGTCTGAGGAAGGAGAGCTCTAAAACTAAAATGTTATTCACTGTTGTCTGTTAGCAATGCCTCGCACCACTCATAACAACCCGCTGGGGAAGCCGATAAATGCCACCTTACTTGGTAGACGACTCAAATGGTCACGCAAAGAGCAGATGTCCGACGAGAGCGGCCTCTTTCCTGATGAAAACAGACTGGAGCCGCGTGCGGCACAAGCGGCCCTGGTTACCACGGCAACTTGAAATGCTTGAGGCAGAGTGCCATGCAGCCAAACTTGTTCCGGTCTCCAACACCTTCAGCTTCAACTTGTAGTTTAGCGGCTAAATTCTGACTTCTGAGTTTCTTTTTCTGTTGTGGTTGTTGTTGCTTCATCAGATCTCCTTGGGAAGCTCTCCTCTCCAAAACTTCCCCAGAACTCCACCAAGAGTCCAAAAAAATTTTATTTTGACTAGTTTTATTTGGAGGCTGACCCATGAGTGTGGTCTGGTTGTCAGCGCAAATTTGGTCCAATTGAATTTATCCCTTAAGCTTCAGGACATAGCAAGGGCGGATTTTAACTATGCCTTTCATTCACCCAATTTTGAAGTTATATGCAAAATAAGGATAAATGTATCGTTTGATCAGTACAGTTTTCTCTGCTTGTTGTGGTTACTTCGGTGGACATGGTTTTATCTGATTCACTGTAAAACACAATTAAATGGTTATTAGGCAATCACGACATCACAGAGCACACAAACAAATGAACTAAAAAAAGATCATGATCATTTCATGCATATGCTGACTGGCTGTGGAAAATCAGAGACGTGGCTATGGACAGTGTATGAAGTGTCCTTATTTTTCTCTTTCTCAGACATTTATGAGCGGAATTCAAGTACGTAGGTTATGGTGTGGTGGCAACACGCCATTGGTTCCGATGGCTCGCCATCAGGTGGTGCTGTGGCTGCGTGATTGGAGTAGTTCATTATTCTGTGTAAATCCTATCTCTTCCAAATTAGCTCGTAGAAAAACGGTTCGAACAGCTACAAAGTCCTCTTTTTGCAGTGAAGTCGGTTTGGCATCTTTGCAGTTTCTTACTTGATCAGAGTATCCTATTTCTTATTGTGAATTTCTTGTGTCAATATGAGTATGGATGCATTCCAGAGCAGCAATTTGTGTTCACTGCCTGATAACTTTATCAGGTCAGCCTCAGTGGAGGGTCAGAGAAGGGGTACCTCTCTTCAGGGTGAGGCAGGCTCGTGCTGATTTGTGGCACTGACTGCAATCTAATGTCTTGGGAAAGCAGGGTCTCGAGATGCCAGGTTCAGATAAGGGTCCAGGACGGCACTTAACAGAGACCTGAGAAATCTCTGTTGGAGGCAATAGTCTCTTAGAGGTTTGAGGGATGTGGGGGATTGGAATCTCCGACCTCCCTTTCTTCGGAACTCACAACAGGTCCAATGGCTCTTTGAGTGTTTAAAGTTGCCAAACCAGGCTAAGGTGAAGCAGATAATGAGTGCAGAGGATTGGTCCAAGTATTCATAGAAAAGCTAACAGGTTGATTGACATCCACAACTGAAACTGTAGTAATAGCCACAGGGGACAGGAAGGCTTCAGGCTGTTCACTTATTCAGCCATTCATTCATCTTCTACCGTACCTGTTTTTCTGGGTTGCACGGGCGGGACCCACCCTGGACAGGTCACCAGTCCATTGCAGAGCCAACACAAAGAGAAGGACAGGCGAACAACCACTCACACTCACACTTAGACCTATGGACAATTTAGACAATTTAGTCACCAATCAACCTAAACAGGCATGTCTTTGGACTGTGGGATCAAACCCACACTAGCACAGGGAGAACATGCAAACTCAACACAGAAAGGCTCAGGGCCCAGGAATTGAACCATGACTGTCTACCTGTAAGGCGATAGTGCTAACCACTATGCCGCTGTGCTGACCTCTGTTCACTTATCAGCTCACTTTATGTCAGAGCAGTAGACAGAACCACCAGTGACAGACATTCAGACTGGTTATAGGTTGTTAAAAAGATGACACTGTGACAACAAAATTGCCAACAATAGATGATGACATGTACCAGTTCAGCCTGTAGACTCTTCCATCACCAACACGCTGTAAAGCTTAATTTTCTCTTCAGCCTGTTCCTTAGGACGAGGCACATACACTGCCTGTATGGACCGGAGGAGTTGTCATAGCACCAGAAAACTCAAATACGGAGGTGTGGACATTATATAATGTCTTCTTTTTTTGATTATTTTTAAAACAAGACACTTTAGACATTTAAGTTTTAGACTGTGGTTTAATTGTGAGGCAGTTTTCAGATAAAATGTGTGATGTGTCTTTAGGTGTACATGGTAACAGCTACCAGGTAGGTAGGCTACCAGGGGATGGTGTTGCCCTGCCAGTCTATCAGCATCCCACTGTGTTTGTTTCTGAGCGATGACATCACAATGAGCATACCCAGTACACTGTCCTCAGGGGTCAGAGGAGCCTGAAGGAGACAGACAGCAGCAAAACATTGGTGCTCAGGTACACAACAGAGCAGACACTTTATCCTTATTAGAGAAAACAACATGACTACAGCCTTCAGACCAACACGCCAGCATCTGTATGTTTTATTCACTGGGATATCACTACCCACACACGCACCTGTTGTCCACCCATCTCAGTGCGCACCCAGCCAGGGTGGATGGCTGTCACCAGTATGTTGTGCCTGCTGAAGTCCTCAGCTTGACAGCGTGTCAGCATGTTCAGTGCTGCCTAAAGAACAAAATACAGTATAGTATATATAAATACATACAGTCGGAAAATATCTGATCATGCTTTGAGGGGCTTCTGTGAGTCCTTTCGCTTCCTTTTTGAGAGCTTTTATTGTACTGGACTATCTGAGGCTTTTGGAGGTGGCATAGTTTTTTTAAACAACCTACTGAGTTAATATAAAATAACCTGACAATGTTTTTTTCAAAGATGATTCTGTTCTGCATCCACTGTCATCTCACTTCATCTATTAAACCATTGAAAGAAAAGATTGAAAATGAGGATTTATTTCCTCATGCAGGAGGAGCAGAATCCATCAGAATAATTACACATTATTCAGGTCTAACTATGATATGACTCCAGTCTTCACTGTCCTTCACTGACAAAAAGGCAGAGTAAGACAATGCTCATAGGGAGACAGGAAGTGCAATTGAGAAGTAATTAGCTGATTTCGTATTGTGCATCCCAAACTAGGTCACTTGTTTGTACCTTGCTGATCCTGTAAGGATACATCGGCGCTGCAGCAAAGGTCTCTGGACATTTTTCAATGGATGAAATGACAGAGGAGATGTTGATGATGGCTGACCTCCTGCAGGACATCCCATTGCCTGACACACAGAGAAAAGGCTGGTTTGATGGTAAGATAAAAAGATTTGATTAAAATGAAACTATAAGCTATATAAATAAATCTGATTTGATTTGATTTGACTAACCAGAGTACAGTGCTCTGCTTGATTTTTTACCGCCGGGCTACTTTTATTTTAACTCTCCGCGGCCATCGGTCTATGAAGGAGGAATGGCAACTGTTTTAAAAATGTAAGCAATGCGCTGTGTCACCCTCATTCTCCAGCTTTGAAGTCACTTTATTTTAGGTGGGTTCCTCTGATCCGCTATAGCTATAGCTAGTCAGCTATAGACCTCCCAAATTAAATAAGGACTTTGTCAATGACTTTTCGGATTTTCTGGCTGGAATGATGTCACAGTATGACTGTGTCCTCCTGTCACACCGTGGTGAGGTTGTCTCGTCTTGGTTTTATTTTGTCTTGTCATTTCCTGTTTTAAGCCTCGTTAAGCCTTATTGACTCCTTTGCGCAGAGGCCCTTTTTGGCAATTTTTGCCTGTTTTGGTATCACTGCAAATAAAGCTTTATAACTTCAGATGTACTAATCCCAGAACTATGGCTGATAGTTTAAATGAAAGAAGACATTTGTACCTTTACATCCATTGAATTGAAATATTGAATTGAGTCATTCCCTAAAACATAGGGCCATTGAAAAAACTATATTTTTTGAAAAATAGAAAAATTTTTTGTGAAAACAGTGATATCTCAAAATTTTCACTATGAAACAGTTTGAATTTTACATATATGGTTCACACACTCCCTGTCCACAAGTGTACCAATTTTAGGTTGATTGCTAAAAACTCTATAGTTCCTCATTAGTTTTACCTAACAGTGCTCCTTGGTGATCTCCAGTGTGCCAAACCTATCCAAAATGGTCCATTTTGGCTAAAATTCACACTGCAAGATTTCAGTGATATACACATTTTTTTAACTGATAACTTTTTGGGGCCAATCACAGACATGTCTGCTTTTAGGAACACCAGTTACAAAAGTAAAATTTCATTTGAAAATTGCATTTATTGGGCTGAATCCAAAACCTATACAAACACGAATTTGACCTATTTCTGCCTGTTTTATGTTGTTATTTTGAAGCTTTATGACTCCAGACGTAAACACACGACTATCAAGGATGGCTGAAATAAACAAAGACCTTCGAAAAATGAAGTTATGAAATTTACTGTACTGTCTTATTATAAATTTCATAATTACATTAAAACTTGGGGCGGTAAAAACATACTTTTAGTCGAAATGTCCATTGTTACTTGTTGACACGGAGCGGAGAGTAAACAAATGGACCAGCTGGCTGCAGATGGCCGTCGTCGACGTCGCCGTCCTTTTCGTCCTTACTGTACAACATTTGCACCAGCTCCGTCGGTGTAATGGCCATATTCTCCATGTTGGTGTAAACAAGAGTAACAGTAACAACAGTAACAAAAACGACGGTAAAATCCGAGTAAACACCGAGTTAAAGGGACATCCGGTGCGTCACCGGTTGCGTCACCGGGTGCGTCACGGCGTGAGTGCGTCACTGCCTGTTTGTCCCGTGCGACTCTGGCCCCGTCACGCCGCCCTTATTTGGGGGGAAGAACGGCCCAATCAGGGATTGTTATACGTCTGCGGAAACCTCAGGGCCTCTGCTATTGGAGGAAAATATTGTTTTCATCGTGACTTTGATTGACAGGAGACGCTGCCTGCGCGTAGTAGATGCGCAGTTTGACAGACCTTTAAATTTGCGTTAGCCCAGAGGGGAAAAAAGACAAAATGTCCGATTAACGGGACACGATGGATAAAATTGTGGTTTTATTCAGTGTTTTAGTCGGTGTTTGATCGAAGAATATTCGTATTTCACAGAGACAGAAAACTACATGCGACTTTTTTTGTTTTTGGTGAGCAGGCTTGTTCAAACCTTTATCGGGAAATAAACTCAATTCCTGCACTTTGGTGTTGTTTCTATGACAGTGATTTTCTGGAGGTGAAAGAAACAGGGTAAAGATAGTACACATATGTTTACAGTCCCTTTGTTGTTGATGTGATGCCGCTTGTTGTCTTGCCGTTGTCTCCGACTGTCCGAGACATTTTCAGTAAAAATTCTTGTGCATGCAGCTGGAAGTGTGTTAAAAACGACTGCGGTGAAATTTTCATTAAACCCTGCATACTGTCGCTGCATGAAGGACGACTTTCATATGTTTATTAATTTGGGACGCCGACGTCCCAACCACTAGGGGGGACTGCACGAAGAGGTTGAGAGAGTGTGTGTGTCCCAGTCCCATGAGCATGGTCATACGTTAGATCTAGTTCTCTCCCACGGGTTGTCTGTGTCTAACCTGGAGGTCTGGGACAATGTACTTTCTGATCATATGCCTGTGCTGTTTGAAGTTGTCTTCTCCTGTACTGCAGTTAAATCTGGCACTCTTGCTCAGCGCCATCGGATTTTTAATTATTTCACTGCCAGTCAGTGCACTGCTTCATTTGACCAGCTCTGCGTTCCCCCTGACTCAATGTCTGCTGACACGGAAAAGCTCAGTTCCTGGTTTCACTCCTCCTTTCAAACCATATTGGACTCTGTGGCTCCATTTTAAAAAGCATGCAGCCTAAAATGAAACCCGTGCCCTGGTTGACTGACAGAATTCATGCAACCAGACAGGAGTCCCACAAAGCTGAATGCAGGTGGAAGAAGGACAAACAGGTTTCATTTTAAATCTTAAAGGACTGTTTGCAGTGCTACCAGAACACTGTTAAAGAGGCAAAAAGAGAATACCTGTCAGATATTATTGTATCTAATCGTCACAACTCTGTGTTATTTAAAACCATTGACGCTGTCCTAAATTCCCCTCAGTCTATGTGTTTGGAAGCATCACCTGAATTGTGCAATAACTTCCTTCAATTTTTTATTGACAAAGATGTTACCACAAGGACTCTCATCCCAGCTCCTGCCTCTGACCCCTCTGATCCAGTCCCTTGTCAAGCTGTGTTTGAAATGTTTGATCCTGTGACTTTGTTGCCATCAGGTTCCCCTTGTGATGCTGTCCCTCCTCACTTCTTGAAGGAGATTTTCTCTTGTATAGGAAAATCAGTTCTTGCCATCATTAACAGCAGCTTATCTTCTGGTGTTGTCCCTGCAAGTTTCAAACATGCAGTAGTGCAACCTCTGCTTAAAACACCCGGTCTTGAGCACACTGTGTTAGCTAATTTTAGGCCCATCTCCAAGCTGCCATTTATCTCAAAAATCTTAAAGAAAATTGTTCATACCCAGCTTTAGTCATATCAGGATAAGCATGGTATTGGAGGTCTTTCAGTCTGGTTTTAAAACCCTGCACAGCACAAAGTCAGTTTTAATAAGTTTTAATAAGGGTTAATAAGGGTTCCTCTTAATAAGGGTTTTTAATGACATCCTCCTGGCAAATGATTCTGGGGATTATGTAATTCTTGTCCTCCTGGACCACAATATTTTAGTAGCTCGGTTGCAGTACCTTGTGGGCATTTGTGGTAGTGCTTTGGAGTGGCTGACAGAACTATGTGTGTAAGCCTTGCCGGTTCTGAGTCCCACCCTGCTCCTCTGTCTTATGGGGTTCCACTGGGCTCAGTCCTAGGGCCCTTGCTGTTCTCTCTATATTTACATCCTCTGGGTTCCATTGTTCGAAAGCATGGCATCTCTTTCCATTTTTATGCTGATGGCAGCCAAATATATGTGCCACTGAAAAAGAAAGATGCCTTTTCTTCAAAACCACTTTTAGCATGCCTTGATGACATTAAAGCCTGGATGGCTTTACATTTTTTAAACTTCAATGAGAGGAAAACAGAAGTGATGGTGTTTGGTCCCAATGGTTCTTGTGATCCTCCCCCTGTTTATTTTGGTTCCCTGGCATTGTATGTGACGCCAACAATTTCTAACCTGAGTTTCAAGATAGACGGTAATTTTAAAGTAGAAAATTCCAAAATTTTGAAGTGCCACGGGGCTCGTCGCGCAAACCACTTGATTCAATCGTTTGACAGATATGACTTTGACCTGGATGAATGAGAATATGCACAGGATGAGAGTGAACAAATTAGTCTGCTGAACGGACTAGTATATTTAGTAGGGCCCTCCTAGCTCCTCCTAGCTGTAACTATCAGTGTTGCCAGCTCCTCGGTAAGGAAAGTCAATCAATCAATGCATTTGCATAATGTTATTCTTTTCTTATTTTTTCATGCTTCTCCCAAAAATTATTTGTCTCCTTTGTACGGTTTGGCCATGAGCTCGAGTTTAAAATGAAAATGATGGTTACTTTTTCAGGCTTCTCTCACTCTAGTTAACAAGCAGCTCCACTCTAACTTTGAGGAAAAAGTGATTTGGACTGCACCTTCGAGAGCTTGTGGTTTGAAAAGTTTTTCAAACTTTTTATGAGAAAACGGTTTGGTGTTTTGGGAAAAGCACAAGTTTTCCTCCGTTTTCAAGTTTCAATGGCATTTCTACTTGCAGGTATTAGAGAGCTAGGTGACTGAGAAAACTGACTGAGTTCCAATTCATTTCCTATGGAAAATTTTGGGAGCTTTGTTGGGAATAACTTTGGGAAAAATGGAAATTGCAACACAAAAAGACTTAGCACACTATTCCTGATCGATCCGCACGTTTTGATATATATGTTGTTGGCCTTCTCTCAACGCTGTGGGCTGCATAAATTGCAGAAAAAGTGATGGAATAATAATAATAAGTATGAAGAAGATTAAGTAGTGCCTCGTGCCTCTTATAAAGCACGAGGCACTAAACTAGACCAACAAATCAGCGCAGTTTAAGTCCAGCTTTTTCCAACTTAGGCAGCTGGCAAAGGTGAAGCCACTTCTTGCACGATAGCACTTTGAGACTGTAATTCATGCCTTCATCGCATCCCGGATGGATTACTGTAGCGCACTTTATTATGGTGTCAGTTAGTCTTCCCTTACACGTCTCTAGTTGGTCCAGAATGCGGCAGCTCATCTTTTGACCGGAACGTGTAAGAGGGAGCACATCACTCCCATGCTGGCCTCCCTCCACTGGCTGCCTGTGCATTTTAGAGTTCTTTTTAAGATTATTTTATTTGTTTTTAAATCCTTAGATGGTCTGGCCCCACCTTACCTCTCTGAGCTGCTTCACCCCTATGCTCCTGCTTGGGGCCTCAGGTCAGCTGACCAGCTGCTCCTGGGGTTACCAAGGTCTAAGCGGAAGCTCAGAAGAGATAGAGCTTTTTCTGTTGCTGCTCCCTCTTTGTGGAATGACTTACCTCTCCACATTAGACAAGCCCCCTCACTGCCGATTTTTAAAACCTGTCTAAAAACCCACTTTTATTCCTTGGCTTTTGACCCAGCATGAGACCGTATTTCTTCTATTGCTTTTATTGTTTATCTTGTTCCAGATGCTTTGGCTAATTATAGACCCATTATTAACCAAGCCAACTTGCAACTGAACATCTGCATAAGAATGGCTTGTTTTATGAGTTTCTGTAAGGTTTAAGAGTGCATCTAATCCCTGGCAGGCTGGTGCTGGGAGGGGGTGTGCTGACAGTGCCCTTCGACGTCTGGCTGGTTCGTGGTAGCTGTGCTGCACTTGGGGCGGGGTCCTGGTGGCAGGCCTACTGATTTCAAAACCAGTTATATAAAATCTCTGTGGTCATTACACTGCCAGAGGAGCAGTATTTCTTGAATAACTTTGTTCACTAAATGAATCAACCTGTAGAGTCATGTGTGCTGGTACATGTACCACTTTTTTTTACCACCCACGACACCTCCAGGAGGCTAAACAGTGATCACTGGCATCCCAGAGTCACTCCCCTAATGCCAGCCATCACCGCTCCTCACACAAAGACAACTATCTCAAGCAGCACTACTGTCAACTATTCTGACCTCTCACCAACTGCACCAGTGAAAGCGGGGTGGGGATACAGACTCTGGTTCGGGTACGGGACATGAAAGTATAGAGGGTGCAGGAGGTGGAGGATAAGCTACACTAGCAGAATCAGCAAACAAACTCACCTGGACAGTTCTATAATCAAACCAAATCAAACCAATACACGCCAACTCACCTGGACAAACCGCCTGGTCTCAAAGAGGCTCGAACAGGCCACACCCTCCACTTAAATACACTTCCTCTTCCTGGATTTCTTCCTCTGCTTCTCCCTAGAGTCTGTCTATCTTAAGAGCTCCCCCTGCTGGGCCCCCAGCTACTATTACTTCTTCTAATCCAAATCCACTGACTGAATCTTACTGCCTCATCCGACATTTCTTTGAGTATTTTCCTCACCCTCTGTCCCCTCCTAACTCCCTCAACAAAGCAACAACAGATCTGGCTACAAACCCTCTACATCCTACTTCCACTGGACAAATCCTAACCTTCCACCCTCGTTGCTCAGCATCCTTACCTAGATCTGCATACCTGAGCTTTTTCCTTTCATATGCTTCTTCAACTGAATCCTCCCACAGCACAGTCAGCTCTATGAAATATACTGTCTTTCTACTCCTAGACCACAAAGGCCTTAGCTTTGTACAGGCTATTTCCTGGGGAACAACAAGCTTTCCTCCTAAATCTACCTGTATCTCCCAGTCACTGGCATCCTCTAAGCGGCCTTGCCTCCTTGTTATCTTATTAACTTTCCCTCCTTCTTGAACAAACTGAATTGCAACTCTCTTTGCCTTAGACCTTCCTAAATTTGCCTGCCTCCGTATATCTTCAATGCCTGCAGCTAAGCTTTTTAAAACCTGGTTATGTCGCCACGTATACCTTCCTTGTGACAGACTAACCTTACAACCTGACAAGATGTGCTTTAGAGTTGCAGTACCTGATGACAATGAACATCGCGGGTCTCCATTTACCCAGAATTTTAGGTTCTGGGGAGTTGGCATATGTTGCCCCAATCAAAAATCTAATACTACTTTCCTCCATACTCCACGACTCTTTCCAACTAAGCTTTTTCCCTGCTTAGACTGAGCCACTGCCCTTGCATTCCTTAATATTTCTTCCTGTCTATGAACCTGTTCTAATCAACACCGGTTTGCCTGGGCCAAGCCCCAAGCCTCCCCGGCCTATCTGTCCATTACCCACAATCTCCGTATACTAAGATTGGCTTTCGCTTCCTGCGATGCCACTCTTGGATTCCATTTTCTCCCCTTGGTTGGGTTTGGAACCACCTTACTAACTGCCACATCTTTACTCCCAGATAACAGGAGCTCTGTCCTAACATTTAATACACATTTAATCTACACTACATTTAATCTCCTCCACTAGACTAGATACTGGGAGCTAAAGTATGTCTTTCCCATGCAGTGCCACAGTGCTTAAACATCTCGGAACACCAAGCCACTTCCTAATGTAAAAGCTTACTAGTCTTTCCATTTACTCTGCAGCAGATATTGGAATCTCATATAGATACAGCCATACAGTGGCCACAACAACTAATAGGAAAGGAACAAAGACTTTCAAAAAACAACCCATAACTTAACATCAGCCTTTTAAATAGATTACCTTTTTCACAAGTTTGAAGTTTCAAACGGAACTAAGACTTCGTACATTCTTCTGAAGAAGACTGAAGAAGACTTCTTCTGAAAACTACTAACAACTATCTTTTAATAAAATAATTTTACTAGCTCTTTTGATAACAGTACAACATCTTTCAGCTCAACAATTACAGTCTCTGTACCACCACATCAAAATATAGACAGTATGCGCTGCATTTCCAATAGTCTCCTGTCCAGTGTGTCCCAAGCTTTAAGAAATTCCAACTCTTAAATGCATCTTCACTTGGACTATCCCAGCAGGCAGGCAATGAGTACATAAGTGGAGAGGATGATGGCGGTGTTATGGATTTGTCTAATTAGCTGTGGAACAACCATTGTCAAGGTCAACTTGCCCTGGTCTTGTTACTTTAACCTCTTAGCTCAGTCCCCCTAGTGGTTGGGACGCCAGCATCCCAAACTAATAAACATATGAAAGGCGTCCTTTATACAGTGAAAGTAGGTAGGGTTTAATGAAAATTTAAAAGCAGACATTTTTAACATACTTTCAGCTACATGCACAAACATTTTGACATTTCTGGGTGCTCCAGTTTTATCATAGTTACTGAAAATGTGTCGGACAGTAGGAGACGACGGCAAGACAACAAGCGGCATCACGTCAACAACAAAGGGACTGTAAACATATGTGTACTATCTTTACCCTGTTTCTTTCACCTCCAAAAAATTGTATACTGTCATAGAAACAACACCAAAGTGCAAAAATTTTGTTTATTCCCCTGTAAAGGATTCAGCAAGCCTGCTCACCAAAAACATCAAAAATTGCACGTTGTTTTCTATCGCCGTGAAATATGAATACTCTTCGATCAAACCCCGACTAAACATTGAATGAAACCACAAGCTTGGCCTCATTTTAAAGCCAAAGATGTGCCCAACAATAATCCATGGTTCAATTTTATCCATCGTGTCCAGTTAATCGGACATGTTGTCTTTTTTCCACTCTGTATTAATGCTAATTTAAAGGTCCGTCAGGCTGCGCATCTACTAAGTAGACGCTGCATCTCCTGTCAATCAAATTGATGATGAAAATAAACTTTCCCTCCAATAGCAGAGGCCCTTTCCTCTGACGTATAACAATCCCTGATTGGGCCGTTTTACCCCCCAAATAAGGGCTGCGTAACGGGACCAGAGCCGCACGGGACATGCACGCGATGACGCACACAGTGACACACCCAGATGGCCTGGATGTCCCTTTAACTCAGTGTTTAATCGGATTTTACTGTCGTTTTTGTTACTGTTGTGGAGAAGTTTGACACTTTTTTGCACCAACATGGAGAATATGGTGTTTACACCGACGGAGGTGCTGTAAATGTACAGTGAGGACGAAAAGGACGGCAGTGGCATCGACGGCCACCTGCAGCCAGCTGGTCCCTTTGTTGGCTCTCCTCTCCGTGTCAACAAGTCAGCAATGGACATTTTGACTAAACGTGTGTTTTTACCGGCCCAAGTTTTAATGTAATTATGAAATAAATAATGAAAGACGTGAAATTTCATAAATTTGTATTTTGAAGGTCTATGTTAATTTAAGCCATCTGGAGTCATAAAGCTTCAAAAATAACAATATAAAACAGGCAAAAATAGGTAAAATTCATGTTTGGATGAGTTTTGGACACCATATATTCAGCCCTATAAATGCAATTTCCAACTGAAATGTTACTTTTGTAACTGGTGTTCCTAAAAGCAGTCATGTCTGTGATTGGCCCCAAAAAGTTATCTGTTAAAAAAATGTGTATATCACTGAAATCTTGCAGTGTGCATTTTAGCCAAAATGGACCATTTTGGATAGGTTTGGCACACTGGAGATCGCCAAGGGACACTGTTTGGTGACAACTCTATAGTTCCTCAGTAGTTTTACCTATCAACCTAAAATTTTGGTACACGTGGACAGAGAGTGTGTGAACCATATATGTAAAATCCAACCATAGTTTCATAGTGAAGATTTTGAGATATTACTGTTTTTATTTTTCCCCAAAATATAGTTTTTCAATGGCCCTATTTTTTAGGGAATGATTCAATTCAAAATTTAAGTCATATTAAGTCAATAGGTGTAAAGGTACAGATGTCTTCTTTCATTTAAGCCATCAGCCATAGTTCTGGGATTAGTACTTCTGAAGTTCTAAAGCTTTATTTGCAGTGATACCAAAACAGGCAGAAATTTTAGTTACAGTTACTAGGTACTTCTCCCAACACGTAACTAAATTAGTTACTCAGTGGCAAATTCTAAAATTAACTAGTTACTGCGGAAAGTAACTATTGTGTTACTTTCAAGTAAATTTTTTGAATGCTCAAATGTGACCCTTGGACCCTATCTCCACCCCTCTTTAACGTACAATACACATGCATGTTCAATTTGAAGATGGGCAGGGCATAATATGCATTTCATGATTACATTCGTTCCTTTTATTTCTTGGAAGGAAAAATGACGGCTATACTTCCATTTAGAGAACTCTACTTTTGTATCAAGAAAGGACAGTCACAACTGCTCAGAGATCTAGTTGATCTCTAGTTAATGAAACAGTTGGCAGTAACAGTTACAACATCATAAAGATGAGTAATCAATTAGATTACTTGTTACTGAAAAAAGTAACTCCAACAGTAACGCTGTTATTGCTATCACTAGGCACAACCACCCTGGATGGTATTACTTTGGCCTCCAGTTCCACTAGTAGAAATTTTGCAGTCATTCTTGACCAAGAAGTCTGTGTATATTCTCATTCATCCAGGTCATAGTCATATCCGGCCAACAATTGAATCGAAAGTAATTGGACTTAGGCCTTAGGTTTATCAAAGACATTTCTCCTCTTATCCAGGGGGCTTCATCAGTTTGTAACACACGGGTCTGACAAAACAGTGGGGTTGGACCCAGGTATTTAACCTCTGTGGGAGTGTTCACACAGCTCCTTGTGACAATAGCCTGTTAGTGGAATTTCACTGACCATTGTTAGTCATGTGAGGCCTCCACTGAATGGCCATCATTAGGAGTCATGTGAGCCCACTGGTGAACGGCAGTCGTTGTGGTTGTTGGAATCACATGAGGTCAGTTTTGGGCAGCCATTGTTGGAGGCTGAGTTGTTGATAGGTGGTGTTGTTTAGAGGTTTCTCCACTTTTACATAGATGGCTTCTTTTACCACTTTTTTAAACCATCTGTCCTCCCTGTCCAGGATTTTAACATTGCCGTCATCAAAGGAGTGTGCCTTTTCCTTTAAGTGTAAATAGACAGCTGAAACTGGACCTGAGGAGGTGGCCCTTCCGTGTTGGACTATGCGCTTGCTTAAGGGTTGTTAAGTTTCACAAATGTATAGGTCCTTGCATTCCTCACTGCACTGGGCTACATATACCAGATTGCTTTTGTAAGTGTGTGGTACCCTGTATTTGTGGTGTACCAATTTTTTTCTAAGAGTGTTGCCTGGTTTGAAACATACAGGGATTTGATGTTTCGATATGTTTTTGCATTTCTTGTTCCTCAACACCCTCTGTGTTGGTATTCTTTTATCTTGTTTTGTTGAAGGCCCAACTTGGATAGCCACAAGTTTTGACCAGGACATGTCCTTTGTCCCTCATATAAGTCTCTATGAGAGCCTACATTCCCTTATGCAATAATGTGAAGATCATCATGATCATCTGTCCCAAGATCATGCGAAAAAAACTAGTGGATGCATTTATTGCGTTTAGACTGGACTACTGTAATTCAGTGCTACCAGGATGTCGAAACAATTCTCTGAGAAGCCTTAAGTTGATTCAGAATGCTGCTCCACCAATATTAACAGGAACTATAAAAAGAGATCACATTCAGGTATCAGGTTCGGGTTAGTATTGGTCCAGGGAGTGGACCAATTCAAGATCAGGCTTATCAGCCTTTATGACAAAGCCTACACTTAAAAAGTGAAAAGCTCCTTCATGCTCTCGCTCACTGCCTCTGCTTCTTTCTCTGCCTCTTTCCCTTTTTTATGTCTCTCTTAAAGGAAGTTTTTCTTTGCCACTGTTGCCAAGTGTTCTTGCTCTTGGCAGGATTTGTTGGGTCTCTTTAACAACTCCATAAAGAGTTTGGTTTAGACCTGCTTTATATGTTATAAATAAATTCGATTTAATTTAATAATACTACTACTACTACTAATAATAATAATAATAATAACAATCATCATCATTTTAATCACTTGGCCTTTTTTTTTTTTTTTTTTTTTTTTTACAAATGTGCATTACCCATCCCCATTACACAGTTTGAGTTGCAAGTGATGGCTATAATTGTTCTGCCTCAATAACAACCAGATCAGTTGTGTTTTCAGCATTGTGAGCTGCAACAGATGATGAAATGACATGTGATGTCCTCTGTGGTAACTTTGGTTCAGCAGTGAAGCTGTCAGTTTTGGGTCTGAGAACTTCCAGCATTTGAGCAACCTGATCTACAAACTTCTACTGGTTTTGGCCCAATTAGGGGGCACAATACCTCTTCCTGCATGTGGCTGCCTCCCTCCTCCTGTGCTGTCTAAATGTATATTCAAACTATTAAATGCCAATCAGCCTAAATGTTTAAAGGTCCATACAGTCTAAAGGCAAATGTTTATGGTCCACACAGAGGTGTCAGGACTTCTGGAAGTTAGTTATGTCACATTAAAACAGTCACTGCTGTCAGCCACATCCTGCACCCTTTCTATGTATCAACAAATATCGAAATGGGAAGCAGATCTGTCTCTGCCTGCTGACTTCGAGTTCTGGACCGAAATCTGCCAAAATACATTTAAAATGACAAAAAAAAAAAAACCTCAAATTTCCTAGTGATCCAGTTCAAGGTGCTTCACAGATCACACATAACTCAATACAAGATGCATAGAATGGGTTTCTCTCGCTCTGATGTATGCATGCACTCTGAATGCATTAGACAACTATTTCCATGCTCTCTGGCACAGAAACTGTAGCCCAACTATCTTGGGCTACAGAATCCCAGCAACATCTAACTTTTGCCTTATAAGTGACCTGAGAACAACCAACTTCCCTAGCCATCTATCCCAATCTGTTCTCATAGCTCTAGCCATCGCCAAGAAAAAAATCCTAGTTAACTGGAAAAATAAACACTTCCATTCCCACTGATTGAATCTATCATTGGAGATAATATCTGCTACCTGAAAAAACCAATTGACTCTCTCTACGAAAAAAATGGGCTGCATTCACCAACTCCCTAAACCTCAATCTGCATCTTGACCTTTCCTGCTAGCGTATATCATCTCTGCACATACATATAACTTCCCTGCATTATAATATTACTCTCTCTGATAAGGGGGTAACTTCAGTTTATTGAAATGTTTTCATTGCCCTTCACATCAAGGGTCACTACAGAGATTTGCTGATGGTCACACACATGCATGAAATGATAAAATATTTAGCTGCAAGACTGGAAGTGCAGCCATCTCATAAAAAGTTGACGCACTGTGGTGTTTAACTATGAGGACAAATGTAGAAAAAACATTTCATGAGATTTCCTATCAGACCAGGAAACTACACATGCCCCCTGATTTTGGGTGAGGATGCTGTTACGGTTCTAACCCTAGTTAAGAGACAAACTCATAAAATATGTAGGAGAAGAAGTTTACCCTCATCCTCAGGTAATGAACTCTCTGCTGCTCTTTGGAGGAGAGGAAGGAACATCTGGAGAGAGATGAAGGAAATATACTGATACTGGTACTGCTGATACTGCATTGTGTGTGTTTATGTGGTAGTGTTACTGCATGAGGAGCAGAGATTAAGATACTGGAGGTACCCATGTGTGTGTGAGTTTGATCAGTTTGTGTTTTTGCAGCTGCTTAATGTGTGTGCTTGTGTCCTGAGACAGACCAACCTTTGAGAGGAGGAATGGTCCAACCACATTGGTCTCATACACCTCCATCATGTCAGCCTTCCCAGTGGCCGATAGCGGTGCTGGTGTGACGGGTTTGTTGATTGCAGCATTATTGATGAGCAGATTGAGGCTGCCAGGCCCGATATGCTTGGTCACATTCTGGACGGCGGAAGAAATACTTGTCTCATCCGATGTGTCTGCAGGTTGAGACGGACAGGATTGTCTTTTACGCTCCATTGGTACAGTCTGGGTAACATTACCTGATGGATGATCTTTAATATCTCTGGCATTGAGGTTTTCAACTGTGTTTGCGTGGTAACATCAACACTACCACACTGTTTTGTTTTGGTCGTTGTCCAGAGAACAAGCCTTTCAATTCAGGGGAGGATCTGGATTATCTAAAATAAATTTCAGTTTATTTCTCTTAAATCTGGTTTATGTTGAATGACGTTGACATTTGAACCCCGGCAGTTGTCATTGTGCCTCAGATTATTAATTCTGGAAAAGAAAGACCAGGTGATATCTTACAAACTAAAACAATAAAAAACCCAGACATCAGGTTTGTGATCATTAAAAAGTATTCACTTATTTTTGTTAGTGAAAAGAGCAGATCTCAAAGGATCAGGTACCTGCCTGTCTTAAAATCACAAACAAAGAGCATGTGGAAGATTGGTGACAGTTGGTGTAAATCTCTTCGCCTGGTGCTCCGTATTCTTGTCACTATTCAACAGGGCTAGGATATGTGACTTGAGGGGTGTAAAACTATAGCCCTGTGGGGCTATAGCACTATATGACTGTGACGCTGTAGGACTTTAGGACTGTGGGGCTATCTGACTATGGGGCGGTGGGGATATAGGACTGTAGGACTGGGGCTATGATGTGAGGAGATCGATGACCTGGTAACTAGAATAGTGAAGGAGTATTCGCCAAAATCAACTCAAATTTGGACATGAACCTTGACCAAATAGCTAAGTCAGTGAGCTTGGTGTGTGAAAAGGTAAAAGCCATTGAAGAAAGAGTAGAGGATGCAGAGCAGAAAATTTCCGACATGGAAGGCACAGTGGTGCAGCTGCTACCTAAACTTGAACACACAAAGCATGGATTGCTGAGGCCAATAACAGGCTGGAAGACTAGGAGAACAGGTCCAGACAAAATAACATTAAAATCGTCAACCTTTCAGAAGACGCAGAGGGTGCCAATGCTAAAGACTCATGGCAAAAAACGACTGGATCAAGATGGACAGGTGTCACTGCACTCCAGGACAACTACAGCCGGAATCCACGAGACTGAGGGTCGTATACATTTGTCTCCACAACTGCGTGGACAATGAACTCATCATGCAAAAGGCATGAAGCATGGGTGAATTCCAGGAACCACATCCATTTCTTTGGGGATTTTTCACCCACAGTGGAGAAAAGTTTCTGGAGGCAAAGAAGTCACTTCAAACACTGGGCATTCCCTACAGGATGTTTTCCCCCGCTGTGCTGTGAATCGCACATTATAACAAGGTTCAGTTCTTCAGAACTGCAGCTGAAGCACAGAGGTATGTCGAGGAGTTGCAGAAGAACTAGATATGAGGGACAGTCATAAGGTAATCTGAAGTAATCAAGCCAAAAATTTGTGTTTATCATGAAAGAGTAATATGAACACTTTCTCGTCAAACTTGACAGGTCCTTTGATCTTACTTGACCTTTTGAGCCCTCCCCTCTTGACCAATGAGAGCGATTCCCCGCTCCTAACCACTCCCCTAGTGTTTCCACGCCTCTGGCGATGAGGTCACAACCAATCAGATCATCCAAGGGTGGGCACGAGCAGAATGGCGGCAAATTCATTTCCAGGTTGACAGGCAAAGAGGGAGGACGTGTTTTGCTAGTGTGAAAGGAAAAAACTGTTGAGAGCAGATTGAATATATGTATTTAAAAAATGGATGATATTCACAGAGTGTTTCTCTCTCTCTCTCTACGAAGAGGAATGATATATACAATTGACAAGACCCTGATTCTAAGGTGTTTATTACACTTGGTGAAAAGTTTTGTTTATCTATGAAGGGTAAAAAAAACTATCAGGGTGAGTCTGGAGGGACTCAAATGTGTTTATTACATCTCGTAAAAAAAAAAAAAAAAAAGAGGCCCATAAAAAAAGAGTCATTTTAGACTAATCTGAAACCTGTTTTCCTCTCTATGCAAAACTTACTAAGATCCAGTTAGAATGAAATGACCAGTGAGTCTGTCTTCACATTTCAAGTTAGACAGAGTGTGTTAAATAAGAGTCATTTTAGACTAATCTGAAAGTTGTGTTTCTCTCTATGCAAAACTTACCAAAAAAAAAAACAAAAAAAACTGTGAGAATGAAAGGTCTGGTGAGTCTGTCTTCACATTACAAGGTATGTGTGTTAAATAATCTGAAATTTGTGTTTCTCTATATGAAGTTTACAAAGAACTAGTCCATCTTCTCATTCCAAGAAAGGACAAGACCCTGACTCTGATTCTAAGGTGTTTATTACACTTGGTAAAAAGTTTTGTTTATCTATGAAGGGTAAAAAAACTGTCAGGGTGAGTCTAGATGGACAAAATCTCGGACTTTGTTTACCAAAAAACACTCAATTGACCGTCAATCACAGATGAATTACGCTAATGTGACAAGGTGGGGTTTAAAAACCCAAGAAGCACACGGAGAGGCACAGCGAGCACAGCCTGTGTATTGACAAAACGATGGATTAACAAGTTCTGATCAGTTGACCACTCGGACCAGCGGAAGAAAAGAAATGAATCACGGTAAGTCATTCTAAGACAATGCAGTTAATTGATTGAAAAGTTTTTGTGATGTATATATATTTTCTTAAAAGACTTGTTTTTACAGGCGGTCTTCTAGAGGGTGAGTTGGAGTGTCTCACTTTTGATGATTTTCCTGAAGGTAAGTGTTTATCGAGATTATATTCATATTATTTTTATTTTTTACTGTATTTTTTCCGGTAGTTTGTACGCAAGATCTGGACAAAATCAAAAAAGAATCGCGGCTCGAGGAGACTCTAGGAAAAGATCCAAGGAGTCTTCGAGCAGCTCATCTTCTTCAACTTCTTCCTCTGCCGAGATTGTAAGTTGTTTTTTTTTTTAAACTCTGGTTGTTGTTTTTTTTTTACATCTAAAACATCAGCCTGTACTTCAAACTGTGTACCTGCATGAACAGTGAAACAGAGCGAAGCTGCTTCAACCGTGTATAGCTCCGTGGGAAATAATTTATTTTATTTTTTTTCAGACTATAGGAAGGAGAAGAGGAAGAATTCACGCAACAAAAGAAATAGGTTCCCATCCTACAGGAGATCACCAAACTGCAGGAGGATTCCTGTTTTTTCAGTTTTTCAGACGACCCTTTTTTCTTGCAATAAACCTCGCTATAGATGAGTTGAATCATCCTGAAGCTGTAGTGAATGCTGTAAATGAATTGCGATCTGTAATAAACAATTTAACTATAGAAAATGATTCTGCGACCGAGCCCCCCGTCTTTCCTCATTTCTCTTGGCTTGATTCACCTTCTCCACCGGTTGTTTCACACACAGAATGTTTGAATGCCATAGACAGGACCGTACACCTGCCGGTGTAGTTTCAGGGGCAGAGGGGGAGAGCTTGTGGAGGATGAGCGGGATGGGGGCAGAGGGGGATGTAGGATCTCCTAGGGAAGTGATCAGAGATAGATTCAATAATATAGAAATTAGGCAAATTTTAAGCCGATTATGGAGAGTTTTATGGGGCTGTGATGGGAGCCGTTCACGAGGTGTCTGAAAGAGTCTTCTCGCAAGCACAGCCTCATGACGTTATACAGATGGAGCTCAGAGGGGACAGACTGAGTAAATGCGTGTCCTCAATAGTCAGAGCTGAGAGCGCTGACGGGGGTCTCTCCGCCTTTCAGAATCTCCTGGACGAACTGGTTCAGTCCAACATGTCTCTCATGACGGACGCCGGTCTTGAATTAGTGGTGCAGTTGATTTGCAATCCTCGCGGCGGAGGGAAAAGAAGCGTAGATGAAATGTTGGACAAGGAGGTTTTGAAAAAGAGGAGAAGATTTTTGTACGTGGTGCTTTGTGCTTTGCTATTCATTTGGCACACCTGCTGCATCCCCATCTCTGCGATAGAAAGGCCAGAGAGATTCAGGCAATTGTAGGTTTTGATGATCAGACGGAGGTGGCCTAAAAAATGTGCAATCCTTTCCGTCACGTGTGTGAGTACTGTTACACGGGGTTCGACACCATTTGCAGCCACCACTGTCCAGGGCAGTGCTCCGTGTGTCTGGACAGCTTGTGTTGTAAAGTCAGGTTCGAGCCCGTCCTTTGTGTAGATTGTAACAGAACGTGTCGGTCTGCTTACTGTCTGAGTAAACACAAGGAGCCCATTGAGAGAGTAGGGTTTGGATCGTACACTAGTCAATGTGAGTTGTACAAACAATGTGAAAAATGTCAGACTGTGGTACGTCGCTATGAGCGGCAAGAGCAAACCTCACGTGTGTCAAAAATTGAAATGCAGAATATGCGGAGAGATCACCAGTGACGAGGAGGAGGAGTCAGGGAGCGAGAAGCTTCTGCAGCCTTTACACGCAGACACGGATCGTAACCAGAAAATAGTCTTTTATGATTTTGAAACCTTCACGAACGAGCAGGGCGTGCATGTGCCATATCTGGTGTGTACAAAAACCTTAGACGGCGTTAGATGGAACGCCTACGGCATGACATGCGCATTAGAGTTTGTCAGACATTTCAGAACGGCCTGTTATAAGAAAACCTTCTTTATAGCACATAATTCTAAAGGTTTTGACAGCTACTTGGCTCTCAACGCCATGATAGAGCTGGGCATAAAAGCCGTCCCTAGTTATGCAGGGTAGAAAAGTGATTTGTTTTTCAGAAAGCAATCACGGACATAAATACATAGATTCCCTGAGTTTTCTGACCATGCCTCTCTCCGCCATGCCCAAAGCTTTAGGTTTTGCTCATAAAACCAAAGGCTATTTTCCTAACGGTTTTAGCTCTGAGTAGCGTTTGAAGTACGAAGGTCCTTACCCTCGAGCTGAGGATTACTGCACAGAGCGCATGACAGCCGCGGGCAAGAGGGAGTTTGAGGCGTGGTACGAAACGGTCAGGGGCGGAGTCTTTAACTTTGAAAAAGAAGCGCTGTTTTATGGTCAAAACAACGTGGACATTCTCTCCGAGGCTTGTACCGTTTTCAGAAATGGTTACATCTAGGAAACGGGTGTGTATCCTTTCAGCAGGTCGACCATAGCCTTGGCCTGCATGAAAGTATTTCTCACCAATTTTCTCAGGCCCAGAACCTTAGCCATTCCTCCTCCCGATCATTACAAATGTCAGTTTAAATCTTATTCGCACTACGGCATACAGTGGTTAGAATGGGTTTCTAACACCCACGACATCTTTATACAGCACGCTCTGAACGCCGGTGAAAAACAGCTGGGAAAGTACTTTGTAGATGGTTACACAGAAGCAGGAGGCGTTAAGTACGTCTGGGAGTATCTGGGATGTTTTTATCACGGTTGCCCTTTGTGTTTTCAACCTCAAGAACGCTCTCCTCTCACAGCGACCACATTTGAGGAGCTCCACTCTAGCACAGTGAGGAGACTAGAGAGGTTGTGTTTGGTGCACGTTGTAACACCGGTCGTCATGACGGAGCACAGGTGGGCGGAGATTAAAAAAACGCACGAGGGGGTGAAAGATTTTCTCAGACGTTACGACACTTCTCAGCCTCTGTCACTCCGCGAAGCTTTGTACGGAGGCAAGACGTGTGTCGTGAAGCTGAGGCACACGGTGGAGCCTGACGAGACTGTCCGTTACGTGGACGTGACCTCCCTGTATCCCTATGTAAATTGCAGTTTCCCTTATACTCTGGGTCACCCTGAAATAATCCTTAAAGATTTTGAACACCCCAGCAGCTACTTTGGGCTAATCAAAGCCGTAGTGTATCCGCCCAGAGGTTTGTTTTTCCCCATTCTACTGTACAGAACTCTCTCCGGTAAATTGGCTTTTACTCTGTGCCGCACCTTTGCAGAGATGAATTTTCAACAGGGGGCGTACACTCATAGTGACGAGGCCAGAGCTTTAAAGGGGGTCTGTGTCACGCCAGAGTTTAACAAGGCTTTGGAGATGGGCTATGGTTTGGCCAAGATCACAGAAGTATGGCATTTTGATCGCAGGGACGACGCCGTCTTTCTAAAGTACATGCAGACATTTTTGAAAGGTAAACAGGAGGCTTCGGGTTACCTGCCTAAGATCGTAGATGAGGAGAGCACGGAAAGATACGTCAGGGACTATCAGACGCATCAGGGTCTTTTGCTGGACGCCTCCCAAATTAAACCAAATCCGGCAAAAAGACAAATTTCTAAATTGTGCCTCAACAGCTTCTGGGGAAAGTTTGCTCAGAGAAATAACCTCTGTCAGATGTCTCTCATCACAGAACCCGAAGAGTTTTTGTCTTTTATGTTTTCAGAAAAGCACAAAGTCAAATACTTTAACTTCATCAACGACAGAGTGGCTCTGATCCAGTGGGTGCACGGAGATCGCTACATCACCCCTCCCAACAAGATAGACAGTGTGTTTGTAGTTGCTTTCACCACGGCCTACGGCAGATTAAAATTGTACAGTTACTTGGAACAGATGCAGGACAGAGGTCTTTACTTTGACACAGACAGCCTTATTTAGACCACTAGAAAGGGCTAAAACACACTGCCTCTGGGCAACTACCTGGGAGATTTGACCGACGAATTAGACGGAGACAGCATACAAGAATTTGCTCCAGCCGGTCCTAAAAGCTACGCTTATCAAACCAGAAACAAGAAAAAAGCGGTGCTCACAGTCAAAGGTATTACGCAGACGCATGACAACTGTCAAAGAGTCAACTTTGACAGTGTCAAACGACTGGTGGAGGGGTATGTGAGACAGCGTGCTGAGAGAGGGGAGGAGGAGGAGGAGGAGGAGGTCGAGGAGTTCATTGAAACCCCTCAGCAAAACATTGTAAAGGATAAAAGGGGATTTCTCTTAAAAAATTTCAGAAAAAGTTTTGCGTTGTGTTTGACGAGATGATTGCTGCCTACCGGTTGTACTTTGCCTTTTGGTTTTTTAAATAATAAAAAAAGAAATATCACACCTTGTTGAAGAAATTTTGATTTTGATCCTAGATTGGTCTTGCCCTTTTTCATGTCAGATTGTGGGACCCAGTGGTTATGGAAAAACTGTATGTAAAAAAATGTATTGGAAAATTGTCAACATGTGATGAACCATGTACCTGAGAATATTGTATGGATTTATATTCCTTATCAAAGCATGTATGAAGAATTGCAAAAGAAAAATAAAAATATTAAATTTGTTGAAGGACTGCCGGATTCTTTTGAAGACACTCAATTATTTTCCCCTCAACAAAACCATCTCATTATATTAGATGACGTGTTATTACAAGCGGCGGATCATCCAGAAGTGGTAAGAATTTTCATGCAATACAGACGCCATAAAAATATGATCGTGATGCTGTTGACCCAAAATGTATTTTACAAAGGTAAACACAGTCGCACGATCAGCTTCAAAAGTAATTACCTGGTGCTGTTTAAAAACCCACAGGATAAATTGCAAATCAACATATTGGCTCAACAAATATGTCCTGGTCAAAAAGACAACGGTGGATGGACTCCAAACGGTGAATTTGTGTATAAGGGAAAGACTGTGAGAGGTTCTCATATAGTGGACCTGTTTAAACATTTGTCCTCGTCTTATAATAAAAAATTCCACAGACCAGTGCCGAAGGGTTGGATGGTTTATTTTAAATACTCTAATGGAGGTCAACATTCCCCTATCCGGCATGAATAACCCTCAAGCTCGCAAACAATATAGCAGACTTAGAACAGGGGGTGAGGAAGAGGAGGAAGAGGAACAGAGCAGTGGTGGTGGTGGTGGTGGTTTTGAAACTGCTCGGAAGAAAATCATCCTATCCCCACGATGGAGCACGCCCCCCAAAGAGAGAAGAGATGATGATGATGATGAAGAAGAAGAAACACCCCCGGTGGAGAAAAGATATAAAGAGATGAAGAAACCTCTGTGGATTGAATTTTAATAGAGTTTATACTTGAAAAAAAACAAGCTTGAGACCGTTTTCTTTTTTGTGCGTGTGCGTCTTTTATTTCCTATCCAGCTTGTGACTATCTTTAACCATTTGTAAAGAGCAGACAGTGTGGTGAGATTCTTTACGACTCCTCGTACAGCTTTGATATTTTTTCACAAAACGATTCACCGTATCCTCATTTTTTAATGCCTCGTCTTCACAGCCATGCATAAATAAGACAAGGTGTGTTGCAGCTGTCTGCCGTGATATGACACGGTTTTGCACCGTTTTTCTAAAAATGTTAAAATGTCTTTAAGGTAGTATATAAAATCAGAAGGGAATCCAAAAGAGTCAAAAAAAAGTCCCCATTCCGTCTTCTTCCAGAGTAAGGGCCAACCAGTGTTCTCCGGGCTTGTGTCCCCGATGTTATCACAATCATGTAGGCAGGGAGTGTGAAAGATGAAAGGCAACTGATCCAAGGCCCAAACTCCGCAGAAAACATTTCCCAGTAAACGATGCATGAGACTTTCAGCTGAAGGTTATTCATTTATTTTTTTTTGCGTCGGTTTGACTTTTAGTCGTAATCCACCAACACTTGTCGCTTGGAGTTGATTTCCAAAATAGATCCGTAGCAAGTGTAAACAATCAGAGCGGTGGTATTAGGTAACGGTACCCTGAATCTCATTTCCAGCCTTAAATTTCCATTGGAAACAGGGGATAAGGTGTTGGCGTCTTCAGCGGCATTGAGGTTAAAGACAAACAGAGAGTAGCCCTGCTCAAATTCCACCCTGTTGATGCTTAGAGGTAAATCTTTCAAATGTGTCCTTGTGGCGGTAAACATGTTGTAAAATGTTGTGAAAGGTGACGGACACACCTTAGTTTCCAGGCAAAGCTTTTCAACCTCAATTTAACTGTCTCCCATCACGACACAGGGCCATGTATTCCACGTCGTTGTGGATAAAATTGAACGGAAACAAGTCTCTTCTACCCGTGAAAGCTTCATGGTGCATCATAGCCTTTGTTGGGCCCGTTGGTGACAACCACTGAGTCCATAGCACCGGCTGTGTCTTTGTAGAATAACCCGGCGCTGAACTGACTTTTTAAGGCGTTTTCCGAATAGTTTAGTAAGGTTTCTATCACGGCCCTGTACGGGTGAGTGGCGCTGGATTGCGATATCAATCTGTCTCCCAGAATAACATTGCATTGACTAAAAGTTGTATTCAAGGGTGAATTGATCAGGCTCATGTGGGCGTTGTTGGCCAAGTCGACAAAGGCAAAACCTCCGTTTAGAGTTTTTCATCGATAGATAAAATCCAGCTCCGCCATACTGCATTTGCTCGATTTGTGGTGTAATAAGGCCATCCTTTATATATATTTATTTATTTTCCTAATGAAATATATCTCCGGCACGCGAGTTCCTCCCTTTAGGATGGTTTCTTCCGACTGATTTCTTCTTGAAGCCTCCTTTGCGTTTTTTTTACCCTCGGCCTTCCCGAAACAACACTCTCCCCAGGAGGTCCTTCCTAGGTCTTCTAGCCAAAATCATTATACCTCCAGCGCCCTTTTGAGATCTGGGGCTCTCTCGCCCACCGCCGCCGGCGGATAATTTACCCACGGCGCAGGTAAACACTTCGGAGGCTATGTTTTTGGCCGCCGTTTTGATGCAAAGCAAAGCCGCAAAGCTCTTTCTCACCAATGGTGCTACAAAACGAAATAACTTACTAAATACAGAGCCTATACCTCTCCCGTACATCACAGGGGACCCGTAAAAGCCGGGAAGTGCTCCCCCTACTTGATTTTCATAACAACTCACAAAATGGTGAGGGTCTGTTTTGAGACTCTAAATAATTTTTTATACACTGGAAAGAGTTTTGACGGGTCTGAAATTTCAACACAGTCTTCCCAAAGGTGAAATCAAGGGGTAGGTTTTGATACGATTTAATCTCTATGCGAATGTTTTCAATGTGGTTCTTGGCCACGGGCAGATAGTAAGCGGGATTGAAATATTGTGTGATCACGTCCCCGTACATTCCCTATACATCAACGAGAGGAGCATAAGCGTCACCCACCACCTGGAGTTGTACCACGTCTGTGTAACAGTAGAGGTGGCACATCCCTGCTTTTATATCCGCGGAATAAGGAGCCGTCTTGGATTCAAACTTGATCCATTCTCCGGGCTTTACACCCAGGATGTAAGCAACGGGTGGAAAACAACGAAGATGAACCTGACCCCCGGCGTGATATTCAAATTTCTTGTGAACGTCGTTAAATACTAGTTTAATGTCCGAATCGATATGTCTAAGAAACATGTTGAACTTGTCCGCAAATTGCCCGGCGCTTCTGTAATAACCTTCCGTAAATCTTTGACGACGACCCCCCGTCTCTTTCTTGGACGCGGCCACAACCGCCGCCACCTGCACATTTCCTTTTTTTTTACGAGAAGAACGGCCTTCACCTCTTCTGCCGCTTCCTCATCCTCTTTAGGTTTCTTTTTCCAATCAAAGTACCCCGCACCTTTTGGTACGTTAAACCAGGTGTGCGGGTACGAAATTTCCATCAAGGCCACCTGCCACGGGCCCTCTAAATCAATGTGTTGAGGTAAATCCACCTGGAAAACGGAGGCTATATTATTTTTAAAGATGTTGCAGCTGGCGTTGGAGGGAAGGGTGATGTAAAAACCCTCGCTATCCGTCCCCATGATGTTTTGTACAAACAGTACGAGGGGTAAAATGAAGTGCATACACGGGCGGCTCGCAGGATTTGTTTTATACACTTTTCAGATCGTCGGCTCTGATCCAACTGTTGAATTTTTCGGGCCAATTTTTCCATCGCACCTAGGCTTGCTTTTCACCCACAACCACCCTCCTGGCTAAAATTTTCTCCATTCTACAGAGCTTATCCGGAGCCATCTTTACTTTTTGCAACTCGGCTTTGTAAAAAGTGCCCTCGATAGGTTCGCCGTTGTAGTCTTTGAGTTTGTACACTGGCGATAGACACGGTATGCATTCAGACACTGTAAATAGCTCGTCGGTAAAGCTCTGTTCGTATTTTTTATCAAACTTTCCCCTCAGTCAGGATATTCTCACCGTGTCCCCCTGTTTCAAATTCATCTTGAACCTGGCTTTGCATCTGAGAGGAAAAGAATCGTACAGGTTTTGAGATACTTGAGAGGTATTTTCCTTGGTCACCTGCTGAGGGGTCATTTTTATACTTTTATGGTAGCTGTTGTTATAACTTTTCACCAAATCCTGTAAAACATCCAAGTATCTGCGGGTGTTTTTGGCGGTAAAATACCTCCACATTCTAGTTTTCAACGTATCTTTCAACAATCTTTCCATCACCGAAGCTTTCAGATCGCTGGCTGTGGCAAAATGTTTTACCTTGTGTTTCTTCATCAGCCTCTGGAAATTCTTGTTGAAAAATTCTTTACTAGAGTCTGTTTGTTTTTAAAGAGAGTCGGACCCCCAAAAAGTTACAGATTCAAAAGCCTTCGCAGTCTCCAAGGTGCTTTTATTCTTTAAAACTCTCAAGGCCTTTTTGGAAAATACATCTATGACCGTCAAGAAATAACGATAACCGTCGTTGTGAAGTTATTTGTCGACCAATGACATAGAAGGGGTGGAGTCTAATACACCAGAATTTTTCTCACCAGCAGAATGTCTCTGAAACTCTGACTGCTCACAAACAGTCTTAATTTTCTCCGCTTATTCCTCCATCACCGTCAACCAGTTCTTGAACGGAATGTGCAAACATCTCTGAAACACACTTGTTGTTGAAATACTCCAACACAAACTCATCCTTATACCCTTCACTCACCCAACGGGCGGCTCTGTAGTATCATCGACCCAACGGGGTGCTCTTGGTCTCCCACACAATGCTGGCTGCAACTCTTTTTTTCGGAACTCCTGATGATCCCTCTTTTTCTTCTTCTTCTTTTTTCACACCATTCACTTTTAAATTTGTTACACCCACCAACGTCAGTACCAACCAGTCTGTTGAGGTGAGTGTTGCTCTCGATGCCGTTGGGCTGTAAACCTCATCTTTTTCCAACTGGTAAAAACACATCTCTTGAGAGGTATAGTTGAACACGTACCCCCAGGCACTGCCGTCCGACAGTTTCCACTCTCTGTGGAGAGCCTCGGGTGCTGGAGTCTGAATCCGACACAAATATGTCACCCGCTTCTTCGGAGCTCCTCGTAATTCATGATAACTCATGTTGTTTTCAGCCATTTTTCTTACTCTTGCAAAAAAAAAAAACAAATCAAAAAACCTCAACACTTTAATTTTTTTTCTTTTCAGTGCAGCACACATCCAAACTCTTGACGCCTGTCACCTTCTATATGAATTGAACGCCATACTGCTCGTACCCGCCCCCCGTATGATCTGATCGGTTGTAACCTCATCGCCAGGGGCGTGGACACACTAGGGGAGTGGTTATGGCCAGATCAGTGGGTGGAAACCTACCTCCTCTCCACTCAACCCTAATTTGCAAAGACCCTTCGTAGAGAGAAACACTCTGTTACAATGAAAGGAGTGGACAATTTTCACATGACACAGAGGTTTGAACAACAGACGAAACCGAAAATCAAAAAAGACCCTAGTGAGTAGCCCTTTCATACGGAGAAAACACAACTTTCAGATGATTTAAAACTCTTTTTTCTATCTTGTTGTGTGAATACCATTGTATTGTCAATATCATTCCTCTTCATAGAGAGAGAGAGAAACACTCTGCGAATATTATCCATTTTTTAATTACATACTCAATCTGTTCTCAACAGTTTTTTCCTTTCACTATAGCAAAACACGTCCTCCCTCTTTGCCCGTCATCCTGGAAATGAATTTGCCGCCATTCTGCTCGTGCCTGCATTCGAATGATCTGATTGGTCGTGCCCGCCGCGTGGAAACACTAGGGGAGTGGTTAGGAGCGGGGAAATGCTCTCATTGGTCGAGAGGGGAGGGGTCAAAAGGTCAACTAAGATCAAAGGACCTGTCAAGTTCTCATACCCTCTAGTCCCGCCACAATAGGCTGTACCCTGCCTCATGGCTTCCCCTTTCGGTGGTCACCCAAGATAACAGAGAAGTATAGAACAAGGCAGACTGGGGTCCCAAGTATGTGGTCATACTACTGGGCAGCACAACTTTGCTACATATATGAATGGGTGAATCCAGACTCTTGTGAACTATAAGAAGGCAAATTGGAAGTGCAAAATAACTTCACTGTTATTTTGGAAACAGGAACACATTGAACACACGGAATAACATTAAGGTCTGCTTTAAATTTAAAAAACATTTTTCACTTCTGGCTCCCATATGGAGGAATCCAGATTTCCCCCCATCAGGATCCAGTGTTTAAGCTCTGGCAGGAGAGAGGTTTGGATCAGTTTTCTAAACTCTGTGAAGGAGGAACAATTGAGTCATTTGAGGGCTTAAAAAATTAAAATATTCTTTACTGCAGTCTCACTTGTATCAATACCTGCAAATAAGACATTATATACCAAAAAACATATAGGCCACAAATGAGTCTTTTCTGGAAAGCATTCTTTAACAACCCATACCGTCGTCGTTCTTTTAAATGAACATACATATTCATATGTGCTTGACATTTACATCAATGCATGAATCTCCTAGAGGTTAATATATAATAAGAATTATTATATTATTAAATAGGTTCAATTCAATTAAATTCAATTACAAATGTGAATACAAATTATTACTATTATTAATTGCAGTAATCTGTGTTTAACATAACTTTGTATGTACATACAGTTCACACATATATTTCAATTGTAACATTTGTATGGGCGCTCTTTTATTATCAAGGGGTGATAATGAGTGATCAGATGTCAAAACCAGATGGATGCGGTTTTGGCTGAGATAACACAACATGTTGTTGGACAAAATTTAAGATTCTGTTGTGTGCATTTAATACATGGCTTGTCTCACTCGTCATGCAGTAACAAAGGCTGGTTTACAGAGGATGGTTGTCCTGATATGCTGGGTCGACACCTCCAGTCCCACTGAGGCTGGCTGCTCCAAGCACTCTATACTCACATTATGATGATGTCATCACCCCCACACAGCCTTTAATGCTTAATTGTATGGGGACCTGAGGGGGACAAGGAGCCCTACCCTCATTCATATGTGATGTTCTCTGCTGTTGGACACGCGACCTGCCTGTGGTAAAGAGCCAGCAGACTGGTCTAAGACAGGCTCTTGTAACTGCACACCAGCAGCTCATATTGCTCTGGCAAGGGGGCACACTGCTGGACAAGTGTTTGGGGGCACAGGAAGAAGCCCAGCTGTCACAGTGTAGGGGTCACTCAGCACTGCAGAGGAGAGGGCAGTCAAGACTAAAGGGCTGCCCTCAGCCTGGGAGCTGGATGAATGGACTCTAGAGTTCTGACATGCTAGTGTCTCTGTTCCGATATGACTTTCTTCTCCGACAGACACATCCATGTACTCATCCCTGACTCCTCTGATATGAGAGCAGCTGATCAACTGTGACGACTGCACAAATTCAGTTGATTGGAAATGATTTGGAAAGCCACACCTGTCTATATAAGATCCCACAGCTGAAAGAGCATGTCAGAGCACAAACTAAGCCATGAAGTCAAAAGAATTTGTATGTAGACCTCGGTAACAGGGTTGTATCGGGGCACAGATCTGGGGAAGGTTACAGAAAAATATCTGCTGCATTGAAGATCCCAAAAAGCACAGTGGTCATCATTCAGAAATGGAAGACGTTTGGAACCACCAGGACTCTTCCTAGAGCTGGCCGCCCAGCCAAAATGAGGAAGTGGGGGAGAAGGGCCTTGGTCAAGGATGTGACCAAGAACCCGATGGTCACTCTGACAGAGCTCCAGCGTTCCACTGAGGAGATGGGAAAACCGTATAGAAGGACCACCATCTCTGCAGCCCTCCACCAGTCAGGCATTTATGGTAGAGTGGCCAGACAGAAGCCACTCCTCAGTAAAAAAGCACATGACAGCCCTCTTGGACTTTGCTAGAAGGCACCTGAAGGACTCACAGACCAGGAGAAACAAAATTCTCTGGTCTGACGAAACGAAGATCGAACTCTTTGGCCTGAATGCCAAGCGTCATGTCTGAAGGAAAGCAGTGGACCATGGTGGTGGCAGCATCATGCTGTGAGCATGTTTTTCAGCGGCAGGAACTGGGAGACTTGTCAGGATCGAGGAAAAAATTAATGCAGCTAAGTACATCGACATCCTTGATGAAAACCTGCTCCAGAGCGCTCGAGACTGGGGCGACGCTTCATCTTCTAGCATGACAATGATCCTAAGCACACAGCCAAGAAGACAAAGGAGTGGCTTCAGGACAAGTCTCTGAATGTCCTTCAGTGGCCCAGCCAGAGCCCAGACTTGAACCCGATTGAACATCTTTGGAAAGACCTGAAAGTAGCTGTGCACCGACGCTGCCCATCCAACCTCACTGAGCTTGAGAGGATGTGCAAGGAAGAATGGGAGAAACTCCCCAAATCCAGGTGTACCAAGCTTGTTGCATCATAAACAAGAAGACTGGAGGCTGTAATTGCAGCCAAGGTGCTTCGACCAAGTATTGAGTAAAGGGTGTGAATACTTATGTATATGCAACATTTGAGTGTCTTATTTTTAATAAATTAAATAAAATTAAATAAAAAAACACACACAAACACTTATAGACAGACGGGCACACAAAAACACACAAACAGACACAAATATACAGAAAGACAGAACTATACAGCCCTATTCATAAGAACAAACACACATACAGAAACACTTACAGACACAACCAGACACACACAAACCCAAAATGAGCCACAAGCACAAAGTTGATGGACACTATGACTATGACATATACAGACATACACAGACACAAACAGACACAAACATACATAAAGACAGCCCTATACAGCCCTTTTCACAAGAACACACATGCATACTGTCTGATGTCATCAGACTCCTCTGATATGAGAGCAGCTAATTACTGTTACTACTGACATTTGTGTTAGACTGCACAACATACACAGAGACAGATATGCAGACGCACACACATATATATGGACACATAGATGCAAACATACAGATGCAGACAGACACACACACATAGACAGAGGGGCACACAAAAACACAGCCAGACACAGACACACACCAAAACACAAACACATACAAACAGACGGAAATATGCAGAAAGACAGCCTTATACAGCCCTTTTCATAAAAACACACATCCATACAGGCACACATATACAACACATACAGACACAAACACTCTTGACTCTGACAAATCAATGTACTCATCCCTGACTCCTCCAATATGAGAGCAGCTGATCAACTGTTACTACTGACATTTGTGTTAGACTGCAGAACACACACAGAGACAGGTATACAGACACACTCTCACACACATATAGACACACACAGACAAATATACAAATGCACAAAGACACACAAATTTACACAAACACATGAAGAGACAGAAACACAGCTGACACACACAACAGATAGACAGCACTTGTCAGTTTTTACAATAGTGTCACACTGTGTATGTGTGAAATTGATGTCTGAAATAAATAAACGTGTCTAAAGACATATGTCTGTCTGTGTATATTCTCATTCACACAGGTCATAGTAATATCCAACCAACAATTGAATCGAAAGGAACTGAACTCAGGACTTTGTTAACAACGTTTTGCCACTTATCCAAAGTGCTTCTTCAATGCCTTGGTCTGAGTTGTCTGACGCATGCACTCACGCGCACATGCTTCTGGAATTGTGCCAAATTGACATCCCCACAGCAGACCCCCTGAGTCACTCTCAAAATTTCTGCCAAGGAATTTTCTAGTTCAATTTGTTACTGTGTATGGATTCAGGAGGTTAGTGTAACTTAAAAACATTAGCTTTTACAGCATAGAAAATACAATTCATTCAATATTAATTTTTTATTAAGTTGATAACTTAATTCAAGAATTTGAAGAAAAATGCCTTAACTTGATTTGGGCTATGCATTTCTGCCAACAGAGAAGCGCTAGTCACTAATGTCCTTCACCTGATATTGCTTGTTGACTGTAATAAAAATTGTTATAGATATAAGTGGGTTACAATAAATCAATTTTGACAGTAAACTGGAATTGCTATGCCTTATTTATTCTGACTTAATTGAAACAAGTTACTAATACTAGAAAAAATTGTTATAACAATTTGTATGGACATTTCTTAGGATAATGAAAGTAAACTTAAGTAGTTATAGTTATAGTTATAGCTTAAATAGAGTCATTTGACCAATCAATAACTGTAAAACTTTGACATAAAAGTTTAGTTGGCTCTGCATAATTAAGATTTTAAATCATGATTGCGGTGTTCTTCAAATGTGTTATTGCTATGTTCTACCACAGGGTGACACTGTAGTGAGACATGAGGAACGTGATACGAGCAGAATTTGAGTTAGATGAGTTTCCAAGATGGCTACTACTCAATACATCATGCTACATTGCTACCTCACTACCTGTTATTTACTCTTGCCTTTCAAGGAAATGGCACCTGTTCAGAATCTGTTGTATTTCTCCATTTTTGAATCAACACTGCAATGTTGGTTGAGCTACACTAACTGGGTTAGTTCCACATTAAAAATCTCATGGGAAATACTCAATAATGGCTTAGTTGGAATTATTTAAAAAGATAAATGCAAATTGTTACAACACGTTTTTTTCTTTTTCTAATTGAGCCAGTGTAAATTTTTTTTAGAGTGTTAAGTGATTTAACATTATTCCACCAATGCATAGTTCCAGCATAGACCTGAAAAACCACAATTCATCTCAAATCACATCATTGAGATCTTCTGATGTTTGGATATTTAACCAGAAAGACTTCGTAACATCAGTGCTGTTGGTGAAGCTATTGATACACTTGCAGTTATCGTAACTGTCCCTACCATTCACAGTCACTTTCTAAGCTCAAGTAGAAACTTACTATTTTCCAGGTGTATAAGTGTCTGCACTGATAGATGTAGTGAGTTGTAGTGAGATGGGTTTACCTAGTTTGATCATAGTGATTTTTCCAGCATGTTGAATGGTGAGCTCTCTCAGGGCCTAAGGGGGAAAGAGAGAAGACATGTTGAGATGGAGGGACCAAGGAAACACAGTTACTTACTGCAGCAGCCATTATTTCATCATTTGTGTCGTGGGATGAAACTACTCTGAATTCAATGACCCATACTGATATTTAGAAACACATTTTTTTCAATATTAACAACAAACAAGACTCAAATTTACAAGATCAAATTTAAAGGTCCATATTGCCCTTAAGGCAGCACAGCAGCATAGTGGTTAGCGTGATTGCCCCACAATAAGAAGGTTGTGTCTGTATGGCTCCAGGGCCTGAGGCATTTCTGTGTGGAGTTTGCATGTTCTCCCCATGCCTGCATGGGTTTCCTCCCACCATCCAAAAACATCATGTTTGCGTTAATTGGTGACTCTAAATTGCTGAGTGTGAGTGTGAGTGGTTATTCTCTCTGTGTCTCTGTATGGACTGGCAATCTGTCTAGGATGTACCCCACCCTCACCCAGTGTGAGCTGGGATTGGCTCCAGCACTCCCCGTGAACCAGAAACAGTAGAAGCAGTAGAAGATGAATGAATATTGCCCTCAAGTCCTGTCCACCTGGACCCACCTGGATTTCACTGAGCGTTTACCTGAAGTGTGAGAGCTTGCAGAAAAATATTTTTTTTCTGCAGCAGCAGAAGTTCATGGTGCCATAAACCCACTCCCATGCTCGTCCTGTGGCCATTACATGTGTGTATCAGGGTCTCACCTGGGCCTGGCGGCCATCAGGATCCTTGCAGCAGCTGTAGATGTGCGCTCCTGTTTTCTCTGCCAACTGTTTGACCAGCTCCAGGCCGATGCCTCTATTGCTGCCAGTTACAAAAATGTTGCCCTGCAGTGACACTGACATGTTACACGTTAACCTCAGTTGCTGACTGCTCTGCTCACACTGACTAAGCACAGCGCTGCTGCAAGGCTGTTCCTGTGTGCGTCATGCATTCATTGTAGGTGGGTATTGAACAAGGGGGAGGTCTTACCTCATTACCTACCCAAACTTGACCACTGTCACGTTACTTTTCACTATTTAACCAATTTTTGTACTAGCTGACTTGCTGAGGCTCTCTTTGCTGTGGGATATTTCTTGCCTTTAGGAAAACTGAGGACAACAGGAGGTCAATCAAGTTTTATCCAAACCAAAAGCTGTCAGTCTTCTCTAGCCTGATAAGCCACCTTTGTTCATGAGCAAACAACTGATTGAGCTGGAAATTTGGTCAACCTTTTGGCAGCATGTTTAGTTACGCAACTTGTAAATGTAGTAATTCAGGAAGTGAGATAAGCCTTTAGTTTCTGACCAGCCAGAAATGACCAGTTACATCATGAGCACATCTTAGGACTCAGAGAATGTAGAAAATTTGTGGTTACTGTCAGTTGTAGAAAGTAGAGGAAGTTGCCTCATTCCCAGTGACTCAAGGAATCTACTTCTTCCTGTGTTCAAGTTCACTGAAAGACAGTCAGACATAGTTTGCCGACCAAAGAGCATCAACACCAATATCTGGTTGTCAGCACAGCTGCAGGGTCTTCAGCCTTCTTTCGTGTAATCTCATACTAAAAGTCTGCTGCAGCAGCAACAGCAGCTGCTGGCAGTCTGACAGCACTCAGCCAGAGCAGCTGATGCTCAGGAGCTGGTGGTGGCCCAACACATTACAAAAAGAGTTGGAAAGTTCATTTATTCTTTCATTTTCTAACCGCTTATCTGATTCCAGGTCACAGGGTGGTGCTGTAGCCAATCCCTGCTCACATTGGATGAGGGTACAGGAGTTGGAAAATTTAGTGCAGCTAATGCTCCTTGGTGATGGTAATAAACTAGGTCTGCAGCTGTTGGTGTTTACTTCATGAGTTGATGAGGTATAAATATTTCCATCTTGTTTCCACCAAATGATCAGAGTATTAAATGGATTAGTGACTACTTCTTTAATTTAAAGGATCATTGTTGCCATGGTTACAATAACAAACACTGTGAAACAGTCATGGATAAAGTAGACTACAGTGTATTTCAGACAGGAAGCAGCCGTCTCTCCTCTAACATAAACATGTGGCTCTTTACATTACTTAATTACATTGCTCACTTTACCATTTGTCACAATACACACCTAACATTAAAACTTCCATCATGAGGAAAGTTTTTTGTTTTTTTTTTTGCATTTCTCCTCATTGTTTAACACCATATGGTGCGTCAACTTTTTATGCAATTGATGCACTTTTAGTCTTGCATCTAAACTTTTTAGCATTTCAGTACAGAGCCAGCATACCTAGGGACTGGAGGGACTGGAGGGCTCCCCTTGCATCCCAGTGCCCACCATCCACAGACCAGAGACCCACCAGGAGGCCCAAGCAATGCACCCCATGGGCATAGGTACCAGCCCGCTACCAAAGAACAATGACCAAGTATACTGTGGCAGAAGGAAATCGTCCATAATAAAACCTTGGAACCACTGGGAGGTTAATAGTTCATTAATGGTCAGCGGTGCATCTAAGATACATATTTGTTCTTCATTTAGTTGGGACAGATTTTAGTTATTAAGAAAGGCCTGATTATCTCGGTATCAAGTGTGTCAAGTTAAGGACTGTTTAAGAAGGGATAGAGCTGAAGATCTTCAATTTCTATCATTTTACACAGGCTAGGCTTGTGCAGTAAATGAGTGGTCAGGTGTCAATTAGCACAAAAAAGATGGAAAAATGGTTGCTGAGGAGGTGAAATGTAGGCATGCGCACATTTGAACATTGTCGGGCTTTTAAAAAGCTGTCAATCAAAATGTACTTGTTGGGTCTAACTTTTAAGACTTGATTACAACTCTAGGAAGGCATTGTATTTGAAGGTGGTGGGACACTGGTGCATGATCAATGATGATGATTGAGTGGTGCTGATTGTTGTTGTACAATGGTTGATTTTTTTGTACAATGAATTAGCATGAAAGGAAAGTCAATTGTTGAAAAAGGGTGATGAACTGGGGAAAAGAAGGTATATGCCCTCTTTGTGAGAACGGTTGAGAGTTGGAACAAAAATACAGTTGGGGGTGAAAAAAAAACAACCCAATAATTTATTGGAATGGTGATGAGACGGAGGTGAATGGGGGAATGGGGAACATGGTGAGCTGGGGTGCTGGTGGTGGATGGCAGGTGGAGAGAGCTGACAGAGGGGAGGTGAGGGTGAGGATTTACTTGTATTGCGCTAAATCATAACAAAGTTACATCTAGGTAAGTCTAGACCAAACTCTTTATAAAATTATTCAAAGAGACCTAACAGATCCCTCAATGAGCAAGCATTTGGTGACAGTGACAAGGAAAAACCTCCTTTAAGAGGCAGAAACCTCAGGCAGAACCAGGCTCAGGGGTCAGTCAGTGCAGTACTCTTTCCTTTCTGCCGGTGTTCCTTCAGGATCGTGTACAGCACTTTAATTATTATCCCGAAAGATGTGCCGTGAAATTCACTTCCTTTGCGATGATGAGATGGGGATGGTTAATTCCATGGGGTCTGAGTAGGTGGATGTGATGAAATGTGAAGTTTGAGAACAGACTTCAGAGTTTCTAATCTGGGCCACTGGATTATCTGGTGAACATTCTCAGATTCCTGAAAAAATAGGACTCCCCTGCAAATTTCTGGACTGTATATCTAGGTCATTTCAGGGATATCCAATACGCAACCATAGCCAGATTGCTGCTGCTTGTGCTCCGTAACACTGCGGTGCCACCGTACAGTGGTCTGATGCCCCCCGTTAACTGAAGAGGAAGCTGCAGGGGAACTGTGCCAGAATTGGGTGTCACAGCAGGAAAAGATAAAGACCTGTCCTCCAGTTCATCTCAGTGGGAAATGTTAGATCTCTTCCAGGATGGATGAGTTGTTGGCGCGCCCTGCACCAGAGGGAATACCGGTCGTGTAGCATCATGGTGTTTACAGAGACATGGCTGACTACTAAAACTCGAGACACATTTATTGCTCTGAATGGTTTCAACTTCGGGGGCAGCATGGTGGCACAGAGGTTAGCGCTGTTGCCCCACAATAAGAAGGTCATGGTTTTGGGTACTTTCTGTGTGGAGTTGTTCTCCCCGTGCCTGTGTGGGTTTCCTCCAGGTACTCCGGTTTCCTCCCACCATCCAAAGACATGCATGTCTAGGTTAACTGGTGACTCTAAATTGTCCATAGATCTGAATGCGATTGTGAGCGGTTGTTCGTCTCTGTTTGTCTTTGTGTGTTGGCCCTGTGATGGACTGGTGACCTGTCCAGGGTGTACCCTGCCCCTCACCTAGAACCTTGGCTGGGATTGGCTCCAGCACCCTGCAACCCGGAAATGGACAATCGGTAGAAGATGGATGGATGGATGGATGAAACACCAGTGGGCAGCACTGTATGAATTTCTGATGGATAGGCACCAGCTGTCCCCCACACAATGGAGAGATGGCCCGACAAGACTGGTGAGGCTCTGCAGGACTGTTTTGGTACAACTGTGTGGGAACTACTCATTGAGCTTCATGTGGAGGACATTGACAGTCTTACTGACTGTATAATCGACTAGATTATACAGTCAGTAAGACAGCACCATACCCACCAGTACTGTACGGTGCTTCTCCAATAGCAAACTGTAGATTAATCCTGTGCCGCAATTGTGGAAATCATCCTGTGTGGTACATGTCACCATGATTCAATGATCTAAGGACCTCAAAAGCTAGAAATCTGTGGCACTTGCATCCTACCTGGTGAAGACCCTGGGGAGGTTGTTCCTGATGTATCTCCCCACCCTGGTGAGTCAGGGTTAGGGTTAGTTTGCCTACCAACCTGGGTGGACGGTGTCATCTTCCTCCAGCATTGAGCCCTCTCAGCTGGAGAGGCCTGGAAGCACTGTCATGATCTTGTTCTTTGATTTCTCTAATGCTTTTAACATACTCCAACCTGCATTATTGAGGGACAAGCTGGAATACTCAAGAGTGGACTTTCCCCTCACATCCTGGATCCTGTACAACCTAGCAAACCACCCACAGTAACCTGCAGTACAGGGGCCACACAGGGAATGATCCTGGCTCCGGTCCTCTTCACCCTTTACACTGCAGACTTCCACAACTCCCACAAATTAGCCAGCTGCCACCTGCAGAGGTTCTCTGATAACTCTGCGCATCACCGGCCTCATCACAGTTTTGGATGGCAGGGTGTATGGAGGACTGACTGACAACTTTGTGGACTAGTGTCTGCAGAACCACCTCCAGAGTGCAATCACTTGCTACTTTTGTGCTGCCAAATTCCCCGTCATACTGGATGAACTGTTGAAGTTACTGCCTTCTCTCCCAATTTCAATCACCACAATCGCGCTACATGTTGGGACGAATGACACCACTTCCTATCATGAGTCTGAGTGCACCAAAATGGTCAATGGTTCCCAGCAATTGGCATGACCGGTGACCAGGCGGTGCAAACCAACATTACAAAATCTTAAAAAAGCTTGAGACCAATTTACATTTTGGAAAACAAATTAGCAAAACGTGAAAGTCTTGTACAAATGCTGAGAAAATGAGAGAAAAAGAGAAAAGAGAAAAGTCCCAAAACAAGAAAGGGAATGTCCAAACTCCAAGGTTGACCCAGAATTGATAATGGGAGTGACATGGCCAGTTAGAGTTCAATGGAGATCATGGGGTGGTGCCTGCCATCACCCGCCTGGGTCACTGGGAGTTGTGGCGCACCATGTGGCTGTGGCACCCTGAGCTTGGTACCTCGTGCACCTCGGCACTCAGGATGGTGGGCATGGGGGAGCCGGGCCCTCTGACCTGAATCTAGACCCTGGTGATGGTCTCACTCATATTTAGGGAATGCTCACTAGCCAACTTGTGTTGGGTCACATCATGAAGAATTGATGAATCCTGCCTAAAATGGGCTGAGCTGTTCATTCATTCCATCACGATATTATGCTATCTTTGACTCTGCTCCTCTTTTGGGAAACCTTCACCTACCTGGACACCCAACTCTTCAGAGACCTACATAAACACCCTCTGGACTCTCTTAATCCTGAGTGAGGTGACAGGAAAAGCACAGATCACTCCACTACCACTTCAGTTCCTACCAGCACCACCTGCTTCCCTTCCCCTGTCCATCCTTCATCTTGTCTGTCCCATATTCCCCCCTATATTCACTGAGGTGTAGCACTGCCATCCCTGCCAAACATAGGTCATTCCACTCAATAAAGATTCACAAACTAGCTTTCAGGGAGGGCTGCTGATGGTCACAAACACATACTAAAATAATAAAAATATTTAGCAAGACTATAACTGCATCAGTTTCATACAATGTTGACACCCTGTGGTGTTAAACTATGAGGACAATGCAGACAAAAAAAGAAGGTTAGTGCCAGTCCCAATACACACCCTATTCCTACTTTTCAGCCTTACCCCTAAATTCTTCACCTTCTCATGAGGATAGTGGTGTCCCAATTCCTTTTTTCATGTAGAAGAAGTGGGCATAATGAGGGGTTGGGGCTATGAATCCAGCCCTTCAGATCAAGGGTTTTCAGATGCTGACTTCCCAAGGAAGGGCCAGAGAAAATTTCCCAAAATGCTTTATGTCATTTGCAAACTGAATCAAACAACAATGGTGACACCCAGAGAGCAAGAGGATGTGGAGGAGATGGAGAAGAAAAACCACAAAAATTCTGACAGACATCAATGGTGTGTTCTTCTCTGTGTACCTCTTACTTTTTTTTTTTTTTTTGAACCGAAGCATGATGAATGCTAAAAAACCAATCACAACCATATACTCCATGTTGCTGCTGGAACTACGCAGTTGCTTGCATGCCCAAGTGTAAACTATACAGTGATATACCAAATGGTGTCCCAATTCTTAGGGAAGATTACAATGCCCTACCCCTTGTGGTTTCCTTTCGAGAGTGAAGGGGTAGTGAGTAGGGTGAAGATTGGGGTTGGGGCTTAATGTGTCTTCTCACCCCCATCAGGTTTATGAGAGTCCAGAGAATTATTGTGGTGATCCTTGGAGCAGTGGAAGCCCAGGTAGGAAAACCCAACAAAGCCAGCAAGTCAAAAAAATGAGAAAGAGAAATATATGCAATAGAAACTGTATATAGTGATAGTTTCAGGGAACAGCTCAGCCCATTTTTTACCAGATTAATAAATTCTTTGCGATGTGACCTGATGCAAGCAGGCAAATGAAGCCAGACATGCATGTGGGCATTCTCTGAATATGCATGCGACCACCACCATGACCCAGAGTCAGATAAGGGGGCCCAGGATGCCCCCAACCCACTCACTAAAGACAACAACCCAGAGATCTAGGTCATCCCAAAAATGCATTATCAAATGTGGCACCATTTAAAAGAGAAATGAACAGGCTTCCAACCATATAAGACATATATCCAAGAAGCACTGTTACAACAAAGAATTTATCAATACAAATTCCCTTTTTTTTGTGTGAGGAAATATCAAGTAATTTGGATGAAAACTCTGGAAATCACCAGTGTCAGCAAAAATTGAAATTTCGAATCAAAATGATTGACTTCCTGTTTGAGTGAGGGTATGGGTCCTTGAGACTTCTTTGTACAGCTTGCCATGATTCATATGTGTACCAGTTTTCATTCATGTAAATCAATCTGGAGTTAGGGGCTTGACTCAAAATTTTCTAGGTGTTGCCATTGAGTATGTTTTTGAGATGCATTCCTGTACAAATGAAATATGAATGTTAATATCGCACCTCAGGAATAACAGCCAAAAAAGATTTTGATCATTTTCCATCTTCAAGGTCTTGAGATGATACTTGAGTGAATATGAACACATTAGGCTTAAGATTGTAGAAAGATTAATTCATCTACGATATATACGTGGTCCTTGAAAATCCAATAGGTGGTGCTCTAACTCTGACTCAACGTGTTCAGCATGGGACTATGATCATGTGTGGAGAAAAAGATTTTGATCATTTTACATCTTCATGGTCTGAAGATGATACTGAACGAATGTGAAGTAAAATCTGATGAAAATTCACAGAGGAGAGTTCAAGTATAGGGCTAGAAATTGCCCAAATCAGCTCAATAAAAGAATATTTTTTTTCCCTTTTATTTAGATCACTGGAGTCATGGGCTTTGACCCCTGTCTGAGAATCCCCACTGGCTATTTTGAGTCACATTAAGTTACATGTGCATGTGTTGAAACTGGGAGGAAACTGAAGAATCTAGAGTGAATTTAGAGAGAACATGAGTGAATCCAGATTTTAAACTTCAGATCTGCCCTTTCTACTTGTCAATAGCTTTACACCGGTTCAGCTGTCCCCCTCAGTTTGGTCTGTTTGCCATTGTTTTATTGTCTGTTGAGCTTCTGTCACCTCTGTCACCTCTTTGTTTTCAGGAAACAAAGGAATCCATCCACAGACTTCATTTCTACTCATCCCTTGCAGTTCACACCTAGATGCGAGCTCACCAGGAGGCAGGCTCTCATCACTGATTTGGCAGAGATGTTTCTACCACACAGGAAGTTGAGATAACGGGCCATGACGTCACGCACCTTTAAAAAGGGCCAGGAACTAATTTCATCCCCATTCAAGTATTCTCTCTCAGAAGAAGGTTTGCCTTTTTGATCTGCTAGATCACCAACTAAAGTGGCCTGTGCACGTGTGCTTATTTCCCCTTTTTGAAGTTTCACCCTCACTGGATAAGAGGAGACCCCACCCATGTTCACCTGAACACTTTTCTGGATCCATGAGAGTCAGCTGTTTGCAACCCACTGACCGCTCAGATATTATGTGTAGAAGGAAGAAAGAGTTCCTTCATGGAGACACAGATAACTTCTACATCCCGTTATCTACCAACTGAGTAGACTACCATTATTTCATAGCTGCTCCGCTAAGAAACCAATATGGAAATCGGAAGCAATAGCAGACTACAATTTCTCACTTTGAGCACACAAAAGTGTGTGTCTTTATTTGACAGCCGGGAAAACAAGACAGACAAAAATGGCGCTATCCAACCACAAAACCTGCATGGAGCCAGAAATCATGAAAACATTGAAAGGGACAATGATTCCTGAACAATCATAATAACATGACATGAGTATGGACTGTAAAATTAGACACAGGATACCAATTACCTTTCCAACTGAACAAAGAATACTATGAAAGAAGAACTGCGTATATATCGAACAGTGCATAGAACTATACTTAAGCAGCCAGGTACATTATAACTGTTAATATGTATGCTCACTACACCAGGGCCGTCAGTCTTGAGGAACAAGGACGGCGCCATCAGCACCACGCACCGGAGGACTTGCTGCTGGATCAAACTGGTGGACTTATAGACACAACAGTTCGCTCAGGGCAAACACAAGTAAGAGGTTGTCTGGGACGTTAGATTTGTGTGTTTCACATGCTTAGTGCTCAGTTACTGCATGTGTTTTACCGGACATCTGGGCCCGTCCTCTGCTGTACTCTGAGGAGTGATTTTAAGTTGCTGCCTGTTTAGTTTGTGTTTACCACACTAAACTGTTATCCTGTAATGGGGATGGTTTTAGGACCCTGGGGAGCCTATTTAGATAGAGCGGAAGCAGCGCTTTCCCTCTTTCTCTACCGGTGTGCAGACACGTAACAGAAGGGACGCCAAACATTTGTAGTGTCAGAAAAGCAGCAGCAGTTGGGGCAGGTTGGACGCCGTAAAGGCACAACATGTTTCTATATAGCCTCCAGCCATCTGCATGCTGAGCAGGAGTGTGTGGACATTCAGTTGAGATGATGATTGTAAGTCTTGCATTTTATATGTATTATATGTGGTGTTAAATGTATTTTGTTTTTTTAGTATCTGTCACTGTGATACGAGGTGACCGCTGGTAGGGGTGCAAGTTAAAACTATCTGAAGGTACAGCACATTTAATGATTTATTTGATTTACAAAAATTGCACTTTAACATGCTGAACAAAACTTAACACCCATGCCTGTTTTTATAGGACTGTTTGCGGGTCCAGTGACTATCAATGTTTTTTTTCCCTCCCTAATAATTAGTTTTGGGTTGGGCCTTTTTGTTTCAGATGTGTTTTGTTTTCTTTATTTTCATTCTTTTTGGTTATTTTGTGTAACTGGGCTTAATGCAATATGCAGCGGACCTTGGATGGCAGAGATGAGATAAAGAAGTCACAGTAGGAGCATGCGGGGGCTCTGGCACTAAGGAGAGCCTCCTGAGCCCGCGTCCACCTCATAAAAATATCACTTGGACCAAAAACAGAAACTAAAGGAATGTCCAACACCAACAAAGTCCTTAGTATTGAACCGTGAAGCTGTAAAGGTGCCAAAGTAATTTACCTATAGTAAACAAACAATATGCATGAAACCCCCACAAAGTGACACTGGATGAAATTGGCAACAAACTATCACTTAGGATTGATAACTGATTGTCACCTCGCAACAAACAATCTAATAAAGTATCTTGAGCTCCATCAAAATACTATCTTGGGGTGCTCACACCAGGAAAGCACTCCTTTCAGATCATCAAGGAGAACATTGCCTTAAACTGCAACACTCTCCTATTTTCTCAAACCAAAAAGGGGGCCTCGAGATAAAACACAGACTCCTGCCATAAATCACCTCACACACCAACCTGAACGGAGAACTTTTCAACTACACTCATTAAAGTATGTTTAAAATATCACGATACAATATATATATATAATCACTATGTAACCAGTTTTTCAATACTCTGTATACGTTTTCAAGAATCTTAATCTGAAGTACAGTTCTTCAGTCCACAGTACAGCTGAGATGTATTTTTCTAGTTTTAATGTGAATATCCACCATGTGCCACTACTACTCTTTAAGGACGTTTCCTCTAAGGATTAAAACTACCTCATAACCTCTGAAATACCATGCTATCTGTCAGGCCGGGACTCAGATAGGACTCAGGAGCAGAGGCTTTGTAAGTGGGTTGACAGTTGGTCCAGCCGCGCAAACAGCGCCCCCTGGAACGCCTCCTGGTGGGTCAGTCGCGCTTCCTGGGAACGTAGTGCGGCCATCAGCTAGGCCGCCTCTGCTGTCCATACTGGCCAGTGTGTACTGTCAGGCCGGGACTCAGATAGGACTCAGGAGCAGAGGCTTTGTAAGTCACAGACTTTATTCTTGGTGGCAATGATCTCAGAACCAAGTGAATAAAGAAAACAGGGCAACAAAAAAACACTCCGTAGGGAGGAAAAACCTGACTAATAAAACAAAAGAAACTCACTCACGCTACTAAGCGGAGGATCAAGGTAATCCTATGAAAACGTTATGAAACTCAAAATCACTCAAGGAGGAAAACACAAAGGCTATGAACATTAATCTATACAACAGAATTTACAAACAAAAAGTCACTCATGTAGGGGAAAGAACAAAAAGGCTATGGTGAAAAAGAGCTAACTCTGCTATATAAATTACAAACGAGAATTCACTCAGTAGAGGACCAAAAGGCTTACAAAGAAACGAGGGCTGTGGCATGGACGTAACGCTGGTGTGGGACATGAATCGACGACACAAGACAAGGGGAAGACAGACTATTTGAACTGTGGGAAAAATGGGGAACAGGTGGAGACAATTGGTAATCAGGAGGACACGCAGGAGACATGAGGAAGGGCAAGTGCTCTGAAACGAGAGGAGAGTTAGGCATTTCAAAATAAAACAGGAAATGATGAGATACAGTAAGCCCAGACAAGACAACCTCACCACAGTGTCACACTATCGATGGTATCTCATGTTATCAAATGTTTATGCGTGTTAAGAATAATTGTTTTTCCCTATCAACTGCAATGTATTATGTACACCAATAGATTAGTTTGATACCAATGTATTAACTACTTCTAGTGATAATTATATAGTCTGCTGTTATTAAATGTGAATGGGCAATGGTGGGAGAATACAAGATACATGCGTGAAAATCAAATCCACTTTAGAAAGTTCCAGAATCAGCTCCTTTCTGTCATGCAACCAACCCCTTTGAAAGTGAAAGTGAGCTCCAGGCAGTGGTGACCACCACAAAGTCCCCCCTACATACGCCCAAGGATAAAAGCAGCTGCTTCCTCTGTTTGGTTTCTTTTTTCTCTTTTTCTTGAGTCTTTGTCTTCTATATGTTTTTCATCTTTCATTATGTTGTAGTTTTTGAGTTCTTTAAGTCTTTTCTTTACATTTTTCTTTGTGCACGTTTCTATTTTATCTCTTAATTACCCACTCCTGTTCATACTTGAATGAGTGTTGTAGTTGTAGTTTTTTTTTTTTTTTTACTTTGGTCTGATAACAAGCTAGATCAATTCAAATTAAATCTCACACTAGTGAGTCTTTAAGAATTTTGTTCCTTTTTTCTAAATTTAGTTTTTTAAATTCAGAAGGTTTTGCGTCATTTGGTCAGCGCTAATCCCGAGTTTTGATATTATTATTTGGACCTGAAAGCTTATTCCGACGTCAACCTCTGGCCCGGCTATCCACCTGATCAGGACCGGCTGACCAGACCTGAGAGTGCCTAGTGAAGGAAGTCTGCAGACTAATACCGACCCTGATTCACTGAGACCCCAGCAGAGCCCTTAACCCCTGGCAACATCCGTCATCCCCGAGAGAAACCACTTGGAGCTTGACGCCCGGTTTCCTGGAAACCTCAGCTCCTTGGGCTCCAGCTAGGAGATCTCAACAGCGATAAGTGATTCAAAGTAGGCTACTCCGCCCTCTGCTCGAAGTGGGTTGATGTCGAAATAATCTTTAATTTATGAATGAATCATCTAAAATTCTCCATTCAAAATAACTTTTACTAACACACACTACACGCACACACCTTCAGAGCCATTCAATGGCACACTTTTTGTTTCCGCACATCTGATGGTAAGATAACGCAGGTATAGCTATCTTATCCCTCTGTTGTCCACCATTGGATTTGCGCGTGTGCAAAAACGCCTCTGCCATTGTTAACCGTAACCTTACGGCAGCTTCCTCCGGTTGTTTACGTGTGACATGACTTCCCCAGGAAGCTGCAACATTTTGACACACACATGCTATGTTTTCTTGTTTAACCTCTTCACTCAGTCCCCCTAGTGTTTGGGACGCCGGCAGGTTTTAATGAAAATTTCAACACAGATTTTTTTAACACACTTTCAGCTACAAAATTTTGGCATTTCTATGTGCTATAGTTTTATCATAGTTACTGAAAATTTCTCGGACAGTAGGAGACGGCAGCAAGACAACAAGTCAACAACAAAGGGAGTGTAAACATATGTGTACCATGTTTACACCGTTTCTTTCACCTCCAAAAAATCGTATACTGTCATAGAAACAACAACAAAGTACAAAAATTGAATTTATTTCCCAGTAAAGTTTTCAACAAGCCTGCTCACCAAAAACAAAAAAGTCAGACATTGTTTTCTATCGCCGTGAAATACGAGCATTCTTTGATCAAACCCTTACTAAGACATTGAATAAAATCACAAGCCTGGCCTCATTTTAAAGCTGAAGATTTGCCCAACAATAATCCGTGGTTCAGTTTTATCCATCGTGTCCAGCTAATCGGACGTTTTGTCTTCTTTCCCCCCTGTGCTAATGCTAATGCTAAGGTCAGACAGATCTACTATGCGCAGGCAGCATCTCCTGTCAATCAAAGGCACGTTGAAAACAAATTTTCCATCCAATAGAAGAGGCCCTAAGGTTTCCTCTGACGTATAACAATTCCTGATTGGGCCACTTTTTCACCCCAAATAAGGGCTGGGAAACCTGTCGTGGGGACTTGTGGCACTTTTTTAGATCAACATGGCGAATATGGTGTTTACACCGACGGAGGTGCTGCAAATGTCCAATGAGGATGAAAAGGAGGGCGACGTCGACGACGGCAGCCTACAGCCATCTGGTCCCTTTGTTGGCTCTCCTAAACAATGGAAACAATGGGCATCTCAACAAAAAGTGTGTTTTTACTGCCCCAAGTTTTAATGTAATTATGAAATTAAGAATAAAAGACCATACATGAAATTTCATAAATTCATATATCGAAGGTCTTTGTTCACTTAAGCCATCACTGATTGTTGTGAGTTTACTTCTGGAGTTATAAAGCTTCAAAATAACCACATAAATCAGGCAAAAATAGGTGAAATTCATGTTTGGATAGGTTTTGGACACCATATATTCATCCCTATAAATGCAATTTTCAAATGGAATTTTACTTATGTAACTGTGATTGGCCCCAAAAGGTTATCTGTTAAAAAAAATTTATATAACACTGAAATCTTACAGTGTGCATTTTAGCCAAATTGGACCATTTTGGATAGGTTTGGCACACTGGAGCTCGCCAAGGGACGCTGTTTGATATATATGGTTCACACACACCCTGTCCACATGTGTACCAAATTTTAGGTTGATAGGTAAAACTACTGAGGAACCATACAGTTTTTACCAACCTGTTTCATAATGAAGATTTTGAGATATCACTGTTTTCACAAAAAATGTTAAACTCATTTTTAATTTTTCCCCAAAATATAGTTTTTTCAATGGCCCTATGTTTTAGGGAATTACTCAATTCAATATTTTAATAGATGTGAAGGTACAGATGTCTTCTTTAATTTAAGCCATCAGTCATAGTTCTGGGACTAGTACGTCTGTAGTTATAAAGCTTTATTTGCAGTGATACAAAAACAGGCGGAAATTGTCAAAAAGGGCCTCTGCATGAAGATCTTAAAATGCTGCTGTCTTTCTGTGTTTTGCTTAGCATTAGTTGGTAGTGTCGTACTTATTGATTGAACAATTGTTGGCTATGTTAATTATTGTGGAGCTAGTTAGTTAAGAAATACTATTTGTAGCTTTAAAGTTAAGTCTTCTTGTCATTATTGTGCATATTTTATTGTGATAGGTGGCTGATTGAAATATCAACACCACTAAGTGATCGGTGGAAGGTGAGAAATCCGAGCTGACTCTCTCAGACATTGGCTCTTCTAATTGAACAAGTGCTTATGAGGCAACGTTTACAGTTTAGTTATTGGTGGTGCCACACATTACTAACTGAATTTAATAAAAATAATTTTATAATTCAATGTATAAAATCATCTCTGATAATTAGGAATTATAACTGATAACCAAAGACACCATTTTCAAACCCAACATTGTGTTGTCCAGCAATGTGATCCACTGTTAGCCGTTTCCTTCAGTTTTGAGGTGCATCATCTCTGTACTCTAAGCTGATTAAGAAATACGTTCATGCTCTGAAATGGTGTAACATCCTGAAGAGTGATGTGTTATCTGCGGCGAAACTTGTCCACAGCCATTTCTTGATTCTTCTTCAGTTTTTCTACCACTGAACTCAACACAAAGGCTAAACCATAAACGAAAGAAGAAATAAGTGAGCCACCAGTCCTTACTAAATGACATCTTATTCACCCACAAGATGTTACACTGTGGCAAAACTTCACAAAAAAGTCCTATGTCAAATTTCTCAAACAGCTGAGCTTTTTCATTTCTAGGTGAAAATGTATGTTTTTCTCCAAAATAACTCTGTCCTTCCCTGAATAAGGAGCCAAGTCCTCGAGAGTTGGAGGTGGAAACATCCCTTCAGTCCAATGTCTGACAACAGAACACAATAAATTACTAACAGTAAGCTTGTATTTAACAGAGGACTGTTAAATACAAGCTTACTGTTAGTCTCTCTCTATGTATATGTACGTACACACACACACGCAGTTTCTTTACTTTCAGCTGTTCAGAATCCAGAATCAAGTGTGCAGTGATTTTGTTTAACTGAAGTCAGGATCGGAAACTAAATCGATATTACAGCAGAGGGTTTACACGAGAAGAATCAGAGTTGGCTCCCCCTACATGCAGAGGAAATATTTTTCTTTATGTGGAGGAAAAACTGACATCAGATTAAACGTCTGATTTTTGACCCAATTTTTTGTAGGACCCCTGCAGTAATGTGTGTCACCAGGGTGACCAGCTGAGAATGGGTAAAATTCAGGACGAGGGGGGGGGGTTGCAAAACAGCAAAACAGTGACCACACTCCATACACCTAGCATATATCAATTTAATGCAATCTTTCTGTCATTGCACCCTCTTCAAGCATACAACAATGTAAAAAAGGCCTTCATATGTAGAGTAAAAACCGATCAATCTGGCAACTCATACCTGCTGCACAAACAAATAAACCTACGTCATCAAAAAGAAAAACAAAAATGAAAAACGCACATTTGACATAATTGCAGCAACCAAACGTATTGAGCGTGAACATGGAATGTTGAATTATAAACTATGATCTGAACTGATTTTAAAATTGGTAAGCCTAACTATTAGCTAGTTCATGTAGAAAGTGAACTTTTCCAACACTGGCTAACTGCACTGCAACGTCCCATCACTCCTCCTCATGGCTATCTGCGCTGTCCCTTACCTTGCAGCTGCAACTTGCGCTCTCTTCATCATCGGAGGGTGCTGGCTGCAGGATGACTCAACCACCATGATCACTTTTTAATGTTTTATCAGGAAATAATTCCAGATTCTACTCGTGTGATTTTCGTGACAATTAGGGCAGGATTCAGGACAACTGCTTTGATTCCGGGACTCTCCCAAAGCTTTTGGGATGTCCGGACCCCCTACCTGCAGCCCACTGACTCTACCTGGTGATGTTAGTTGTAAATTGCACTGGCTGCTCTTCAAAGACCCTTCAGATGAAATGTTATCTAGTTCATCATCCTCAGTCTCAGATTACAGATATTTCAATGCAAATTCCATCATCCAACATTTGTTTTAAATTACCCTCTGCAACTCTTCCACTCTCCAGTGTTTACGTGTTTTTGTAATAATTACAGGAGTGAACAGAATTGGGCTGGTTCTGTCAATGGTTACTCTCTGACCAACCTCACCTCAGAAAATGCAATGCTGAAAGAAAACTGAAACAAAAACGGCCAGGTGGCAGACTAAGAGAGGAGTCAAACTCAGTTTGTACCTGCAATAGAGATGAGCCAGGGACCATATTTTTTTCATATGAAATAAAAAAGTACAATTCCTTCACTTTAGTTCCTAATTCTCAAACTTATGACTATAAAAGCTCTTTTTTTCTATATATTTTCAGTACAATTGCATTTTTCAAACTTTCTATTGGAGTCACAGGTGGTTGTAGTGGGTGGTCATGGGAAGGTCATGATAAATAATGTAAAAAAATTTAACTCAGGATAACTTTTAAGCAGCTGTGTCACTGTTAGTAGGAGATGGCCTACACATAATTAAACATTGGATAAATGCATTGGTTTCAGTCTTTGTGGGCGGAAGCAGACAGAGGTACGGACAGATATTGCATTCCTAGACTTATTGTGAGCTACTTCAAGTGTCAAGGCTGTGGTCATCTTGATGATGATGTCAATATCTCTTGGTCTCCACTGGTCTTCGTACACAGTGGTCAGACGCTGTTCAGTCAAGTTACTTGTGAGTACTCAAACAGACATACGCAGGGGCTGTCACTCCATCAGTTCAACCTGCTTCTCAGTCAGATGTTGATGTCACAGACATCTGTGGGTGTAGCTAAGAGGTCCTGCCCTTCACAAACTGTCTTAGTTTCCATGGTAACTGAGTGTTGCTGTTCGCCCTGTCTGAGACTGGTTTCCAGCAGAGACTCAATATGTTCCTGTAACACCCTGAGACAGTCCTACGGAACAACAGAGACAATTTTGAATGGTGCAACAGAGTCAAATGACTGAGTGGCAGAGCAATGGGCAATGTACCTACCAGGTCACTTTTGATGGTCTGTGCCAACTGCTCTGTGAGCTTATGCGACATCATGGCATTACCTGCCATTTTAATTTGTAGCCCCTCCACTGCTGCCACCAGGCTGCCAGCTGCCACCATTGAGGGGGGCTAGCTATGAATTTAACATCTGTGGAGCATCACAAAAGAATCAAAACCTCAGTTAATGACAGTTAATGGGAGCCACGCGCTAACACTATATTGAGCCATGGGAGCGAGATGCGGTGAGGCAATGAAGTTATTGTGTAAATGTAGGTCTCGGGGCGATATGGAACATAATCTTATCACAATATTTCAGAAGCTATGTCAGAAGCTTCAAATGATACAGGAGAACACAAAAAAAGAAAAATCGACAACTTAATTCTTTGGTCAATTACAAAAAAATAAAATAGGTAAGACAAAATAGAAATGTCTCAATTCTGACCAATCAGAAGCTTGACAAAATTTGCAGTGCATGCTACTCTGCTTCTTGTTGGACTTTAAATAGCCAAAATGTCTCCACACTACCAAATTCCTCTGACCTTTCTTTTCAACAATGTCCTTGTCTTTTGAGCCTTGAGCTGTGTCTGTGTCTTCTTCAGGGACGCCGTAACTTGTGTGAACATTTTCTGCCATTTTCATGTATTTCACTCCCGCTCCTAACATACTGGTGGCCAAAACACAAGCATGTGTGCTTACATTAGTGATGGGTCTGACAACACCGATGCGTCGGCGCATGCATTGAGCTCATACAGCAAAACCAGCAAAAACAAAAGTGTTGTTGGGCGTATTGCTTTAAGAAAGACATGTGACCGATACAGGAACTGTTTTGAACTGACTCTGACGTACCCAACTGTGTTTATAAGGAAGCGTATCTATCAACGGGATGCATCTGCCAAAAGAATCTCTGATCTTTTGCGGTTCATCGTCAACTTCATCAAGAATTATGGAGCAGCCTCAAGCCAAAAGAAAGGTTTCCGCCGTGTGTGACCATTTTGATCTCATATCGGAAAGTGACTCTTAGTTTACTATTCATATTATTTTCTGCAGGTTAAATGCTGCATTTGTTCGACAGAACTTTCCTATTTAAACAACACCATCTCCTGAATTCTGGGGCATTATAGGGCCAGGCATGAGAATGGAGTCCAAGATACACACAGGATAAACTCAGGTATACAGCCATTCTACAACTTACTCACAGATGCTTTATTGATAATTAATTCCTATTAATTTATTCTCTACCTCATTTTTAACCATCCAGATTCCAGGAAGCAGATGCTGGATGAGGCAATGCTGAATTTTATCCTGAAGGCCTGCCAGCCCCTCAGCATTGTGGAGAGTGAAGGGTTCAGGGAACTGGTTCAGGTCCTTCAGCCCTCATATGTTTTGCCAACCAGAAAGGTTTGTGTGGAAATTATCTAAAGTAGTAGTTGATATATCCAATTTATTTCATCTTTAATTTAAATATATTGATTTACTTTTGGTTTGACGTGGTGTAATTTTCAGACCATCAAACAAATGATAGCCAAAAAGTACGAGAAGGAACGGGAACGAGTGAAAATGGAAGTACAGGCGGCTTTGGCAGTGAGTATAGCTGGCATATGGACATCTGTGAACATGGAGGCATACCTGGCTCTTACCTGTCACTACATTAATGAGAATTTGCAGTTGTGTACATCTGTGTTAGGAGCGTAATACTTTCCACAAAGTCACACTGCTGACAATTTGGCCCAAGTCAAAAGGGGCATGATGGAGGACTGGGACATAACCAATAAAGTAAAGTGTCTTGTGACCGACGCAGCACCAAACATGATTGCATCCACGAAACAGCTCCAAATTCGGCACTCAATTTGCATTGCCTGAAGGCTCAATTTATTAGTTAGAAAATCATGTGATCAGATCCCCACACTTATATCCATCAGACACAAAGCTAGGCACATTGTCACATACTTCAGATCAAGCACTACAGCCAAGGAGAAGCTTGCTCAAGTGCAGCAACAGATGGGACAACCAACCCTGAAACTTATCAATGAGGTGCCAATGCGCTGGAACAGCACATATGAAATACTGTCAAGGCTACATGATGAGAGGGAACCAGTGTGAGTACCTCTGGCCTCTCTAAAAACAGATTTGACTCACTTACAGCTGATGAGTATACCATCACAGGAGAAACACTTCTTGTGCTTGCTCCTTTCCATCAAGCTACAGTGGGGTTGTCCGAAGAGAGGCGAGTGTCAGGGTTAAAGGTCATCCCAATGATGGGATGGCTCTATCTTGCACCAGAGTGTAATGCTTCAACCTTGCACACACAGGCAGCCATAAACCTACATGAACACCTGAAGCGTCGAGCCACAGTGTGTGTTGACCCTAGCAACACTTCTAGACCCCAGATTTAAATCACTCAGGTTCCGCTGTTCCTCCAAATGCAATGAGGCCATCAGTAGACTGCGGTCAGAATGTGCGTCTGTAATCGAATGCACCAATGATCCCAGCCGGGACTTTTTTCACAACAGCTGTCTGCACCCACTTCAGGCATGTTATTCAGCATTATTTGTTTGTTGCTGTTTGGAAATCATGTACTAAATTGTCAATTTGTTGTTTTTGGATAACCTGCAACATCTCAACATCAAAGAGGGCAGGCAGACCAAAAGTGCCACAGCTGATGCCATCCAGGAGGTGCAGATACATCTGGCAGAGGGCAATATTGCCAGGTCCCAGGATTCCATAAGATACTGAGAAAACCAAAAGACAATCTTTCCTAACGTCTTCTGGCTTTCCTTACAATTTCTCTTAACTCCAGCCTCATCTGTGCTGTGTGAATGGGTGTTTTCTACAGTTGGGGAAGTTGTATCAAAAAAGCGTAACAGGCTCATCTTCAAAACATTGGAAAAACTTTTTTTTTTTAATAAAAATTTGTAAAAAAAAAAAAAAAAAAAAAAAAAATCCCAGTCCACATGCATCCTCATTCATAACACATTCACTTAAGATTGTCATGTTCTGATCCATGTTCACATTATTTATTGACTGTATCTAACAATATCAAAGATATTTAAAAATGAAATGAAGATATGAAATAATACAATGACTTTAATTATAATATTGTATATACTAGGTCATCAAATCAGTGTTATCTGTCAACTAGGTTGCCTGCAGGGATTTTTAAGGTCCAGCAGGTGTCAGTATTCAGTGACACAGTATTGACCCAGTATCAATAGTTTTGCAATGTGTCGAAACGTCTCGAGACATCATGACGCCTCATCTACCTATCACTAGCTTACGTTTAAGCCGGCTGCATCACCTACTTTCTCTATGTATGTGTCAACCTTGCCTGACATGGCTGTAACTCCATTCTAACTGTGTGATTGGCTCAGCACGGTGCTATTCTCATTGTCATTGGCTGTTCGTGTTGTTTGTCAAAACATGGATTGGATGAGTTCTATCGACCATGTTTTCTATTTCTAACAAGGAAAAGTTATTTCATAATGTTTTGCTATGTAAATGTTACAAAGTGATCTATCACAAACATGCACATTAAAGTTTCTGACTCGTCAACGCAAGAGTTGAGCCTGATTCAACTCTTCTGTATAACTAGACAGCAGTGTTGTCTAATGAAGTCTAACACAGTCTCTGTGCCACATACCTGTGGCACAGAGAGCCACAAAGGTCTGTGCATGCTTCCTGAGTATGGGCCTGCTCTCCCTTCTGATGGGCAGCTGAGACAGGAAGTTGTCGATGAATTCCAGGGGCGTAACTGAAGCCAAGTCCCACTTCAGCTTATTCAAGACCAGCAGCTCCATTTGCTGTGAGTGGACAAGGACCAGGAGACAGACAGAGAGCACTGAGTCAATGTAAGTAGACAGATGCACAGATTAACAGTAAATGCTTTTTTTTTATCTCCTTTGGAATTTAGGAATTTGAAGTGCCACAGTAAAAGTCATAGGACATCAAAACCATTAGGAATACGCCACTGGAGACAAAAAAATAAAATAAAAAAAACTCTGACTAAATTTCAAGAAAAAATTGTTTTGTAACAGAGTCTAAAAAGTGAAGAACAAGGTCAGCAGGTTACATAAACTCACAAGAGTCATCCTATAGGGATAGGGTGACTAGACGTTTGGAAACACCCCCCCCCCCCCAAAAAAAAAAAAAAGATAAAAGATAAAAAAATATATATATATCACACGAGTTATTTCCTGATAAAAAATGATTAAACTGATCATGGTGGTTAAGTCATCCTGCAGCCAGCACCCTCCGATGATGAAGAGAGCAAGAGAGCCGCAAGGGAAGGGACAGCGCAGTTAGCCATGAGAAGGAGTGATGGGACGTTCCAGTGCAGTCAGCCAATGTTGGAAAAGTTCACTTACTACATGAACCAGCTAATAGTTTAATTTACAATTTTTAAAATGGACTATTGAATTATAAGCTATGATCTGAACTAGTTCATGTTCAAGTTTTGATGATGTAGGCCTATTTGTTAGTGCAGCAGGTATGAGTTGCCAGATTGAGTGGTTTTTCCTCTACATGTTAAGGCCTGTTTACATTGTTGTATTGTTGTATGTTGTATTCATGTATGTATGTTGTATTGTTGTAAGAAGGTCCAATGACAGAAAGTTTGTATTAAATTGATATATGCACAGTCACTGTTTTGCTCTTTTTCTGACATGTCATGACAGTCAACCTGCAAACCCCCCCAGTCCCGAATTTTACCCATTCTCACCCTATCTAGGGACTATAAACCCAGACCAGCCAGACAAATGCTTAGGAGCTAAGATCAGTGTCCCCACAAAAAAAAACATCAACTGAGCTGATGTGATGGAATTGTCTGTACAAATGCAGAGTTTCTCTGCAGATAGTGGGATCATCTCCTTCAGTTTGGAGGCCAGGAACATGCAGGCAGCACCCAGTAACTGCAGGTGAGTCTTCTTTGTGGGTTCCACAGACAGGAAACGGTCCATGTAGTTCATAGCCAGAGGGAAAACCTCCTTGTGACACCTCTGTTCTTCACACACCTGGACAAAGTAACCAGACATCACACTGAAATTAGATATACCGTAATTTCTGGTCTATAGAGCGCACCTGAATATAAGACGTGCCTGCTAAATTTTAAGAGAAAAACAGTTTAGTTCATATATAGGCTGCACTTGTTTATAAGCTATAAATGGCATATGGCAGGAATTATGTTACACAGAAAGATTTCGCCTTTTCACCAGATCAATCGATTTTAACTTGAAATCTGCGTCATATGCATTGCTGTGTTTTCCATGATAAGGGTGTGTGCATGAAGTGCAACTTAAATGACTGATCTGAAGAATTTAGTGTGGTTACATTTAATTTAATTCCAACAAATTCATTGGTTCACTCTGACCTGTTTGGTAATTTCACTGTTCTGATGTGAAGCTAAATGTATTGGCGGCATGACACTTGTTACCCGTAAACATCCATAAATTAGCCACATAGTTGTTTAAACTGCAGGGTTCAAAGCTTGTGAAAAAAGTAGTGGTTTATAATCTGGAAATCACTGTACCACTTCATCAGGCTGGGCACAACTCAACCCACTGCCATGATAAATCCAGTTGACATGGAAGATTATCCTACAGAATGTAGTCGTAATAAGATGAACAGTGGCTATGAAGGGATGTATATGGCCAGTAACCAGGACTAGCTGGAATATGTCAGGAGTGCAGAGCATTGCTTTAGTTATGGGGTAGTTCCTGTGAGGGAAAAATGTATGATGTGAAAAAGAAAGGGCTCTCATGGTGTTGTTTTCCTTTATTTATACCGGATGACCTTATGATTTGTGACCTCATTTAAGATTGTCTTCCACATTGTCATACTATCAAACTTTTTACTTTTCCCCCATAGTGTGAAGTTTGTATCTTTAATACTGTGGCTCATAACGATATAATCCGGCGAACACTAACTAACCTAAAAGAACACATGATGAATACAGGGAAAATGAGAACCACGAGGAAGAGGAAAAGCTCTAGCTGGGCCTGTATAAGTGATAAACGGGCGAGAAGACGAGCCCTTTATTACAGTAGACTGAATGACGTGACGCTCAAGTGATGTTGAACTCCTTACTGTTGTCAGCTTGTGGCCAAAAGATGGTAAAGCCACACGAGCCTCCAACACAAAGGTAGCGCAGGCCTACCTTCAGCTTGCGACATTTTAAACGTTTTTTTTTCATGTTTCTGCGTCATGTAAGCATTAAGTCATATAAGTCTTTCGACTTAAACAGTAATAACATCAGTTATAGACAAAGGTGGCGACAGTCGGCCTTAATTGCGACGTTTAACGTCACTACGCATTAATAATGTTTTAAATTGTTGATTTACTTCACAAGGACCTTTAAAAGCCGACTAGCATCATGGTTATGTTTATCATGCCAAATAATCGCAATTCCAGTGCGCTGCTCCACGAAGGAAGGAATTCCTAGTTAAGAAGAAAGCTGATATATTCGAGGAAGTCGAAAAGACAGGGTTTTTTATGTGGTTCTCTTGAAGCACCGGCTTCACCTCACCTCCAACACCCAGGTTGCCACGATCCTTCGCATGTACGGAACCATTTCTCTCTGGACGCATTTGAAGTAGTTGGGAGCTGGGAGATACTTGTGATGGGATGACATGAGCGCGTGCAGGATCCGGTCAGTCAACAGGCTGGAGTCCCAGTAGGCCCCGGGAGGCCTGTCCCCCTCACAGCATAGCAATTGGGTAGAGTAGGGAGAGAATGATTGGGTAGAGTAGGGAGAGAATGAGAGCAGGAAGAGGGGATATTCAAAACAGTAGGCAGGAACATATGGTGCTGCATGAAGTTCATAGAAATGATGCTGTATGGAATTCATGAAGATATGGGAGCAGCAGGTGTTGCAGGAACATGGGGTAGTGATGATTCACCACCTGCAGGATGAGGGCAGGGAGAGAGGGGAGAGGAACTGGGAGAGACAGAGACTTTGGGAAAACATGGATAGTAAATACAGTACACATGCTTAGAACTGGGAGAAACAGGAATTTAGGAGAAGCATGGTTATTGGTATGTTGGTGCATGCATGGCAGAGAGAGAGAAAGAGAGAGAGAGGGAGAGGTAGAGAGAAAGAGAGAGAGGTGCTCAGTCCTTTCCTCAGCAGTCTAGGCCTATAGCAGCATAGCTAAAGAGTAGATGAACTTTAACATTTTAACTATAAGCTCTATCATACAGAAAGGTTTTAAGCCTGGTCTTGAAAATTGCTAAGGAGTTCGCCCCCTGGACTGATACTAGAAGTTGGTTCCATAGAAGAGGAGCCTGATAACTGAAAAATCTGCCTCCAGATTTACTCTTGGAGACTCTAGGAACCACAAGTAAATCTCCATCTAGAGAGTGGAGTGGCCTACTAGGACAGTAAGGAACTATGAGCTCTCTGAGATATGATGGAGCTTGGCCATTAAGAGCTTTATATGTAAACAGAAGGAGTTTAAATTCTATTCTGAATATTGCATATTCCGGAAGACTTGACACATGAGGCCAATAAACAATCTGGATACACTCTCTGTCTACACCTGTTTACCCTGTCAAACAATGGAGGCCTTTCTCACTCTCACCATCGCAGGGCCAACACACAAAGACAAACAGAGACGAACAACCACTCATGCTCGCATTCACACCTACGGTCAATTCAGAATTACCAGTTAACCCAGACATGTATGTCTTTGGACGGTGGAAGGAAGTACCCGAAGGAAACCCACACAGACACGGGGAGAACATGCAAACTCCGCACAGAAAGGCCCCAGGCCGGGAACCGGACCCGCAACCTTCTTATTGTGGGGCGACAGTACTAACCACTACGCCGCCGTGCTGGAAGCCTTTCTAAGAACAACTATTGTTTTAACCAGTGCATTCTGGAGTAGGCAGCAACTCATCACATGATAAAATTATTGCATGAATTGAAATTTGCAGAACTTTTTTAAGACTTGATGTGGTGATCACTGCACTGCATTCACAACGAGATGGCATCTCTTGCTGCCCAAAGAGACCAAAGCAGCTAAAAGAAGCTACTCTGCTAAACTGAAAAACCCGTTTTCAGTCAATGACTCCAAAGCACTCTGGAGAGGCTTTACTAAGAAATTACTAACTAAAAGAGGCCATCCCCCTCTGCTGAGGTTAGTAATGGCCTTGTTGACGAGCTTAACTCCTTCTTCTGTCCCTCGGTTCAGAGGGAACCACTCTCACCACTGCCCCACCCCAGACCAACTGCTGACCCCTCCCATCCCCCTCCTGTCCCTCAACCCCCACTCATCCTAAGTGAGCATGATGTCTGCTGCCTCTTTCAAAGGCAAAATGTCTGGAAAGCTCCAGGCCCTGACGGTGTAACACCTTCCTGTCTGAGGGCCTGTGGTACCTAACTGGCTGGAATGTTTACACAAATATTCAACAGGTCACTTAAGCTGTGCGAAGTCCCCTCATGCTTCAAAAGCCCCACCATCATCCCAGCCACAAGAAACCCTCTACCACTGGACTGAATGATTACAGACCAGTAGCCTTGACTTCAGTCGCAATGAAGTCATTTGAACAACTTGTGTTGACCCACCTCAAAAGCATCACTGGTCATCAGCTGGATCCACTGCAGTTTGCGTACAGGGCAAACAGGTCAATGGATGATGCAGTGAGCATTGGCCTGCACTTCATTCTGCAACACCTTGACCAGCCAGGAACCTATGCAAGGATCCTGTTTGTCGACTTCAGCTCAGCATTCAACACTATCATACCTGAAATCCTCACAGCCAAACTCTCTCAGCTCACTGTCTCTCCTGCCATCTGTCAGTGGATCTCCAGCTTTCTGACCGGAGTGAGCATGTGCGGCTGGGTAAGGCCACGTCTGGCATACGCACAACCAGCACTGGGGCACCACAGGGATGTGTCCTCTCTCCTCTACTCTTCTCCCTCTACACAAATGACTGTACCTCCAAAGGCCCAGCTGTCAAGCTTCTAAAATTTGCAGATGACACCACTGTCATTGGGCTCATCCAGCATGGTGATGAGTCTGCATATTGACAGGAGGTTGACAGGTTGGTGCAGTCAGCACAACCTAGAGCTCAACACTCTGAAGACTGTGGAGATAATTGTGGATTTTCGGAAATGCCCCACTGTGCTGCCCCCCCCCCACAATATCCAAAAGCCCTGTGTCACATGTGGACTCCTTCAAGTTCCTGGGTACCATCATCTGAAGTGGGAGTCCAACATCAACACCATCCTTAAAAAGGCACAGCAGAGGCTGTACTTTCTACGACAACTGCGGAAACATGGCCTCCCATGGGAGTTTTTGATCATCTTCTATACTGCCATCATTGAATCCATCCTCTGCTCATCCATCACAGTTTGATTTGGAGCAGCCACAAATCAAAACAAGCAGAGATTACAACACACAATGCGGTCAGCATTGGTGCCCCTCTGCCCTCTCTCCAAGGTCTCTACTCTGAGCCGACCAGGAAAAGAGCAGAGAACATCATCAAAGACCCACCCACATCCAGCACACACAACACAACCTCCTTCCATCTGGCAAGCACGACAGATCTCTGCCCACCAAGACATCCAGGCACAAAAACAGCTTCTTTCCCACTGTCATCACCCTCCTGAACTGTGATGTTACATAAGCTATGGGATGTCTGATCAGACTGTTTACCCATCATTCCTGCATACATCATGTTCCCTTTACTATGTCACTACACTGCACTATTAATAAATGAACTGATGTCAAGGTGTAGCTGTTTCTGAGAGACCCCAGGCAGAGAACCATGTAGCCATTTTTCTCTCTTTCTGTCTGTATGACCTTTAACCTCACTTTCTTAGGTCGGCCCGGTATACTCTGGATGCTGCATACAATAGCATTGTTTACAATCTATTGATTCATAAATTGATCTATTGATCCCCTTACACAGAAAGTGATCTGTGGTGATCAGTTCAGTTTACCTTTTGCAATGCTGCCTGTTAATGTTGCTGCTCAGACTTTGCCCTGCATAGCTGCAGACCAAGACTCAGAAAAGAATGCAATGGTTCCTATGATTTTCTTTGATGTTGACCGTGTTTCATCTAGTTACCACACAAGAATAAAGACCCCATTCTCTTCAGTCAAGAGTCAAGTCAAGCTGCTTCAAGCTACATGAAAATGAAGAGAAGACACACAAAGTCAGGGTGTGGACACCACGGTGGACAATGGAGACCAGAGGAGAAAACTCCTCATCAGACTTTCTGTAACCATGGAATGATTCCACACTCAACTTGCTCTTTATTGAGAGCACATGTACAATCAAATACAATCCAACACAATGTAAAACTGAGCAATAAATTTGACCTTTACAAAGTGATGCTTTCAGAAAGAAATTCCCCAAGTATATTGTTTCAGGTCAGAGCTGGATGCTCTTACTCTGGGAGCTTTCACAAACTTGACATCAAAACATTGTTCATTATAAAGCAGTTCATTTTAACACCACTGACGACAACTTGAGGTCAAAATTTGCAGACCACAGTCTTAGCCACTGAATGATCAGATGGCAATACAATCAAGCTGTAGGTGTCTCCATGGGAGTGTTTGCCATGTCTTCACTTTCACTTTCACATCACCAGTTCTGTTGAAACACATGGATTTTATCAGTCCCACTCAACCTGTTCAGTTGTCCCCTGCGCTTAAGACAGTCTGCTCACCAGTTACAGGGCTGCCATCTTGATTTTGGTTCTTATTGAGTTGGAGCAGTGGATTTTACGCAGGCCAGAAACAGCAAAAACAGCAGAAACAGCTTTCTGTATTGCATGGCAGTGTAGCAGTCATCAACTATCTACCTCAGCTCAGTCAAGATTTTGTTTCATCTGTCACCTAGTATTTTCACACATAGCTACACACATTGCAGCAGGTCAGCCTGGGTGAATGCATTCATCTCACATTGTGCCCAGATTTGGTTTCACAGATGACAGGTAGTCTGTCATCTGTGCCTGTCCACTGTCACCAAGTGCCTGCTCATTGAGGAATTTGTTGGGTCTCTTTAATAATGCTATTAGGGGTTTTGACTGAACCTGCTGATCCATTGTCTGAGGCCATTAGAATGTCATTGGAGACTTTAACCAGCGCTGTTTCTGTGCTATGATGGGCTCTAAATCCTGACTGAAACTCTTCAAACAAACTGTTCCCATCCAGATGGTTGTGTAGTTGTTTTGCTACAGCTTTCTCAATGATTTTAGAAATAAATTGAAGGTTCGATATGGGTCTATAGTTTGCCAAAACATCTGTATCAAGATTAGGCTTTTTAAGCTGGGGTTTGATGCCGCGGTCTTAAGTGCCTGAGGTACATAACCCAGAAATAAAGTCAGATTAATCAAATCTAGAATGAACGGCTCAATTAAATAAAAGATCTCTTTAAAGAGGCTAGTTGGTACTGGGTCTAATAGACAGGTTGACGGTCTGGATGATGAAACTATAGAAGCTAGCTCTGAGAGATTCAGAGGTGAGAATGATTCCAGATGTAAAAGAGGCGTCGCAGCTGATTCAGGAGTTGCTGTATTCAGTAGGAGATTTTTATCTAACGTAGGCAAGAGCTGATAAATTCTTTCTCTGATCGTGAGAATTTTATCTGTAAAAAAGTTAATAAAATCATCACTGCTTAGAGCTAAGGGGAAGACTGGTTCAACTGAGCTATGGCTCAGCAGCATAAACAAAGCAGCAAAGATCTGAGGTGCCACTTGAGAGCCGAAAGAGCTGCTTCTATTTAGTGAGCCGTGCCAAAAGAATTGGCTCACTAAAAAGAGCCGTAATTCCCATCGCTACTTTAGCAGGGTACATTTAAACTGACTGACTAACTTCAAATGAATAATACAAGTAATGCAAATGTAAATGCAAAACTGTAAGTATCATATATGAACTGGCTGAATGTCAAATGTTTATTGTGCATTCTACATAATTTTGTAAGATGTATACTACCTGAATGTCAAGGCTATGGATTGACTTGCAGTTAACATAGTCCGCCTTATTGTCACCCAGACTTGTGGAGAGAGGGATGTAGGTAAAATCAATGGCCTTGATAACTCTGGGGAACCCTGTGAAGGAAGCATTTAGTATACAACAATAAGCTCATACTGGTAGCCTATTTCATTCCTATTATATAAATTAGCCTACTCGCATTCTCATAAAATCCCTCCTTTATTAACTGTGTGGGCAGGTGGCCAGGAAACGCCACAAATACTGCTGTTCGGCCGAAAGCCAGCTTTCTGATGCAGGACCCTGCACAATATATGTACTGATGTGATTTTTATGTGGCTAGTTTTATTTTATAAATCAAATCTTTTAAACCCCCTGTCATGTTCACCCCCCGCCCCTTACTGCAATGTTCCTGGTCAAATTTGACCAGTCTGTTTTAACTGTTCTTAAATTAACATAAAAATACAAATAGGCACTGGGAATGTATTCCAAAATGAACCTGTAAAGAAGAAATGGAAAACCAGAGACAAAAGTCCTCAACATGAAGTTGTGTGTGTGTTTGTGCGTGTGCATGTGTGCATATGAATTCATGCACAAGTGGCATTTGGCACTCAGGTCAGAGCAGGCCTTGCAAACACAGGCATCACATTTGCAGCATCACTGGCTTGCTTTGTTGTTCTAGGGGCACAGAGCTCACAGCGCTTCCTTTCAGACCCATGCAGGCTTGGAGGTCCAATTCTCTCCAGTTGACTCAAAACACACTCTTTCCCTCCAGGTTTGTCTCAACATAAAAGGACTGCAAGGCAAACATCAAGCTATATTTTGGGCGTCTGTGTGAAGATATGATACATTGATTAGCCTGGAAGTTGGTGCACGTGGGAGGATCGACACGTAAGTGCAGGAAAGAGATGTGTACCCGCAAAAGACATTGTTCAGTCTGAAATGTGTGGTGTGTGTGTCAATGTTGGCGTGGTGTGTATGGGGATGTTTTCTCATCTGATGGATGAATATAATCTGGATACCCATTCATCTCCTAGGCCGGTCACTTTTGACCTGGAACACAGCAGGTGTACCACAGGTTGACTAAAACACTCAAAGTTCTGTCAGAGTGATGAGCATCACTTTTATATGCAAGTTCACACTGTGGAGGATATCATAAGGCCTTGAGGCAATCACTTGTAAAACACTATGAGTGTTTTAAGTTGTAAATCAGTCAACGCAGGAAGGTTATGGCTTAAGGATGTGGCTTAAACAAAATCTTTAAAATTTTTTTTCATCAGCAAGTTCACACATACACACACACTACTCAGGATGTTTGTTTAGGCAAAGGTGATGTCATTCAGCATCACTGGTGTCTTAGCAACACATTGAGTGCAATGACTGTATTCCACCAACAGGTGTCAGTACAGCACCATTGAACACCTCCCTAAAGTACATGTGTCAGTTTGAATACAGGACCACCGCATGATAGGCAAAGTGGCTTGTTGTTTCTAGGGGTATGATTTTCAAGAGGTCCCGTGTTCAAATCCCAGACAAGCCTAGTGAATTTCTTTTTTTGTCCTATTTGTGATGATGTGGAGATAACACCATGCAAAACCTGAGAGGATTGTGTCCTGCTGTCCTCAACTCAAGAAACAACTTTCCTTAAAATAGAACCTTTATTATATAAAAATGCTTTTGATACAAAAATTGTCACAAGTGTATATTACACAAAGCATTTTTAGCTTAGACAAAACAAACAAGGTTTTAAGGAGTTTTACTGACACAGTGGTTTAGGGGTAGGTCCTATAGGCCTTAATAAAAATGAACTGTTCACTTTTTAGATTGAGTTTATTACCTGTGAAAGAAGTAAATTTTGTTTTCTTTCTCTTAATTGCATATCTTCCACCTTTCAGCTGTTGGGTCCTGTTTTGATATTGGCAAAGTCAGCGCCCTTTGCATGCTCCAGTGTTCAGTGCACCACACATCTCAGGCTTTGGACAGAGGAAGCAAAATGCTGGTTATGATCTTCTTAGAGCCTACACTTAATGATCTTTTTTCCCTTCCCATCGCTGCCTGGCCTTCTGTAGATAAAGTTGAATGGGAGCTGGTGAAGACAGATTTGTTCTTTCGGTTGTTCATAATCCCATCACTAGAGGACCGATGACAGCTCTCAGTTCAATGTCTCCACAGTGGAAGTTGCCTAATGTCCATCAATAAGACAGCTGATCAGATGTCAGGTAGAAAGTGTTCTTGCTGACCTCTGACCTATAGCTGCTTCAAAATTACTGTCTGACATAGCCCCTCCCATTTCACACAGACTTAGGCAAAGCATGACGAAGACATTTGTCTTGTGCTTTCAACTTGAGGAATTGCAAAAGGAAAGAAGTTTAGAGTTACTGGGTCAGAGTCAGCTGATGGTCCTGCAGAAGAGATGCTCAGCTGCCACTCTTCAGAAAAAGACTCCTTCAAACCAAACATGGCAACCGACACACAAACATACATATGATCTACACACAAACACAGATAACAGAAGTTGCTATAAGAATAATTCATTTTTAAGTGTAAAATAGCTTCAAGATGTATTGTCAGTATGAGAATGGTCTTTTTGGGAGTCTATGGTCTGTATACAATAGCAGCAAATACTTTTGGTAAACAGGACAAGAAGGGTCAAATTCACAATGAGGAGCATCCACACAGTCGATGACTTCATTACACTTCTATATAAAAAAAAAAGCTTTACATGTTGGTATTCATTTGGTATATTTTTCTCATATGGTGATTTAACAAGGCCCCAATTTGGACTACAAATAATTCCCAGACTGAAATGTGAGTGACACCAATTCAAAATAAAGTACACAGGATTTCTCTGTTGACCCTGTTTCATCCATCCACTCACCCATCCCACCCCATCACATTTATCCAGGAATCCTTGATGGGTCAGTCTAACCTCCTGTACTAATGGGAAACATTCACACACAGCTGTCCAATCATCCATCCATCGCACACACATCCTCTCATCTCTCTGTCTTGTTTCCTGTGGAGCAGGGGATCAGCCAGCGAGAATAAAATAGTAAAATAATTCCTCTCATCTATTTTTGTGCATATTATTTTAACACTATATACAGTCCTGCCACAGGTCTGCCAAAAAAGACCCCATGAGGAACAAGGATAAAATGTTAGGAAGTGAGAAGGTGTTCGGGGCAGGGACAGGCATACCTTTCATGCCTTGGATTGAATGAATAAATTGAGGCATTAGACTGATGACAGACTCTCAGACAATGTGTTCAGGCTCATACTTTGGACAGATGAAGCAGAGGAAGTTTTATTTTCTCAGTCCCCCTTCAACCTGTGAGGGAACGTTGGAGTAGGACATGGATGACACAGACATCTGATGGGATGCTGGCCACCCTGAAAGCTCAAGGATGACTGGAATGATGAAATGACCAATGTGGGACGCAGGCTCTTGAGCAGAACCTGCTGACAGGAAGCAGCAAGTGTGAGCCTATCTGGGCTGGAGCTAGACTGGACCAGGCTGATTCTGGTTAAAGCAAAAGCACTTTGTCTATCCCTTCATAACAACTCTCTCAAACTAGAGGGTCATGAAGAGTCGGTGCAGGGGGAGGGGGGAGGGGGACACAGGTGGAAATAGGAGCGCTCTGTGGAGGGGGAAGGGGGGCAGCTCTCCTCAGCTGACAGGTACTGGGAGCGGGGTGTTGGAGGTGGAGGGTAGGGATCTGAGTCTGAGTTGAGGTCCATATAATACTTGTTGTGCTTGCCATGACTGCCATGGCTTGTGGCCTTCCAGCGGCCCGCTGCTGACGCCAGACCAGCCGGCAGGTGGTGGGGGGTGTAGTCACTGTCACAGACGTCGGTGCTGCAGGGTGTAGTAGG